>NC_088685.1:126319403-126622737 GCF_028017835.1 Emys orbicularis
TGTTACTCGCCACCTTATGCCACTCTGACTTCTGGGTTGGCAGAATGGATTGCAGCGCATCATGGGTGCGGGCTTAACATGCCATGATGCATTGTTTTTGGTCCCGTCATTCCATGGTCTTCCAGCTTCAGTTCGCAGCATTTTTCAGTGGCTCTTGTTCCCTGTCCGCCCGCCATCTCTGTGTGGAAAGGATGGAGCCTGCACTGCTCTCCAATGCTCTAACTGTCATTAACACATCGGGGATGGCAGTGCAGTTAATCATAAATAGGATGACCAGAAAGCAAGTGTGAATAATCAGGACAGGGAGTGGGGGGTGATAGGAGCCTATATAAGACAAAGCCCCAAATATCAGGACTGTCCCTATAAAATCAGGACACCTCATCACCCTAATCATAAAGTTCCTAACTGAACAGGATTCAGATTTCCCTGACCTACTGGGTGACATGGATAGGCGCGACATACGATTACTTTTGCAATTCACGAAGGAGCTGCATAAGGTGGACTGTTACTTTTTGGCTCGGGAAACAAGCACTGAATGGTGGGATGGCATCGTTATGCAGGTCTAGGATGATGAGCAGTGGCTACAGAATTTTCAGATGAGGAAAGCCACCTTCCTGGAATTGTGTGCGGAGCTCGCCCCAGTACTGTGACGCAAGGACACCAAAACGAGAGCTGGTCTCTCGGTGGAGAAGTGCGTGGCGATTGCAATGTGGAAGCAGGCGACTCCAGACTGCTACAGGTCGGTCACTAATCACTTTGGAGTGGGGAAGTCGACTGTTGGGGCCACGTTCAGACAAGTGTGCAGGCACATTAATCTCATCCTGCTTTGAAGCACCATGACGCTTGGCAATGTGCGTGAAATAGTGGATGGCTTTGCGGCAATGGGTTTCCCTAACTGTGGCAGGACGATAGATGGCGCACACATCCCGATTTTGGCACCGGACCACCTTGCAATGGAATACATCAATAAAAAAGGGGTACTTCTCCATGGTATTGCAGGTGCTTGTGGATCACCCCAGGTGTTTCACTGATATATACGCTGGTTGGTCCGGGAATGTCCATGATGCATGTATTTTCAGGAACACTGGCCTGTACAGAAAGCTGCAGATGGGGACTTTATTTCCAGATCAGAAGATTCCAGTGGGGAATGTTGAAATGCCCATAGTGATCCTGGGAGACCCAGCGTACATCTAACTCCCATGGCTCATGAAGCAATACACAGGAAACCTGGATAGCAGTAAGGAGTGCTTCAACAATAGGTTGAGTAGGTGCAGGATGACCGTGGAATGTTTGTTTGGCAGATTAAAGGCGTGATGGCGATGCCTTTATGGCAGGTTAGACCTCAATGAGGAGAATATTCCCATGGTCATAACTGCCTGTTGTACATTGCATAATTGTGAAGCTAAGGGTGAAAGGTTTGTTCAGGGGTGGACTGCTGAGGCACAGCACCTGGCAACTGATTTTTGAGCACCCTGATACTAGAGCTATTAGAGGGCACAACAAGGGGCAGTTTGAATCATAGAAGCTTTGAGGCAACACTTTGAGAATGAGAAGCAATAACGTATATTTCTAATGTATATTTCTGTGCTGCAAACTGCAATGCGTCATTAAATCGAATTTTCCTAGGAAGCACTTGCAATTATTTGTAGTCTAGGATTTCAGTAAGCAAAGGATTAAACTTCCTGTGTATATCTTGCTGCTGCCTGCTATCTCAATTTGTAGGACATAAATAAAGATCAGTTATCTTTCAGATGTTTTTTTTTTTATTAAACAACCAATACACACACACACACTTGGTGGGACAAGAAGGGAGCAGAGAAGGACAGACTGTAGGAGCTGGGCATAGGTCCAGCAATCATTTTGAAAGCTGTCTGAGGGGGATGGAGTGAATGGGAAACTGAGAAGTTTCGGAAAGTGTCAGGGAATGCATGGTGGGGGAAGAGGGGGACTTGAAAACAGTTCTGAATTTGCTGCAGGGGAGGGTGGGGCACACATCTGTTCTGACAGCAGCTTTATGAGGGACTTGAGCATCTCTGTTTGCTGCTCCATTACTTTTATCATTCGCTCGGTGGTGTCCTTAATAAGTTATGATTTTCTTTTCTGTCCTGCCTTTCAATTTCTCTCCACTACCTGCATTCCCTTTTCTCTGGTCAGAGTATTGCAGGATCTCCCAGAACGTGCCCTCCTTGCTCTGTCTTGGCCGCTTTCTTATCTGGTGGAGACACTCCATCGGTGTGTAGGGGGTTCCCCTGAAAGCCACATCTGCAGAAGCACAAGAAACAATACACAAACATGATTTAGTTCATGCACAGCATTGAATCATTGCAATTTAGCACACCTCTTGTAACATACCAAGCACTTTCTCATTGTCCCTTGGCAAGCACATGTCACTGTGAACACCCCAGGCATGGTAAGTTTAGCCCGGAGGGGGCTTGTACCTGGGGTAAACAGTGGTGGTGCTTATGGAAAGGACGCCACGATGGTGACTAGGGACAATATTGTAAATTCTATAACCCTTTTCCACAGGCGGGGGTCATTGAAGCAGATATCTCACTCTTGAGGGTAACTAGGGAAGCAAGGCTGCATCTACTGCATGCTTGCAGCTTCTGACCCGGTGCCTATGTTGCTAGCCTGTGTGCCGCTTTGGTCCCTTCAAGTGATTGCAGAGTGGCACAGGAAAGTTTCATTCAATGGGGGAAGGAACAAAGCAGCTCTGCCAAGGAACCTCCAGCAGAGGATTGCCGAGTACCTCCAGGAAAATTTCCTAGAGATCTCTGTAGAGGATTCCCGTGAAAAGTCGGTGTGCATCAACACACCGTCTCGCTGTACTGCTTAGCTGCACACGGAAAAGTCCAGGACACAGGAACACATTTCTATCCCTGCACCCATCATGTAACCAAGCACCATCAACTTAAAACACACACACACACACACACACACACACACACACACACCCCTCCCTCTTACCAGGCGTCTCCTCTCCTGCTTCTTGCTTGCCGGACTGAGAGTGTTAGGACTGGCTAGATTGCTCTGGAGTTAAAACAGTTCTTAAATGGCCTGGCGACCCCACTGTCGGCTCCACAGCATCCTAGAACTCCACCTCCTCCTCGTCCACTTTCCACCACCTCAAGCCCCGCTGAAGTGTCCACTGGGTTCTTGGTGGACCACTGATATCATCCAACTCTTTATAGAACTGGCAGGCCTTGGGCACAGCACTGGAGCAATGGTTTGCCTCCCTTGCCTTCTGGTACGCCTGCCTCAGCTCCTTTATCTTCTCTGCACTGCACCGTGTCCCAGTTGTACCCCTTTTCACCCAAGCCACGAAAAAATTGCCTGTAGGTATCCAAATTCCTACAGCCTTAGCGCAGCTGGGACTGGACAGAACATAAGAAAGGCCGTACTGGGTCAGACCAAAGGTCCATCTAGCCCAGTATCTGTCTACCGACAGTAGCCAATGCCAGGTGCCCCAGAGGGAGTGAACCTAACATGCAATGATCAAGTGATCTCTCTCCTGCCATCCATCTCCATCCTCTGACGAACAGAGGCTAGGGACACCATTCTTACCCATCCTGGCTAATAGCCATTTATGGACTTAGCCACCATGAATTTATCCATGACAGCCTCCTCTTCCCATATACTCAAGAGATCCAGCAGCTCCACATTGGTCCAAGCGGGAGAGCATTTGCCGCGTAGAGCCACCATAGTTAGGGGGAAGATGTAATGTGAGCTCTGCACGCCAAGCAAGCAGGAAGTGGAACTTAAATTAGCGGGGCTTTAAAGAGGGCGGGGTGGGAAAGGTTGTTTACCTGGCTGCAGGGCAGTGGAGTTTGAACTGCTAACCAGAGCGGTCAGCATGGACATCACCTCCTGGAGGCCATTTATAGTGGCAAAACCAAGCACGGTGTCTACACTGGCATTTTGCTGCTAAAACTTTGGCACACAAAAACCTATGTCTCTTGTCAAGGTGGTTTTGTTTTGCCAACAAAACTCTCTAGTGTAGACAAGGCCTTAAGTTTGGGGCCCCTGGCGCTAGGCATTGTACCAGCACATATGAAGACAGTGCTTTTCTCAGAAAACTTGTACGTTGCAAATGTCAGCAAAACCACTTAGACTCTCACAGCTTTTGTCATGTAATGTAACTATTGGAAATATGATAGGCCAAAAGTGCAGCACTAAATATAATTTTCAGACTTATTACAGACCCAGTAAATACATCAGACAGATATTTTGCAATTTTAAATTCAGATATTTGTTTATAAATGTGAGTTAAAAGCTTTTCTTTTTAAAATGTTTGAGTTAAATTTTAACTATTGGTTTAAAAAAGTTAGTCTTAAATAAATAGCTTGACTACATTATAAAAAGCAGTTATGGATTTTTAAACATCCAAATAAAGAGGGTAAAATGGGGAACATTAGGAATTTGGGCAAAATTTTCCTGCTCCCCCAAAACAAATCCTCAATCCATTCAGTCATTGGAGTCATGAAAATGTAAACATTTTTAAAAACAATAGTCATTTTTATAGTAAAATGTATAATCTTTGAGCTCATATGAAAATAAATTTGAAGAAATTATTTTTCTAATATGAAGAATTTCTATTCCTAATACGAATAGGCAAATGAAGTATCCCATCTGCTTGTCCTGTTCTTGGTTATGATGGTTCAGATTAGAACTAATACTTACAAAATGGCCTAGAGAAAAGAAATATAGTGTGCCCTTGATAACTGTAAGTAGGATGTGTACTCTAATGGCAACTTCCAGACTTAGTTAATAGTGGCATATCAGTTATATCCAGAGTTTACATACTTCCTAGAGGTCCCCAGTCTTTCTTCACTTACCTGAATGACTGCAACCAGTATCTTGGGAACAGGCTTTCTTTTGTCCTAAACCTTTGACAAATTGCCCCTTTCTTCCTCTCCCACAAAGCAGATTCAAGTTGTCTTTCAGAAGTAATCATAGTGAATTTCTTACACAATTTTGAGATAAAAATATTTTTAAATGATCAGAAAGTTGATTTAATGTGATAAGTAGATTTGATTTAATTTGAGAAGTTGAAGAACCTAGATGGAAATCTTTGATTTACATGAGAAATAAGACACGAGAATAAAAATGGGCACATCTTTAAAGGTCCTATGAACATTCTCCAGGCTGCATGCAGTATAGTTGTAGCCATGTCGGTCCCAGGATGTTAGAGGTACAAGGCGAGAGAGGTAATATCTTCTATTGGATCCACTTCTGTTGGTGAGAGAGAGAAGCTTTCGAGCTACACAGAGCTCTTCTTCAGGTCTGGGAAATTTACTCCCCACATCACAACAAAATGCAAGGTGGAATAGATGGTTTAGCCTAAGTAGTTATCTTACCCACCTTGTCTCTCCATTCTCCAAGCTGTCAGTCTGTTCTTATCTTTTTTTTCCATGATGTACTTCATTTCTTTAACATTGACATGTCAGCCTGTCACTAGCCACCGGCTTCTCAGAGGTCCTTCTTAATTAAGCTGTTTGATTATTTTAAAATAAGGTATGAAATAGAATTTCTGCATTATCTATGGAAACATGTTGCAGTCAGAAAGAAACAAGATTGTTCTGGTGCAGTAGTATGGGTGTGTTTGGTTTGTGTGTGTGGTCTGTGTTTTGGTTGCATGCCACAGTGAGGCTAGAAATTATTATATACAGTTATTTCAATGAAATCTTCCCATCTATAGATTCACTGTTTTATTTGTTCATTTTCCTTTTATGTACCACATGGTCTTTTTAATGCTGAATATATGTGTGAGAAGAGAGATTGTGGTCAAAATAAAGCTTGCTTGCCTGTAAATTTTCCCATCTCCATTGAAAGTCATTTTTATGTTGACTTTGTAAGGTGGAGAGAATGCACCTCTCTTGTGTCAGTCCAAACACTTTGGGATAGTTCATTCTGTCAGCAGATAGACAGTACAGTTGGACATTTTTTTGTGATGTCATGCTGTGTATATGGGGTTTGCTGGATCACAGAGCTCATCTGTTTGTCTTCAGCATGTGCATCCAGTGGTTTAAGTGGCATGACACATGAATGACACTACCAAACCTAGACAAGATAATGTTATGGTGAGCTCTGAATATCAAGGGCCAATATGGTGGAATTTTTTTCTCAATATTAAACTTTATGAAAAACATAGAAAATTACATCCAAAAAGACTATATCAAAAGATCATTATTATGGTTGCAAAGTTAAGCACCCAAAAATTAATAAATGTCAGAATTAAGGTTGCCTGTGGATCTTTAATTTGCTTTCCTTGTACATATGCATTGATACACTTTTTAATTTCATGAACACACACTATTTTTTCCAAAAGACCCCTGCCTCTCACAGTGCACGGGATGGAGTGTGGTCTGGGAATGAATCAGGGCTGTCTAGTGAATGAAGTTACATAGGACCCCCTCCATCACTTGTTGCGGAATGTGTGAAGTGAATGAGGCAGAAGACTGCAGGAAGAGAGATGAGTCTGATTGTTAAGGCAGTTGAATGCTGCTCTGGAAAACTGGATTCTTCCTATGTGATGCAGCACAAGTGATGTAGGCCAAAATTTCAGCTGGCTAGTGTTTCTCATTTTTTTGAGACCCTGGGATCTGATTTGCAGAGTGCTAAGCACTCATCTACAACCGAGGTCAATGGGAGCTCTTCCCTGAACATATAAAGTGCAATATAATGCTAAATACTGTGAAAAGTCAGGCCCTAGCCTTTTCAAATTGGACAGACAAAATTAGATGACTAATGCCAAAATTGTCAATTATCTATTTTTAGAATTTTATACTGCTGCCCATCACGGTAGTATCTGAGCCAGTTCCACATAAAATCTGATAACAGTGCAGAAGTCCTTAGTGAACTTCATGGAATCTTCGGCATGTCTCAATTTTAGGGGTCAAAACTTGGCTTGGAGTCTGTTTTTGGTTGGTAGGTATTTATGAATAGAATGGGGACATTGTGTTCTGAGCAGCACTTAAGAAGGAAGGACTTTCTCAAAGACTAAAGTTCTACATTGTTTCCTAAAGATGGTCACACATGGGGGCAGCCCTGCACCTAGGCGAGCTCCTCATGCTCCAAAACAAAGGCAAAACAGCCCAGCTCTTCTTTCAGTTCCATCCTATCACCAGTGGTCTGAGTGTTTGTGTTCCCTGTGAACAAAACGACTTGATTCTACCCACTGGTTCTCAGATTTAGTACTTTGACATTCTTTTTATTTTCATTCTGTATTTCATTTTCAGATTTAGTTCTCAATTTGATTTTTCTAGTCTGGTGGGTCTGTGGACCCCGCCAGGTACTGGGGGAGCCTATGTCTGTCAGTAACCCTCATTCCCCCTACTTCAAATGTTTGGGTGAGGGCCATGTTAGAGACACATACTTCATTTGTCACAGCTTCAAGACTAAGCTTGAGAGAGGAGAGTTTCCCATGTATTCTGATGCAGGCTGCTTTTAGACTGGTATCAGAGCCCCCTTGATCATCCAAGGCAAGCTTTTAAAAGTCTCCTTCCTGGAGTGTTCCCTGAGCTGTGGATACAGAGAGAGGCCGCAGGAGATTCCTGTCTTCGGGAGGGTAGTCTTTGATGCACAAGACATCAGAGCAGACCTGGCCTCAGAAACATAGCAGAAGTTGGCATCAGGCTCTTTGAAGTCCAGAGTGTGGGACTCTTCCATAGAAGGTTGTTCCAGTACCAACGGTAGAGAGCATCCTTTGGCTCATCGCTCTGGTATTGGCTCATTCAGAGTAGGGATGTGAAATATTAAATGGTTAACTGGTAAGCATTAATCTTACCTCTGACCAACCCTAACTGTTAACCCCCAGCCCCGAGCTGGCCAGATCAGCTCCAACTGCACCACCTGACCCTAGCCCCAGCTCTGCTCCCAGGCTGGCCAGCTGGCTGGAGCAGCCCCGGCCCCTCTCCCTTTAATCAGTTGACTAGTTACACAATATCATTTTAATCGTTTAATGGTTAACTTTAAACTAGATTTACATCCCTAATTCAGAGACCCCTGATCTGTTGACTCTGGCGCCTTCTCAGGGGCTATTGAGACTAGCTGCTTCTTCAGGGGCAGCAGAACAATCATCCCTGATCGCTACAGGACAGCAGCCCATGTAATAATAAATAATAATATAATAATAATAATAATAATAATTAATGGAGATATCCCATCTCCTAGAACTGGAAGCGACCTTGAAAGGTCATCGAGTCCAGCCCCCTGCCTTCACTAGCAGGACCAAGTACTGATTTTGCCCCAGATCCCCAAGTGGCCCCCTCAAGGATTGAACTCACAACCCTGGGTTTAGCAGGCCAATGCTCAAACCACTGAGCTATCCCTCCCCCCTAATTAATGGAGATATCCTATCTCCTAGAACTGGAAGGGACCTTGAAGGTCATCGAGTCCAGCCCCCTGCCTTCACTAGCAGGACCAAGTACTGATTTTGCCCCATATCCCTAAGTGGCCCCCTCAAGGATTGAACTCACAACCCTGGGTTTAGCAGACCAATGCTCAAACCACTGAGCTATCCCTCCCCCCCCTCCCCCATAGTCTACGCTGACTATGCCGGAGGGTCTATGCCAGGCCTGCACAACGCGTAAAGCGGCGAGGGCCATATTACTCCAAAGAAAACAGCTGAGGGCTGAAACCCCCCGGCCCCGCCGAACCCCCCCCCCGCGCCACCCAGCCCCCCGAAACACAACAGCCCCCCCAGCGCCGCCCAGCCCCCTGAAACACAACAGCCCCCCCAGCGCCGCCCACCCCGCGGAAACAACACCCCCAGCGCTGCCGAACCACCACCCCCAGCGCCGCCCAGCCCCCCCAAAACAAACCCTCCCCCAGCGCCGCCCGCCCCGCAGAAACTAACCCTCCTTCCCTAGCACCGCCCCACCGAAACAGCAGTATTGAACCTTTGTAATATGTTATAGCGGGCCCCTAAGGTAGTATAATTAAGGTAAAAGAAAACTGTCTTTTTGCTAGGAGTAGAATAAGATCTTCCCCCCACTTTGTAATCAGTTGCCCTGTTGAATGAATGAGGTGTGAATGAGGAAGACATGGAAGGCAAGCACCTCCAGACAGCTGCAACCCTTGGAGAGGGGATGGGAGCCAGACCAGATCAGTAGAACAGGTCTGCCACCGAGTCACCACTCGCCTACTCACCCCCTGCCACTGCCCGCCTGCTTGCCTCCTCAGCCCCCCGGCTCGCCTACTTGCCTCCTCAGCCCCCCTGCCACTGCCCACCCACCTACTCACCCCCTGCCACTGCCCGCCCGCTCGCCTCCTCAGCCCCCCTCCCTCACCCGCTGCTTGCCTACTCACCCCCCATGGGCCGCACAGTGAGCCCACGTGAGCCACATGCGGCCCCCGGGCCGCATGTTGTGCAGGCCTGGTCTATGCCATGGCCAGTGATTGTTATGCCTGTTTACCACCATCACTGTTACTTCAGGGCAAAGGCCCCAGTTCGTGGGCACAGAAAATCCTTTTCTAGGGCCACCAGCTTTGGGCTTAATGCCATTTTTCTATCTCCTCTTGGTTTGGTTCAGAACCCGGACCTTGCACCTCGTGTGTTAGCAGCAGCTAAGAAGCCATCCATGCTTCCTCCGGTGCTGCATCTTTTTTTTTTTTTTTACCATAGACTCAAGAATGTCCTATTGAGGATATAGAGAGACAGCAGGACCACCATCACATGTATAATCCAGTATCAGGAGCAATGATATAATTAAGGAAAGCGAGCTGTTGATAATATGGGCAGAGAAAAAAGAGGCATCCCATAAATAGTTTGCATAGCCTGAACACACACTCTCATATACAATCCAACACACAATCTCTCTCTCACTTCCCCAACACACAATTTGTTTCTCTTCCTCTCCCCACATACACTCCCTATCTCTCACTCTTCTCTCCCCCTCCCCCCACCTGTCCCCCATAAACTTCAGTTGAAAAGCATCTGGCTATCTAGTAGGATGCCCATGGAATGGTGAGATTGAGAAACCTGCATCATGTGATGCTTTACCTGCCCCATGAGGCATTGCAAACCCTTCCCAAAGCACCCTGTGGCACAATGGGATAACTACCCACAGTGCACTGCTCTCTATGTCCATGCAAGAGCTGCTAATGTGGATGTGCTCTGCCAACACAAGGAGCATAGTGTGGACGTGTAACACTGGTTTGTTTAAAGTGCTTTAATTAAAGCAGCGTAACTTCTGTCAACAAAACTTGGTAGTATAGACAAGGCCTTAGAGTAGAACATCAACACTTGAATACTTAGAGTGAATTTGTCACATCTGGAGTGTATTGTATTCTGAGTCTTTGTTCCCTGATTCACTGTTCTCTCATTTTTTTAAAGCTAGAGAAAAGCATTTTGTGTGTTTGTGAGAACATCAAATTGGAGCCTCCTTTTAGAAGGCTACCTTAGTTAATTACCCCACAAGTTCTCTAGTTCTTAAAGTTCCCAGGCATCTAATTCAAGAAACATTGATATGACACACAGCTCCAATTTTATATGTATTTTATTAACTATACCTAGCTGTAAACTAAAATAAAGCTATACAAACATGTTGCCCCCCAAAAAATCCAAATAACTAGGTTAAAATAAAATAGATTAAAATACAATAATTTCACATCAGTAAACAGTTTTTATGCAACATCTAAAAATTGGTTGTTTATAAGTTGACTTCTAAAACACACACAATATGGGAGCCAATTCAGTATTCAAACAGTTCGGTCAAACAAGGAACATGCAGGGGAGAAAAATTTCCAGTTGAGTTTGCTAAGACTTACTTATAAACCCAAAGAAACCACCTTGTTCGTCTTTCATTAATAAGTGTTTTGGTTCTCTCCCTCCCCTGATTTGATGGCTGGCTACAGATATTTCCATACACTTTATAAGGAGGACTTTGATAATCCAACTTAACAAACCAAAAATTTCTGAGTGTTGATATGCAAACTCCTGTAATGCAAAGCATGGAAGTGTAACATTTATGAATAAGCAGTTTAAGTCATATCTGCCATTGAGCAATTTAGGAGCAGTCCTTTGGGGATTTACAGGTGTTCAGTTGTATACTTAAGATGATCATTTGAACTCTTCAATCTTAAAACGTTTCAAACGTTTATAGAATATTGCTTGCCATAGAAAGTGATCTTCTCAGCTTCTTCAGTTTGTTAGCTAGCCAGTCTCCTAGTTGCTACGGGATTTTTTGTGTCTTAGTTGTTGGCTCATGATGAGGTGATGGAACCCAGCAACAATGGTCAGTTGCCAGGGAAGGAAGCATGGGCCTTTCTTGAAGTCACATGGCTTTGGAGGTCTGATGGTGTGGGCAAGGACAAGGGCATCAAGTCATCTTTTGTCACTACGTCTAAGAGTTTATGGCCATGCTTCCAACTTCCCTTGTAACTTATTTTTGGAGTACTTTGAGTTGTAATAAGGCATTCTCCCAGAGTGGCTAGCCCAAGCAAGAGTAAGTGTATCATATGAAATCTAAGGGTTCTTGCCTACTCAGCAGTTTGGATGAAAAAAACCTTTAACGAATCCATCAGGCTTGATTAATCTGTATTTGAACATTCTTGACTGTCTGCTTCAGTGGTTCTCAACCTTTCCAGACTACTATATCTCTTTCAGGAGTCAGATTTGGCTTGTGTACCCTCAAGTTTCACCTCACTTAAAAACTACTTACTTACAAAATCAGACATAAAAATACAAAAGTGTCACAGCACACTATTACTGAAAAATTGATTACTTGCTCATTTTGTCTGTATAAAATTATAGTTTGTACTGACTTCACTTGTGCTTTACGTAGCCTGTTGTAAAAGTAGGCAAATATCTAGATGAGTTGATGTCCCCCCGGAAGACCTCTGTGTACCACCAGGGGTACACGTACCCCTGGTTCAGAACCGCTGGTTTACTTAGTAGTCCCCAAAAATCAGTCTGCCTGGACAGATTGTCCCTTTCAGGAAGCTAGCTGCAAGATTTTCTAATCATGAACTGGACAAAAAGTTGAAGAAAATCATTGACCATTTTACAAAAGTTCTAATTTTTTAAATATCCATTAAATATAAAATCAAATACTTTAAAGATGAGGAGTTGGAACTGAATTCTATTACTTAGTTATAAACATTAAAAAATCGAATCTTCCATTTCACTTCCTTTCATCTAAGGGCATGGATGTGAGTAAAGATCCTTTCTGAAGCAATGATTTAACTTATTTTCCATTGACTAGAATAGAAATTGAAATAGTTGTTAAAATGACAATTTTACAGAGGAAAATACTTTTTCTTTATCTTAATATGACTGGGGGGTTTGAATTATCACTAGATCCCACAAATTGAATAGTCATCACACCTTAGCTTATGTTTTTGTATTACATATCAGAACAGCTAATGTGTGGTGTCTAAAGAAGTTTTAAATTACAGCTGCTGATAAATTTTTACAAGGACAAATCTATATTTCAGAAAGTGACTTTTAATTATAATTTTTTTCACAAAAATCTTCTACCATTCTTTAAATGGGCTGATCCAGGTAACTAGAGACTAGTTAGTCTATCAGTCCTGGGCAAAATCTTGGAATAGTTGATGTGAGATTCAGTCAGTAATGTATTCTGGGTTGTTAACATGCCAGTATACCTGGGTTATGGAAAACACAATTTGTCAGACAAATCTGATACTTTTTAATAAAATTACAAGTTTAGTTGATAAAGGTAACTGTTGACTTACAATATACTTAAGTCAATTCCCTTATAAAAGCCTACTACTCCATGATATGCTAATAAAAAAATTAGTACTATGCAAAGTCAATGTGCACACACAAAATGGATTAAAAACTTGTTAATTTATGGATCTCAAAGCAGAATTGTTACTGGAATCGGTTAAATGAGGGGGTTTCTAGTAGGGTACCCTAATTATCTAGTCTTGGCTCAGTGCTATTCTGTGTGTGTGTATTCATTATCAGTGATATGAAAGAAAATATAAAAGCTTTGCTACAGATATAAACATTGGTGGAGTGGTAAATAAGGAGAACAAGTCAGTTGAACAGTGTAATATAAGTTGCTTTGTAAACAGGGCTCATTCAAACTTGCATTTTAATATAGCCGAAAGGAAGGTTTTGAGCTTAGGAACGAGCAATAATATAGGTCACAATTACAGGATGGGGTGCTATATCCTGGAAAACAGTCTCCCTGAAAGATTTAGGGATCATGACAGATAACCAAATGAACGTAAACTCCAATGTGATGCTGCAGCTAAGAGAGCTCACATCATCTTTGGATGTTTAAATGGAAATATTGAGTAGGAGTACAGAGAGAAAGTATTAAAATATATGTACCATTGGAGAGACTATTACTGGAATGTGTCTGCTTCTGGTGTTCAGACTTTGTAAAGGACTTTGAAAAATAGGAAAGTATTCAGAATAGAGTAACAAGAATGACTACTGTCTGGTAAGCCTGCCTTACAGAGAGAGACTTAAGAAACTATCTATTTAGTTTATCCGAGAGAAGTTTTAAAAGATGACTTGATCACTGTCTATAAATACCTCATTGAGGAAAAGATTTCTGATTTTAGAGAGTTCTCCAATTTAGCATAACAAGATCTAGTGGCTGGTAGTTGAAGCTAGACACATTCAAATTTGAAAGAAAGATTAAAATCTTTGAGAGCATGATTAACCACTGGAACAGCTTAATGAGATGTAGTGAATTCTCCATCACTTGAAGTGTTCTAATCAAATTGGATGTCTTTCTTAAAAAAAAAAAATAAATAAAGTGTAATTCAGCCAGAAGTTATAGTCCAGATGCAGGAATATGGTGAAAATAGGTGAAAATGCTAAATCCGACTAGATGATCATAATGGTTTCATCTCATCTTAATCTAGGAAACTTTCAAAAGATATGCTTAGCCAAATGCTGGTTGCTTTTATATATTTATTTTTTGCTAAATGAGATTCTTTTAGAAATACCAAAATGCATATTTTATACTCTTCATTGCTTTCTGTATGTATTCATGTGTGGTTTATACTTTTAAATAAAAGTATGGTATCACATAATTTTAGACTTACCATTTGTAAATTAGTTTTACAAACCTAGTGTCAGTAGCAATGTTTTATGAGGCTTTGAAACATTCTCCAGTAGTGTTTGAAAGCTAAGCACAGCATTATGTCAGTGAATGATACACCTCAAAACTGACCAGTCTGGTTTTGATGTCCACGCCGAATAAAATGCAGAAAGCAGACAAAAAGCATAATTGGTGAAAAGCAAACTGGATTTGAAAAATGTTTTAATAATCTTAGTTGGTGTTTGTAAGATATATAAAGAAACTTTAAAATGACTTACCTAAAGACAGTGCTTTTAATAGAAGATGTAAGATGTATACATTTGCTATGGTTTTCATCTTTTGATAAGTGTTTTGTTGGGAATATAAGTGATCGATACATTTCAGAGAACATACTGGGATAACTATTAGAAGTCAAACTTATTGCATGACTAAAGTGAATATACAAATAGTTGTTAAAAATGGGAAAAGCAGAGTTTTTGTGGGGAAAATGGGTAGTATGACCTAGGATTTTGGTTGAACTTGTATTTTGTAGACTGACATCTTCAACATAAAGTGATCTCCGTGTGGTTTCTTTAGTTGGTCTCCCAATTTCCTCTCAAGTACTACAGACAAGTAAGGAAGCTGAATTTGTAATGAATAGGAATGGGTCAGTATAACATTTAGCTTCAGATGAAATTGATTCATCTCTTTCTTGATTGTGGGTTGTCCTAGATGAATGCATTATTTCTTTTTTTGTAAGTTGTTTACTAATATTGTACATGCCTCAATTTCAGTCGAATACATGATTTCATGTAACTGATTTTTGTTATCTGCAGATACTTGACTAATACTTATTTTAATACTTATTTTTTTAACTATGTAATTGTTAATTTCTTCCTAAACTTTTCTTAGCTTGGAGTTAAGGTTGTGCATTTGAATAAGATTTTGAGGTGTGCGTTGTGGGTTTTCATATGTAATGAGTGAAAATCCCTCTTAATTATCAGCAAAAGCTTAAGTAGCGTTGATATGTAGATATTATGTCTGGAAGAGAGCAGCCCTGTTTGAACCAATGTTGAGTCGTCATAATAAGGTTGGTCACTGCAGTAGAGCTTCTCTGCTATAGGCTTTTTGCACATCAGTATGTATGGAGGCTGTGAAGGGAGATGGAATTATGTGGAATATAGTGGAGAGGAAGCCTTTCCTCGGTGTTGAAAGTATTCCCAATTTTAAGCATGTTAAGCTTAAGATTGGAAAAATATTCCTTCTTTTCTTAGTGTTTGTCGCTGTCACCAGAAGACATCATCAGCCCTGAGCATGTATGAAACCCATGCCTTCCCTGGTGGTCTTAACCACCCCTGTAGATTTTCCCACCACGCTTGGATATGTGCTACAGTTTGCCACATGGATTCCTATCTAGTCTTGTAAGGCTCCTTAGAGATAGGCTTCACTTTGTGGTGATCCTTAGGAAGTTGCCTCCCCAGTGGAGCTGGAAATTTTGCTTCTTGGGCAAATTACTCTCATTTCTGGCATGAACAGTAGTTGGGGAGCAGATAGGGTAAGAGGGCTATTGAGTCAGTACGCACTGGGGGAGCAGAGCTGGGAATCCAGATGGGTGGCAGCGTCAGGGATGCAGCTTCACAGAATATAAATTTTCCACTGAGATCCAATATTATTTTCATCTTCAAGTTGGTAAAATACCAGTTAAGGTGAGCAAGCCAAAACATTTTCTGCATTTTTTTATATCTACACCCCTCCCTAGAATTGCCCTGAATTTGGTTTTTAAATGGTCTGAAAGCTCGGTGTGAAATTGTAGGCTTCACTTTTGAAATCTGATGTTGTAGAAGCCTGAAAAAAGTAGCTCTGGGGAAATTTTAAAGAGATGTGATCTTAAATTTCTTTCAATTCTAACAGACAAAAATCTTTAGAATGTAAAATGTACCTAGAAACTGAAGTTTGGCCTCCTCCTTGAAATAGTCCATCTTTGAGACTAACTTCTGTAAATTGTCATGTTTAAAAGATTTACACACAATTTAGTGAAAAATCTAGCACATCTTTTCATGATCAGAGCTGAAGATGTGCATCGCTACAAGAGGTGTATATCAGGAATGATGCTCCTAATGTTCTATTCTCAAATACTTTCTGGAGGATTCTTCCTTTATGTCATGAAAGTTTGCCCTGGAACTTGCTTTAGTGGCAGAGGTTTTCAGTCTGCCGTGTACCCCTTGCACCATCATAGTTAATGAGTCTGATTTTTGTGGCCTACTCAGGCTCAAATCTTGTCTGTATTAAATCAATGGTACAAATACTTAGCATTCTGAACAGTGTGTTGTGTGGTTGGGTCCTGTGGAACATGTTTCACAATGTAGCTGCACCTATTGACTATGGGTCTGTTCCAACAGAACAGTTGTACTGCATCCAGCAGTTAGGGTGACCAGACGTCCCGATATTTAACTCTTTGTCCCGCATCCCGACCGATGTACGATCGGGACACCATTTGTCCCGATGTTTTGGGGTTGCTTGCCAGGCATCTGGTTGGCGCAGGGCTGTCAGGCTCCCTACTTGGCACTGCGCAGCTCCCTGGAAGTGGCGACAGCTCCCTCTGGGTCCTAGGCGCAGGGACGACCAGGAGGGCTCTGTGTGCTGCCCCCGCCATGAGTGCCTGCTCTGCAGCTCCTATTGGCCGGACCCAGGGGGAGATGTCACCACTTCCAGGGAGCTGTCTCAGGTAAGCCCTGCCCGGAGCCCACACACCCTCCCGCACTCCAATCCCCAAAACTGAGTCCCCTCCCACACCCAAACTCCCTCACAGAGTCAACACCGCAAACCCTCTCCGATGCCCCAACCCCTTGCCCCGACACTGAGACACTCCCCTGGGGGGGCGGGGGGGGAAGGAAGGGGGGTTTGTGGAAAACTTTAAAGTATTCTTCTTTTTCCTTAAATATCAGGATTATAAAATTTTATTATCCATGTTTATATGTTGGCATACTTGGAGGCTTAAAGAATTGGAGTGAGAACTTTTCTCATTTGTCAGTCATAGAAATGGCGTTTTGAAACTATAAAATACAACTTTTCCTTGGAGTTTTTGTTAGGGGTTTGAGTTAAATAGTTGTTAAACTAAAACAAACAAAACGTTTTAACATCTAAAAATTGCTCATACTTCAGTATCTAATCTCTTGTGATATTGTCCCAATACTGTTCTTCTTTTATAGAGACTTTCGGGGGGACGGGGATGACTTCATAATGTAAAAATAAGCAAAAGACAAGAGTTCATATTTATCATGTAAAAGTAAGCAGAAAATAACTCTTGTGGTGGGGAAGGTATATTTATACTTTTTTAAAGCATAATAGACGCAAAATAGGATTCCAACAATTATTTTCCTTTGCAGGTCATCTTGTCGGGATTACTGCATTTTAAAATATTAAAGTCAGGAGATTTGTTAGGTCAAATTTTATATCTCCTTACTTTATTTTTTCAGGTGATAGTGCTTTCAGTTTGTCCTTTGTCATATAAGTGAGTTTCACAGGTGGTTCATCCACACTACATAGTTACAAAAAGTTGCGGTACATGTATGCATTTGAAATCTTTTCCCAAACATGGTGTTACAGTGACATTGTGGCTAATTACTCTAATATATTTCTCATACCCCCATCACCATTTCAGAGATGCCCTCCAAAAATCTGGATGTAAAATAGGCTGGAAGGGAAACAAACAGTTAGTTAATCCAGCAAATAGGTTTACATCAGCAAATAGGTTTCATCTGGCCTATCTTCCATCAAACTGCATCTAAAAATACGTCTGACTGCTTTTTTCATTCTGATTTTTTAGCATCATTTACACTTGAAGATCCTGTTCACCTGCAAGGTTCATTTAGGTAGAGTAATGCCAGCAACGGTAGCCAGGCTTCCATCACTTCCCATCCAGCAGATTTACAGATCTACTGTATAGTTTTCTATTTATATTTATGAAACAAATGTGTATTACTGTATACACATTTTGTGTCATGACATTAATCCAGTTTTGGTTTATCAGTGACATGTTTTTAAAAAGAGAGAATTGTAATGGTCCAATGACTCAACTCATTTATTCCCCTCCTGTCTCCTCTCAAGTTGTACAGTGTATGTTTACTTGATTGAGACTAGCCTACTTTTTAAACATTTTTATTTAAATGTTCTTGTTCACTGTCTAGGGTATCTTTCTTCCAGAAGACAAGTCTTCAGTATTTGAGTGCTTTGTTCTTCCAGGGACATACCTGCATGAGTCATTTCTCGTTGTCGGATCTGTTGTAACTCTTGTATTTGGAGAAGACAAACTGTATGCCTGATTCTTCTATGTACATAGTGACTGAGGGCTTGGCTACACTTGCAAGTTAGAGCGCATTAAAGCAGCCCCGGGCGCCCTAGCTCACTACCCATCCACACTGGCAAGGCACGTAGAGTGCTCTGACTCCAGGGCTAGAGCGCTCCTGGTACTCCACCTCGGCGAGAAGATTAACGCTTGGTGCGCATTGGCTGAAATGCCCAGGCATCAGTGTGAACGAGGTGGTGCATTACTGCACTCTGATCAGCCTCCGGAACCGTCCCATAATCCCCTTAAGTCAAGTGGCCACTCTTGTCATTGTTTTGTAATCGCTGCAGGAATGCGGATATGCCCTTTGAAAGCTCCAGCAGGCATGCTTATCTGCTCCAAGACAAAGCAACCATTACTCTGTGTGTGTGTGTGTGTGTGTGTGTGTGTGTGTGTGTGTGTGTGTGTGTGTGTGAGAGAGAGAGAGAGAGAGGGGCGCGGAGGAGTGAAGGGGGTCTGCTGCTTTCTGAATTTACAAGACAGCATGCTGACATGCTCTCAGCCCCCCAAAAACCCATTCTTTCCCCCCACATACACTCAACACACTCCACCCCCCCCCCCCCATTTGAAAAGCACGTTGCAGCCACTTGCATGCTGGGATAGCTACCACAATGCACTGCTCTCTGTGGCTGTTGCAAGAGCTGCTAATGTGGCCATGCCAGTGCGCTTGCAGCTGTCAGTGTGAACAGATGGCAGCGCTTTCCCTACTGAGCTCTACGAAGGCTGGTTTAACTCAAAGCACGCTACATCTGCAAGTGTAGCCATGCCCTTTAAAGTAGATTTATGTTCATTCCCCACCGAAGTTGAGAAATATTTATTTACTAAGCCCTTATTAAAATTTGATCAAAACAACATAGATGCATGAGGCTGGCGTTCATCTGCTTAGACAATTTAGTGGGTCAGATTTTGCTACTGTTCGTTCCAGATTTGATCATATTCATGAGTAGGAACACAAGACTGGGATATATTTTTAACTCCTATCTTCAAAAAAAATTACAGGTAAGTAGTATTCCTACAGTATGTACACCTTGCAGAGAATTTAGCTTACTCTGAAAGCTTTTTCCTGAATATTGTGCATTCCTGATGTTCCAGTAGCTAAGCACAAATGTTACCAATATCAGATACTTAAGTGGATTAGCACAATAGCTGTAGTTACTTTCTCATGCAAAATAATTTATAATACTGTGACTTGTTAGATGTTAAGAAGCATTGATCATTTAATGGGAAAGCTTTATAAAATTCAGCCTGAGTTTCAAATATTTAATATGGGCAGTTTGGCATAGGGATTCTGTTAGAGTATTTTTCACTTTAAACCTTATACCAGCTCCAGGTGTAAGAAATGGTGAGAACAGCAAAGTGGCAGGAAGCTTTTTATACTGTTCATTTACTTACCAGCATCATTGTTATGTAGTTTGAATACATCTCTAGGGCATTTTTTTGACTGACAATTTTCTCACAGAGCTGATGTATAATAGTATTCTATGATTTAGGTACTCTGTAGGATTAATCGTTTTAAGTGTATTCCTTACTAATGATGTCTCTTCTTAAGAGACCAGATGGTTTGTAGAGCGAGAACTTTCAGTATATGGTCTAGTACAGGGGTAGGCAACCTATGGCACGGGTGCCAAAGGCGGCACGCGAGCTGATATTCAGTGGCACTCAAACTGCCTGGGTCCTGGCCACTGGTCCAAGGGGCTCTGCATTTTAATTTAATTTTAAATGAAGCTTCTTAAACATTTTAAAAACCTTATTTACTTTACATACAACAATAGTTTAGTTATATATTGTAGACTTATAGAAAGAGACCTTCTAAAAACATTAAAATGTATTACTGGCACACGAAACCTTAAATTAGAGTGAATAAATGAAGACTCGGCACACCACTTCTGAAAGGTTGCTGACCCCTGGTCTAGTAGTTGTGTGTGCTGTTGTAGCAAATCTCTTCAGGACTCCCTGACTTTCAAAGATGTTTTCTCATTTAAAAAAGTAATTTTTAAAATAAATTACTCGTTAATAGAAGGAAAGATGTTCTGTTAAGACAGTGAACTGGAATTCAGGATATCTTGGTTCAATTCCGAGCTATGGCACAGAATTCCTATGCCAATGCTTTAGTCAGTCTTTCTGCCTCAGTTTCCTATATGTAAAATGAGACACTTCCCTACTACAGTAGGGTGGGGTGGCTAAATTAATGTATGTGAAGCATACAAGTATTATTGTGTTGTGTTCATATAAATAAGTACAGTCTCTATGAAAGAAAACAAGTAATTTGCTGATCTTCAGATTTGGAAACTATCCAAATATTCACAACCACTTGCTTAATTTATACAGTTGTGTAACTACCACCTCTTTGTCTTTGAAATCAATCAGTCTCAAAGACTTAAAAGTAGATTCATCTACTACACCTGCCTTTGTGTCCCAATACTAACTTTGGGGTTCACAATCACTTTTTCATATTTTTTAAGTGTTTTTCTCTCCTTCAATGTGTGAAATACTTGAACAAACAGTAAGTGGTATCAAAAACACAAAGCAAAGAAACTGGAATAAGAATGAGGGTTTTTTCCCTGCTCTAATCTATTTCAGTTATAGGAATCTTAAGGGTTACTAGTAATGATGATAGGTAAAATATTTTGTGACAGAAGTGATTTGTTTTTTAAATTGAGTGTTTCTAAAGGTAACTTGCACAGAATTTTCTAAAAAATTGTACTTGTTCCCTCTTTTTATACTGGTTTTATGCAGTATTTTTGAAAGGTTAAAATTCATCAAACTTTTGATCTAGCTTCTGGGCCTAGTGCTTTTTGATGAAATTGTAATATGAATATATTTCTGTATTTGGTAGTACAGCTCTAACTAAAATGACCCTTGGATGTCATCACTTTCAGATTTAAATGCAAAGCTCTTTTATTTGGCTTAGCTTTGCCACAATACATTTTTCACTCGTACATAGACACACAGTGACACTCAACCACTCTCTCAAACCAAGTAATAATAATAATAACCCCCTCCCATAAACCCTGTAAACTAATCAAGTTAATTTTCCTACAGGCTGGGAAGGACAAAAGGGATTTTTTTTTCTATTTTTGAATACTTGAGAGATTCTCAGATACCACTATATGAGCACCTGGATAAACCAGAAAGAGCAAGCCCCTCTCTTGTTCCAGGATCAATGTAGCATTTCCCCAAAGAGAGGGGGAAATAAGTTGTATAATTTCCACAAGTGTTTTCAACCCTAGCTTTTTGAGACAAAATGGCTTTATATTAGCTTAGAACATTGCACTTTTCAGAATTTAACTAGAAATTAAACTGTTCTGAGTAAACATTCAGTTTCTTAAAGTTTGGTTTTATTTCCTGCTATTGTGGAAGTTAGTTGCAATGAAGTAGAGATGGAATAAAAGAAAATCGTATTTTTGTTTCCTTAAAATTCCTTTTCATTCTCCCTGCTCATACTTTTTTGGGGTTTTTTCTTTTCCTTTATTTCCCTAGGAATAATTACATTTCATGCCCTCATTCTCTATTTTTATTATTATAAGTGTATGCAAGCAGTACTAGGGACTTTTCTTAAAGCATTTTTCTACGGGATTCCTGTATGAAATTTCTCTGTCATGTTGTAATAAACTTGTTTTCAGGATAACTAAAATTTGTAATGTGCGGTTAAGACAGCCACTTAATTTTTTTGCTACTAAGAGTCAGATCTTCTAAGACACATTTTAGCGGCATCTGTTGGACGAACACTGATGCTTAAGAAGTATAATGCTAATGCAAGGGTATATGATCAGTGTTTTTAATGATTATTGAGGCACCAGAAATAACTCCATAGTTAAGGTTGCAGCTATCCTTTTATAACCCCTACTTTTACCACCATTCTATAACTTTGGCTTGAATTTCCATTTTAGTCCAAAAATTGGCAGCTTGCTCTTAGAGACCAGAAATGAAACTTTTTGCTATATTTCAGGGAAACTGATCTTGAAGTTTGTTTTTTGGTTATCGCCAGTACATATATGCAAACTTTTCTCTCTTTTTTTCAAAGAAAGGTTAGTGAACAGTGAGAATACGCAGTTTGGGTGCCTTTAGTCAACCATGTCCTGTTTCTTCCTTTGTCTCCCATTATCATGTTTTGATTGAAGGTAACCTGCAAAGGATATTTAAAATTGGGCTTGTACTCTTTCTTGTTGCTTTATGTATAAAGAGGGCCTGAACGTGATTTTAAATATTGATTTTCTGCTTGCTTTTTACCTTAGAAATATCAAATGTTCTCACTGGTTTCCCCTGGTTTTTCTAGAGGACTTACAGCATGTTTCGGAAGATGCATAATGTTAGCTCTCACAACTCAATCGAAGGCATGGGGATATTGGAACTTTAACACAACATCCTTTCTCCAAATTGTTAATTAGACATTGAAGTGAAGTATGTTAAGAAAACAAAATTTAAACAGTGTAATAGTCGCTTTCCCTTTCAATTGCTAAGTTTTCCCTCTTGGTTCTTGTGATGTTGTCTTGTAATTAGTTCTCTGTTCATCATGGTGTCTTCCTGACTAGACAGGACCTGAATCTTGAGTGTAAATAAGCAGAAAAAATCACCTTAACCAAACCTTCACGCCTCTTTTAAACATCCTAAAGAAGCAAAGTAGGGCACAAGCCCAATGTTTTTTTTCCTTTGCAGGTCTCCTTTAAGAGCAGAGGCAACCTTGATCCAGCAGTTTTGGAGGTAGAGGCAAGTAATTTTTTACTTTTTTGTCAAAATTTCAATAATTTTTTTTTGGGGGGGTACATATAACTTAAAGAAGGCCTAGTTTAAAAGCCTCAAACATTGTGTACACTTAGTATGAAGAATATTTATTTAAGCTTTTCTTGCTTACTGTTTGTGTCTATGTGAGCACTTAAACTAGTGAAACATGTTGTAGATAATATCTTTTTAACCCTATTGGATGTTATAGCCCATATAAGCATTTAAAAAAAAGTTTCTATATCTTTTCCTTGTGGGACCATCTTCAAAATATAAATCAATAAATGGAAATGTTTTATCAGGTTGATTTCCTCCTAAAATCAGTTATTTATGCTCCATACCTCCAGCTGCTGTAGCTTCTATCTCAAGTTTCTGCTTCTTAGATTATTTGATTTGTTAGTTGAAAATACACACTTCTGTAAGTAGAATTGTCTTTCCCCTTCAACTCCAACCTTCTTCTCAAGACTGCGGTGGCAATTCCTGCATTGCTGTGTAGAGAAACTCAACAGTTCCTCCTGTCCTCAAGCCAGGGCCGGCTCCAGGCACCAGCCCAGCAAGCAGGTGCTTGGGGCGGCCAAGGGAGGGGGGCGGCACATCCGGCTCTTAGGCGGCAATTCGGCGGCGGGTCCCTCACTCCTTTTTGGAGCGAAGGACCAGCTGCCGAATTGCTGCCGAAGACTGAAGCGGCGGCGGTAGAGCCGATCATGATAGCGGCTGCTTTTTTTTAAAATTTATTTTAAAAAGCAATGGTTAATCCCCTGGGAGGTGACATTTCTGTGGCTGGGGTTGGATGTCTCCTGCAGGCATTCTTGGGTCCTGTTTTTGCCACCCACAGAAGAGTTTGAGGAAGCAGCTCTCTGTCTCAGTACCTCAGTCTAAACACTGAGCCTTTGGCTGCTGCCATGGAGTAATCTTGGGCAAAACGGAGTAGTTGCTGATGTACTACTAACTACTTCAGTTAGGTTGGCATGGTTTACATGGGTCAATTTGTGCACGTCTCTTTAGATGTGATTCCTGTAATGTTTCCATGTATAATAAATAATCCTTTTGAGATTTCATATCAGTTGTAATAAAGGCTTTCTGTGTCCACCAGGAACGAACTAGTGTGTGCACTGTTTTAATTTTCTTGTTCAAAGATGCACATGTATAAATGAGACTTTTCATTTTCCAATAACTAGAATTTCTTAACCTTAAACCTAGATGGACATTAATTGACATCTGTAGGGCAAAGAGGTGAAGTATTTACATCTTCGTTTTTAGTTTCGTGAATTATTAGCATGCTAGAGACATGATGGAGAAAATAGTGAAAACTGTGAACTTTTATATTTTGGCTCTGGTTCCTATTTCAGTGATTACTTCCATTTTTTACAGATACAGTAGAATTCTCAGGTCATAACAGTACAATGTAAAGATTAAAATAAAATGGTTAACATTTAAAGCAGGGGTAGGCAACCTATGGCACGCGTGCCGAAGGCGGCACACCAGCTGATTTTCAGTGGCACTCATGCTGTCTGAGTCCTGGCCACCAGTCCGGGGGGCTCTGCATTTTAATTTAATTTTAAATGAAGCTTCTTAAATATTTTTAAAACCTTATTTACTTTACATACAACAATAGTTTAGTTATATATCATAGACTTATAGAAAGAGACCTTCTAAAAACGTTTAAATGTATTACTGGCACGCGAAACCTTAAATTAGAGTGAATAAATGAAGCCTCGGCACACCACTTCTGAAAGGTTGCCGACCCCTGATTTAAAGTAAACATTAATCTTTGTCTGCAAAATACTGTGCAACATAGAGAATACTAATGAAAAATGACACACTAAACTTTTTAGCACTCATCTTGGTGTTTTGTGAATGGAAGAATAAGTTTATGCTGGATAATAGGTAACTTTTTTCTGTGTCTATATAATATAAAGCTCAGTTGTGCCATTTAGGCACAGCCCAGTATTAAGGAGGAAAGTTTTGGGGAAACTCTGCCTCAAAATTCCACCTGCATGCCAGGAAGGTAGTGTTTGCTTCTATGCTTCTTTGTGGCATTCAGCTTAACCACCCCCATCAGAGCAGGAAGGAAGCTATCCCTATGCTCTACTGAGTTGACTGCAGTTGTGCTTGGGCCTAATGCAGGCTGCACAATGGAGGGACAAAGTTTTCTAGTTAGCCCACTGCCCCCTAATTACCTGAGTAGGGGCCAAGCACAATCTGGTCCACAGAAAGCAGTTTCATATTTTGTTGTATAACAGTTGCATTAATCTTTTAATAAAATAGAAAAAAATCAGAATTAAGCATGTATAAATGAGGGCATACTCCCAATACCTTTCTCCCCACCTCACTGCCTTTGTTCAAGTTGTGCTGTGTCCACAACATTTAAGTGTAGTAACCTCACTGTGAAATTTGACTGACTTCACCTAAAGCCAGAATGGATTCCTGAGTCACTTTCAGTAGATATTTTTACAAAACCTAGTAGTTTTACAAGATTCTGAAAGAGTAGAACCAGTGAAAATGTTCTTCTAAATCTCTGCAAGTTTCTGCCAATAAAGGAGTACAAGAATACATGAGTTACTTAGAAATGTATTGCATTAATTTTTTTGTCCTTCTAGGAATCCCTGCTGATTTGCTCCTCTCTTCCATGTAGTTTTCCCATCCCTGCTTTGTCTGAATGTTGTGGCAGAATTCCTTCTAGCAAATACAATTGATTCATGATTCCCTCCAGTATTAGTCAGTGCTGCTCCTTCAATGGTCAGAGAGGGTTGACTTGACGATACCACAGAAAGAGGAGTTGTTTTTCATGTGGCAGCATATTGTTGTGCTAATAGACTGAAAAGTTCAACCTCTTGAGACTCATTTAATTTACCTGTTCTAGACTTGGTTTTCCAGATGCAGAGACCATGTACTAGATTTGTGATTAAATACATTTTACTCGTTGGTGTTATGGTGAATGTAATTTAGTGCCAGATTGGCTATTTAGGAGTAAAAGGTTAATTTTTTGTATTAACGCTCAACAAAATTTAATTTTAAGAACTTTAGATCTGTGGCCTTTACCCCCGCACATCAGTTTATATTAACTAGTCTAAAGGATAAGTGTGCCATTTTGTCTTGGTAGCTTTGGAAGAATAATTATGTCTCCTAAGCAACAGCTGTAGAACTACTAACTGCAATTGATCTTTCAGGAAGCATGTTTAAATAGAATTTTCCTTGATAGTACCATGTTAATGTACATTTGACTTAAAAGCAATTCTTAAGTTGAATTTCCCCCTGTTGATTGTATGAAGCTTGCTAAGATCCCATTATTGACAGTGCCCAAAACTGCAGTAATTGGGTACTCTGGGACCTAGACACAATACTAGTCATTTCTAACCCTAATACACAGTGACTTGAAAAATACACAGTGACTTGAAAATAAGCAAAATGTTCAAAAGGGATTTCACACTATCTGTTTTTATACTGTAGTGTTGTTTGGGTGGTATATGGGACCTGTAAAGAATAACCATTGAAATTTAAAATATAATGGATTTTCAACTCTTATTCATGGGAAAGACTGTAATCTTATTTATCTTTTAAAAATATGATACTGGCTAAGAGAGATGCAGTCATAGCTTGGCTGTAAATTTAGTGGCAAATCGAAAATCTATGATGAAGTTAATACAGTATTTCAAGCATTGGAGAATCAGAAAAAGAGACTGATTTCACGGTCTAAAAATGTAAAATTATTTTACAACCCTACAGTACTCCATTTCAGTGTTAGTTTGACTACTATACTAATTGAGGATCCGATCCTGCTCCCATTAAAGTCAATGACAAAACGCCCATTAACATAAATAGTGCAGGATTGGGCCCTAAATTTCTAGCTAGCAAGGAATGACAGAAATATATTTCCAAACAAAAAAACTGTTAAAATGGAGTTAGGGATTGAGAGTATATATCATTAGCTTAAAGGTATAAAAATCACAGGGATGTTGTCATTATCTGAAAACCTGGAAATTCAGGATTAAGTTTTATTCTTAAAAAATTCAAACATCAAGATAAGAAACGCACAGTCTAGGCACCTAGACTACCTTAAGTTGGTCCTGTAGTAATGATTAGCGTGCGATAATTGTATAATTATGATTAATGCAGTTTAGTGTTTTTGGTCCCAGATTAGATTAAAGATCCATTTCATTTGTTTCATATGTATTTTCCTCTCATGATATCATTCCAGAGTTGTTTGAGAGTCTTAAGTGTACTCTCAACCTTAACTCCATTTTAATGTAGTTTTTCCTCTATTTCCTTTGATTTTTTTTTTATTCTTATTTTAAATTTCACCTGCAAACACTGAACAAGGAGCCCAAAGTGTTGCAATACCATGCAATAATTCTAATAATTTATAGATACGTAGCATTGAGTTTCATTTTTAAGGAGAGGTTCACTGGTACCCCAAAACAGTGAAAGCAGCCAGAGAGCACCAGCCAATTAAATTGAACTCACAATTGCTTTGTGTCACCAGAGTAGAGCAAAGCAGCTGAAGAGTATTAGTGACTCTGGCCCTTAATTTTGCCATTTACTGAGTGGGAGGGGGCTGTATAACTGAGACCATTGCTATGTGAAATGGGGCAGGAAGAGTCCAGCTCTTGCGTTCCATTGTGTCCTGTTGTGAGTCAGTGGCACTGCTACCAGGAGCTTTTTAAACACTGATGCCTAAACTAGTGCACAGTCACACTATCTTTAAAGAGCAGTGACAGTTGGGCCAGTTAATCTACTTATGCCAACTCTTGACAGTGTTCCCTCAGTGGTATGGCTCCCTCATACCACTGAGCCATAACAACTAATAGAATTGCTGTGTGCAAATTAACTGTAGAGGAACTGGTGGTTGGGTGAGTTACCTCTGTCACAGTAGGCCCACTTAAGTGTTATCTAGGTGTTGACCTGTGTGTTTATTATGATTATGTAGGAATAACAGTTAGATACAACATCCGTTAGTTATATAGCGAATTACAATTTAATATCTTCAAACATAGCCTGTTCACGAGATTTCAGTTTTAACTGCATGGAAATTGTGTTGTTCCATTTGTAAGTTCACTCAGGACAAAGAAAAGAGACAGATGCCAAATTTCTAAAAGGACCCAGTTTTTAATTCATAGACTAACATTTACTTGTAAATTCTTAAATTAATTGTGTACTTGGAGTAAGTGCTGTAAATTTCAGGAAGATGCACTGTATTTTTCATACAAAACAGATGTTGAAATCCTTGTTTTAGACCTTGTCTACACTACAGAATTTTGGTGGGAAAAGGCCACTTTTGGCAGCAAAACAGTGGAGTTGCAATGGCTCTGCCACTTTTGGTGACAAAACTGCTCTGTTTTGATAAAATAAAACCACGTCGACAAAAGGCATAAAGCTTTTTGCAGCAAACTTAAAGTGACAAAGCATCAGTGTAGGCACTGCCACTCATTATATCGCCATAACTGGCCTCCCCTAGTAGCCCACAATACCCGCTGTGACCGCTCCGCTGCCCTGCATTCCTGCTACACAGGCATGCACCCCTCCCCTTTCAAAGCTCCAGGAAGTTCTGAGAGCTGAGCATGCCACTCAGCTCTGGCAGCAGAGAGCAAACCATTAAGGTGGAATGCTGCTCTCTCCTGCACTACAAACACAAAGGGAGGCAGGCAGGCAAGTGTGTGTGTGTGTGTGTGTGTGCGCGAGACTGAGACTGAGACTGCTGTGCTGCGCAGAGTCAGGGAGGGAGGTGAGGGCTGATGTTGATGGTGTCCCCCTCCCTCAGAACTGGTTGCTTCCAGGCAGCTGTCTGAACATAGAGACAGCATGCTGACACTTTCTCCCCCAACACACACCCCATCTCTCTCTCATACACACTCCCCCCACTCTCTCACAAACTACCCCAGCACGCACTTTCTCTCCCCTCACACACACAAACGCCCTGTCTCACACACTGCCGCCTCTTCTCTCCCCCCACCCCCACCCCCCACACAGACACTTCAGTTGAAAAGCGCCTGGCAATCTAGTAGGATGCCCATTGAAAAGTGAGATTGAGAAACCTGCATCACGTGATGCTATACCTGCCCCATGAGTAGGGCCCTCATGATTTCAGCTATTTAAATGTGAAATTTCATGGTGTTGTAATTGTAGGGATCCTAACCGAAAAAGAAGTTGGGGCGGAGGGGTCACAAGGTTATTGTAGGGAGGGTTGCGGTACTGCTACCCTTACTTCTGCACAGCTGCCTTCAGAGCTGGGTGGCCGGAGAGTGGCAGCTGTTGGCCAGGAGCCCTGCTCTGAAGGCAAAGCCGCCACCAGCAGCAGTGCAGAAGTAAATATGGCATGGTATGGTATTGCCACTCTTACTTCTATGCTGCTGCCTGCAGAGCTGGGACCTCAGTCAGCAGCCGCCACCCACTTCTGAAGGCAGCAACAGAAGCAAGAGAGGCATATATGGTATTGCTACCCTTACTTCTGCGCTGCACTGCTGCTGGTGAGGTGTTGCCTTCAGAGCTGGGTGCCCGGCTAACAGCCGCCATTCTCTGGCCACCTAGTTCTGAAGGCAATGCAGAAATAATGGTGGCAATACCACAGCCCCCCTAAAATAACCTTGTAATCCCCCTGCAACTCCCTTTTCGGTCATGACCCCCCATTTGAGAATTACTGGTCTCCCCCGTGGAATCAATATAATATAGGGTAAAAGCACACAAAAGACCAGATTTCACGGAGAAAGACCAGATTTGGGGGAGGGATAGCTCAGTGGTTTGAGCATTGGCCTGCTAAACCCAGGGTTCTGAGTTCAATCCTTGAGGGGGCCATTTAGGGATCTGGGACCAAAAAAAAAAAAAAAAAAAGTTGGGGATTAGTCCTCCTTTGAGCAGGGGGTTGGACTAGTTGACCTCTTGAGGTCCCTTCCAACCCTGATATTCTATGATTCACAGTCCATGATGTGTTTTTCATGGCTGTGAATTTGGTAGGGCCCTACCCATGAGGCATTGCAAACCCTTCCCAAAGCATCATGTGGCCAGTTGTACAGCGGGATAGCTATCCACAGTGCACTGCTCTCTGTCGATGCAAGAGCTGCTAGTGTGGATGCACTCTGCCGACACAAGGAGCGTAACATGGACATGCAATAGAGGTTTAATTAAAGCTCTTTAATTAAACACCATAACATTTGTCGACCAAACACTGTAATGTAGACATCGCCCCTTAATGTGAAAATAGAACTCAGCTTTAAGTATGAATCACAACCAATTCCTCATTCAACATAAGTGCAGAAAGTCTGCTGATATTTTACCATGACATTTTGTTGTTCTGGCATCCATACTATTTTTTACGAATGTTTTTCTACTTGCTTTTTAATTGTGGCAGTTTTGTAAACTTGGAAAGAGCTTAAAAAGCATTACTTTTTTTTTCTTGAACTGAAAGTGTCCCTCCTTTTTGATAGGCAGAGTTTAAAAAAAAAAAACTGAGGAATTTATACATTTGTGTAACCACTGAAATATAAAGCTGAGGATGTTAAGCAGAATTGCTAGTTAATTGGCTTAACATTTTGTGAAAAAAGACAAGGGGATGAGGAGTTAAATATGAAGAAGGATGGAGTACTGTATGTCAGATGTATCATGCTCTGAGGGTCTTCACGAAATTAAGAAAACTAAACTGTCCTTTCCATGGCATTTGGTGAACTAGACAACCTTTGCTGTGCTTGGCGCATCCCTCTACGCAACCCGCTCCTTTCTGATTGCAGTTCACCACCCAAGAAAACAGAAGAACAGACACAGGAAATTGGTCACCAAACATCTTCTACTTGCCTATTGCTTAAAATCATTACCTAGGCACAAGCCCAAAACAGGCAGCGCAAAGCTACACGAAGAGTACACAGTCCTTGGATGTGATCAGCTCATGGATGAAAGACAGCTGGTTGAAGGTGAGCAAGATGGAGGTTATTTTGCTTGGCAGAGGAAAGCACTTTGAGAGTTTGTGGCCATGGTCCAGTCTCCTTTGGCTGAAGGTTTATATCCACAGTTGTTCAATTCAGCCCATAGCTTGCGAGTTCTCCTGGATTTCACATTACACGCAGCAGTGTCTGCAAGTAATGCTTTCTACCATTTCCAGATGGGAAGGAGACTCTGTTCCACCTTGGCGGATGATGACCTGGCCTCGATAATACATGCGTCCCTCACCTCTTGCCTGGAGGTCTTCAGTATACCTGGGCATGAAGTCATAAGCCGTTAGGATACTCCCTCTAGTAGCAGTGCATCTCCTCAGCAACACAGGTTACTGTGAGCACATCATGCCTGTCTTCCATTTTTTACACTGGCTTCCCATTGGATATAGAGTCAAATTCAACATCTTCAGTTTTACCTTCAAGGTGTTTTAATGGCCTGAGCCCAGAATATCTAAAAGATCACCTAAAGCTCTGGGATGAGGAATAGACTCGGTAACTCTGCTCAGTAGGCACAATGGAACTTTCTATCACAAGGGTGCAAAGCTTTTCTGTGAAGGAGATGGAGCTTTCAGAAGACCATTCTGAGGCTGCAGAATGAACTCTTGCAGGAACTAAGGATCATCAGTCTTCTACCCCCAAGTGCTAGGGACACTTCTTTGACCTTGCTTTCTGTACCATAAACATACAGCATTATGTACACATTAAAAACACTATATTATAGTCACTTTTCCCCTCATCGCTTAATGCACTACTGGAAGATGCTCAGATACTACAGTAATGAGGGTTTTATTACATACTACTAGTACCATTGCTAACAGTACACTTAAATTAATGAGGGGAAAAAGGACTGCTAAACACAGTTGATGTCTTTAGCAATGAGCCTTTAGAAAGTATGTAATTCCCAAAGACAAGAACTTAAAATTCAGCTGTTTTACATAGTGGTAAAGCAGACTAAGAATTTGTGGGAATCATTTTATTTGAAACCTTAGGAAAGTCTTTAGGGTTCATAATAAATCTGTGAAAGATGACCTACACAAAGCATTAAAACAGTTATGTTAAATTGGAAGTTCATACAATTATATTTTCTTGTAACAGATTTATTGACCTATATATTCAATTGTAGATCCTAGCTGTTCAACTTTTACAGACTTAAAATAATTTTTAAAATGCCCCATTCTACATATAGGGGATTTTAAAAACTTAATTACTTATCTTCATTGAGCTACTTTAGATATCTAATGAATTAAGAGAATCAGAGTTGGGTGTGTTCAGATGGGCGCTGCCCATACAATATGTGGTGGAGTAACTACTTAGTTTCATTTATGGAGCTTTGCTAGGTAAATGTCATGAAGTTCTGCAGGATTTAAGCTTTTATTTAAAAATAAAACCTTTTTGTAGCTCTTGCGGCTGCAAAATCAACTTTCTACATGTGAACCAAGTGTGAACGTATGGGCTGTTGTCTTCCAAAGTCTGAAAACAGACGGTTCCAGTTTATCTGTAGCTGCTCAGAACTTTTCCAAGTAGCAGAGTAGAAAATGACCAGAGTATTGTCAGCTTTGATGTTGCTTCTCAGATACGTTGTGGGCAACAGTATAACTGACAATCTGCTCACTTTGGGAAAGCTATTGAGTAGGAGCTGTGGGGACAGTCAAGAGGAGAGGTGTAGATTACCTGAGATGGCCTAAAGATTGAATTTCTCCCCAGAGTCCACAAACAGGTGGTTTGGATATTTTTTAAACACTTTATTTCTATCTAAATAGTATCTTACAGCTCTGACATCCAGGACATGTCACATCATCTCCCCTGACTATGGAGATTTGGGGAAAATGCAGGCAGAGAAATGGAGTGAAACAATTTTGATCAAATACATTGTGAGAGGCTGAAAACCCACTGAATATTATTTTCACAGAGTCAAGGTGATTAGCCTCGGTTTGCAACTCTGATACCCATCTGACCAGTGAGAGGGACTTCAGAAAGACCTCTGCGTCTGTACCAACTCTCACTGGAGATCTCAAAGGCTCCTTCATAAGTTTGATGAGCACCAAACTAAAGTTTCAAAGATCAGTAGATTTCCCCAAAAGGAGTGCAGAAGTTTATAAACCACTTTAAAGGCTGTTTCACCAGAGGTTGCTCAGGCATTGACTTCTATTTAACAGGGACACAATAGTAGAAATAGATGCTGAATAAATCTTTGCAATTGCTATGGATAGGTTTGATAAATTCAGATTGGAGAATAACCAGAACAGTTGGAACCAGATAGGAAATCAGGTTGAAGTCTCTGCCTTGAGCAAATTTTTTTTAAACTGGTTCCATTTGGCAACATAACACTAATATAAGGCTTCCTGGTTTCGAGCTGGACTTCCTTGACCAAATCCAACACATACAAGCCATTTAGCCTTGGAAGGCCCTGAAGCATTACTACCAGCTGAAGAAACTTGGTCTGGATGAACTAACCTGCCCCTCTGCTGGAATAGAGATCCTGATATAAGGGAGGAGTGAAGGGATAATCTTTTGACAGAGCTAGCAGCTCTGAGAACCAAGTCTGCCATACTCAGGCTGGCATTACCAAGATCACTTTATGTACCATTGAGTCCTTCAGAAACCTTGGAGATGAAAAGAAGTGGACGAATGTCATAAAGGAGTACCTTGTTTGCTCTCATGCAAAACCTCAGATATTTGTAGCCAACAAATCTCCCTGCCTAACCCCACCTGGCAAATATTAGACTAACCACTAACTGCCTGAGTGACAACTTGTGTTGATCTACACATGAGAGACTGAAATAATTTGCTACGGTATTCTTTACTCTTTCTAGGTGTATAGCTGTTGGGGTTGCATGGTTCCAGATGAATCATTCACGCAGATTGATTGATTGCATCCTGTTACAACAGCAATGAATGAGCTCTCCACATCTGATTAGATAGATGGCACCCACGCCGTCTGAGAGTATCATTTGGCTCTCCCCTATGCAGAAGAAAAGCTTTTGATTTCCAGCCTAATTTACGTGAAGTCTCAATTCCTAAGGATTCCAAAGGCCATAAGTGGTCAAAGCTCTTAGATGTGCTCCATACCTCAGATTGGAGGCATCCATGTCTATTACCAGCTGAGAACAAGCTGAAACAACAATCCTTTTAAGACATTATCCGGTAAAGTTCATCAGAAGAATCGTTGACCTGCTGAGAATACACTGTCATGCCTGGACTTTAAACATGTGTGCACTAGACTCAACCATCCTTTCAGGGACTTCGTCCAGAGCTTTGCAGAGGGAGAGAACGATGCAAGAATCCTGTAGGCCTCTCACTCAAAAATAAAACTTCACAGGGCCTTCTTAATCTGGCAAGATCCACTGCCTGGATGAGATTCCTGAGCCAGGCAAACTAGAGATCTTGTGGAATCTAGAACACCCCATCCGAAGTCCTAAACTTGAGTCAGAAGTAGGGTTGACAGAGGTATGAAAACTGAACATTCTATCAGTTTCAGGGTATAAGCTACCCTGCTGTGAGTTGTAGTTTGTATGAGTCAGTCACCTAGATATGGATAACTCTACAGACCCTGATGGTGTAGCTATGTGCCACAGCAGCCAATCACATGATGGAGTTGTAGCTAGCCCAAAGAGTACTGTCTTGCAGTAAGCTTTGCCCGCCATAAACCTGAGGTTTTCTTTGCTTCTGCCTTATCAAGATGTGGAATTAGGCTGTACAGCGATAAAGGGCCCTGGAACAGTCCTCAGAGTTGAAACTAGGGATTAGATTCACAGAGAATTAGTTTCTGTGGATATTTAAATAATAGTTGTTGTTGTCCTTCTCTAGATAGAGTTCAGTCCACTATTTCTTTGGGAATAAGAAAATACCAGGAATAAAATCCCTTTCCTTGCTAAAATGATCTTTCCCTGGAGTGAGGCGTTGTGTAGACTCTGTAGTCAGACCAAGAGTTTGAGGGGTCTCTGCATATTCCAACTTTTGGGATGTGCTGGCAATGCAGCCTGAAACAATGAAATCCTCTAATAGCAGTATCCATTGGAGCATTGTCGCATCCTTTGTTTCTCCTCTGGTTTCAAACATTGGGAGAGCAAGGCTAGAAAGGGGTAGGAGGGATGCGCCAACCACTTCTATCCCTGCCTGTGCCTACTGAGGTCCAAAGTTGGGAGCTCATTTGGAAGTACAGTTCAGCTCTTTGGGAGCAAAATTGATTTAGAAGAAAAACTAAGAGAAATGAAAATTGATTTCCTTAAGAATTCAGATGGGCCAAAAAGCCACAATTCTGCAATCAAGAAAGAGGACAATTTTGGCTAATTAGAAGTGTGTGTGTGTGTGTGTGTGTGTGTGTGTGTGTGTGTGTGTGTGTGTGTGTGTGAGAGAGAGAGAGAGAGATACAGACATACAAAAGGGGCAGTAGATCACAACTTCTAATGTATATAAATTGCTAAGTATAGAAAATTGATAAGGGAAGCTAAAGACATCAATGAAAATCAATAAACTGGCTGATATAAGGACAATGAGGAGTTCAAGTACATTAGCAAAAAAGTATTAAAAATGTTATAAGCTTATCACTACGTAGTGATGATAAAATTATTGTTGTTGCAGAAAATGCAGAACAGATATTTCTGTTGTGGATTTGGAAAGAAGCAGGATGATGTAATTGTATCCCATGAGGATTATGAACTTCTTTCCAGTCCGTTAGTAACTGTGAGGAAGATGTTGAACATCAACTAGAGAAAAACATTTCTAAATCAGCAGTTCTGGCGCCTTGCACCCAATAGTTCAGTGAGATCTGTGTCCTTCTGCTGTTCACTTTTAATAAATTTTGGAATATCAAGAGAAATTCCAGGAGACTGGAAGTGTGTTAATGTTGTGTCAGTGTTCAAAAAGGACAAGTAAGATTGCCTACTACCACCCAAGGTCATCCGGATCAAAATAATGGAAAAGCTGATGTGGGCTTCAATTAATAAAGAATTAATGGATGGGAATATAACTAATGCAAGTTAACATGCTTTTATGCCCAATGGGCCTTGTCAAAGAAACCTGAATTAATTCTGTGAGATTGCAAGCTAGCTTGAGAGAGAGAACCGTATTGCTGTAATATATTTAGACTTTTTAAGTGATTGGTTTCACGTGACATTCTTATTTTTAAAAAACTGTACAATATCAGTAGAGCATATATTAAATGGATGAGGAGCTGGGCTAGCTGACAGATCTCAACAAGTAGTCATCGATGGGGAATCATCATCCAATAGGGATGTTTCTAATGGGGGCGGGGACTGGTACTAAGTCAGGTCCTATTCAGCAGATTTCTTATCAATGATCTGCCAGTAGATATAAAATCATTACTAATAGCATTTGCAGATCTCACGAAGATTGGTGGAGTGGTATAATAATGAGGACAGGAGAGTCGTACATAGCAATCAGGGTCATTAAGTAAGCTGAACCCATTCAAACAAAATGTGTTTTAATACAGCCAGATACACAGTCATACATCTCTCCCTGTTCTTCTGACAGCAGAGGAATGGGGAGACTCAGGAAACTTGAATTCCATTCTAGGCTGTGAAGAGGAGCGTGCTCTTTGGGCAGACTCTTTTGCTCGTTTCCCCCCCCAACTTTCTCCCATTCTGCCCCTTCCAGTCCAACCTTGCCCTGCCTTCCCCAGCATTGTCCTCTATTCCCATTAGCCTCACTTAGCCAGTCCCAATCTACACTCCTCAGGCTTCTGATTCCAGTCTCCTTGTTTATCCAGTCCTAGTCTTCCCCCTCTCCACATCCATTCCCAGAGTCTTTGTCCACCCATTCTCAGTACGCCTCACCCCCCGTCTCCCCCGCCCCCACCAACTTCTTGGTCTCCTTGACCAATCAGTCCCAGCTCTCTCCCTGCATCCCAGCTCTTTGTCAGAGATCTGTCTCCACATCCCTATTGCCTCCATACTAATTCCTAGTCCTAGTGTCTTTGTCCGGCCAGTCCCAGTCACCTCCCCTTTCCCCTTCCCCCCTCCCCCCAAATTCCTTGCCCTATTTCAGTGTTCTCCCTCCTTGTTTCTGGTAATCTTAAGTTTCCCTGTCCAGCTCCCAGTTTCCACAGGCCCAAGCTACACAGCTGGTTCATTCCAGTAGTGCACAGAGTCTCAAACTCATGGGTGGGCCCCCCTGGATAGGCATGGAATGTATTCTGGGGGTGAGTGAGATGCTTTAGGGAAAAACTCACTGTGCACATTTTACCCACAGTAATGAATAACTAGCAACGGTGGTTCCTCCAGACATATCAGGTTCTCAGATGGAGTTGTGCATTTTGCCGGATTTCTGTTAAGCTTCCATAGCATTATACAAAGTCGTTGCCATCTGTACTTAATCCATTTGCTACAACACGGTGTGCACGTTTAATTGTAAGCATGGACCACAATCGCAGTTTTGCTTTTTCTCTTAGTACAATGGATCATTAGCTCATTCATGCAACAGGGGAAAAAAATTCCTCCAGAGGAAAAAAGAAACCAAAACTGATTCAAGTGAAGTACCACCGCATATATCCGTATATGTATTTGTGTGGTGTGGGGAGGCGTAAACTATTACAGACACAAAGAAGCGGGGCACGATTAAATAATTTTGAGAACCACTGCAATAGTGTGAATGTGCAGAGGTCATCATGAAGACCTCGGTTATGTAAGAAAACCTTCATTTCTTAATGGTTACACCATTTTCTCATTTTTGATAATGGATCCCCCGTCATGTCATTGGTCTCAGAGTACTTGATTTAGTCCAGGGGGGTCTCAAACTGGGGGTTGGGAGGTCATTAAATGGGGGTTGCGAGCTGTCAACCTCCACCCCAAACCCTGCTTGCCTCCAGCATTTATAATGGTGTTAAATATATTTAAAAGGGTGTTTAATTTATTGGGGTGGGTCGCACTCAGAGGCTTGCGATGTGAAAGGGGTTCCCAGAGACCCACTGATTTAGTTCTTTATTGGAATGCCAATATCTAAAGTTATCTTTACAGCATGCATCAGGGATGGGGAAAGGAGTCTCGTGCTAATAATTTACGCTAACAATTACTTTCATGTGAATGAATCTCGGTGGTTGTGAAAGTCTATTTTAGATTTAGAGTAAAGGGTAAGAACCAGGAGAGGCTGGGTTGATGGCTAGATATACAGTTTTCCAAATGTTTTCAGTCTCTTTCGACATGGGACTCAGTCACCTTCTGTTTCTTGTCATGAACTCGTTCCCACATTGGATTGTGGTCACAGCAGGAAAGAATAGTGGAGAAACTGCTCTGGGGTTAGCTGTGGGTCATATATTGCTCAGACTGCACATAAAGCATATCTGAATAAAATGTGAGATTGTTATGTTGTCACTGAGCACAATTGTTCTTTGACTGTGTTTTTGCATTTGGTGCTATTGTGTAGAACAGTTGGGAGAATGTGGTTTGGATAAAAATGAGGGGGGGGCATATTGAGCTGATTGAGGAATTGGTCAAGTGTTGTTGACCTGGAGTCCACAAGAATCTTTGAGCATTCCTTCATTTTTTCCCCCTAGATAATTTGTTGAGTGTACAGTGACCAAATTTGCTAAAAAGATGAAGTTAGGCGCGACAAACCAGCAGTGAGTAGGAAAAGTGGAAATGCAGCAGGAACTACAGCAACTAGAGAAATGGATGAAATCAATATAGTTGTGGTAAACAAAGGTAAATCCAAGGAGTTCTCTTGGATATATATAGAATATATTGGTGTACCGTGGAAATATCTTGGAGATACCTGTGGTTGGAGATGGTATTCAGAAAATTGTACGAAGTATGTATAAAGATTACACCAAAGAGATAATCCGTTCTGTCTACATGCATAGTTGGGGGGTATATTTAGTATCAGTTGCAGAGCTGGGTAAAATGTTGAGGCAAAACTTTTTTTTATTTATTTATTTTGGTGAAAAATGCAGATTGAGCAACATCAAAACGTTTTGTGAACGCATGTCAGTTTTGCCAAATTATTCATGTCAGAGGGAGGGGGAGTTGAAAAAGTTGAAATGTTTTGTTTTGAAATGTTGAAAACAAAACTTTTTTTTTTTTTTACTTCTTGGTTCACTGAAAATGTCAAAAAAATCTAATGTACAGTCTACCTGAAACATTTAAAAAAAAAAAATTGGGATTGCCACAGCTCTACTCAGTTCTAGTCTCGCCATTAACATATTTTAAAATATTTATTACACTTTTATTTTTATGAACGCTAATAAAAGTTCAGTCCTGACAATCTTTTAATAATGTACTAAAATACATTAAATAAAGTAATTTTTTAGAGAAATTGATTAAATCCATATAATTGAGGTAAGTAACGGTAAATGCCAAGAGTTGCAAAAGCTTCAAAAAGTGTTTGAAGAATATTCAGTGAACTACATTTGTGCAGTCTAGGTAGAATATCAAGGGGCAAACATGATATTTAGAACTGTCAGAAAGAAGTCATGAAACTATGCACATCTGTGTAGATGTAAATAGGTAATGGGCTAAAAATCAAGCTAATGTTAAGATAATTTAAAATCCTGTTGTAAAAGTTAAATCAGTAGACTAGAATAACCTGTAAAAGCTATTGTGAAGTATATAGAACACTTGTGATCCAGACTTATCTTATAGTATCTGAGCACCTCACAAGTGTTAATGTATTTACTCTCACAACTCTCCCATGAGGTAGGGTAGTGCTGTTATCCCCAATTTACAGATGTGAAATTGAGGCAGAGGGAGGATAAGTGACTTGCCCAAGGTCAGACAAGAAGTCTCTGCCAGAACAGGGAATTGACTTCCAGCTCTCCTAAATCCAAGGCTAATGCCCTAATCCCTGGACCATCCTCTCTCTCTCTTGAACAAGATTACAATGGTAAATGAATCTTATTTTCTAATGGAATAGAACACATTAGAAATCAAGGACCAAGTACTTCAGTAAAATTGTGAAATTGAGGTACAACAAATATATTAAATTTTGTTTTATAATAAGTGCAAATTTTATGTCCAGTAATGTATAATAATGCTCAACACACTGTAGAATCTGTGTTGCTCATACCATTATTTTCAAAAGATAGCTTTTTAGAAATGCTGAACTGTTTATAATCTGGTCATTTTTTTATTTGAATTTAGTTCCCTATTGATAGTTGGTTAAAATTGCATTTTAAGATTTCCTATTAGCAGAGAAATTTATTTTATAGTGACATACTGCATTGCTTATAGCCAAAAGATTGACAAAAATGAATATCTTTTGGCTGTTTTCTTAATGATATTGATTGTCATAGAACAGGAAAATTTGCTTAGTATTGATCAACAGAATTAATTATTAACTTAGATTCAATGGGGTACATACAGAAGGGATGTTAAACCTAGTATAAATTATCTTAAATGTGAGCTCTGTATAATTATCTGTTAGTTTAATTGGTAACTGCTAATGGATTTCAGTCATTAGTTTAAATATAATTAAAGCTCCATGTATTCCATGACTACAGAATATGGTGAGGAATCTGCCCATTGCTGGAGAATTTTTTTCTTGATCCACAGTTTCAAAAAAAAAAAAAGTCTCTAGTCGTTATGGTTGCAAAAAACTTTGAAAACATGAACTGAGTTTGAACTGATGCTATTTCTGCAGATTGTCTGAAACAAAGTCTGGTCCACACTTGTGTGTTTTGTCAGTATACTGTTTCCATTAGAGGACTGATTCTTTTACTGAAATAATTACACTGGTACGAACACTAGCGTGGACACAGATATACTGATATACTGGTATCAGGCATATTTATACCATCTTCCCCTTACTGTGTGAGAATAGACTATATCCAGATAACTGTGTCCACACTAAGAGCATTATATTGTTTTAGCTGTGTGTGTAGACAAGCCCAAAACTCTGTGAACATCCCCATTTGTCTCAATGGGTTAAGTATGAAACTTGAGTTTAAATGTCAACATTTCACGGTGGATCATTTTAGTAGAAATAGTCAGCTAATGTGCTTATCCCATGATTAATTGTCACCTATTCTCTAGGTGCCAAATCCCCATTTGCACCCAGCTGAGCAGCCAAAGCCTCAATTTTTGCCAGTCAATATCTGTGATACAGATATGAATACAAAAGTCTTTGGGTTATCAAAGAACAGAAATGTGGGGACCTTGTGACATAATTAAGTGTAATATCAAAATAACCTACTATATTGCCGGTTCTCTTCCATGCTTAGTTAAAAACCCATGATACTATTGGATTATATTTGACAAAATACAAATAATAAACAACGTATCTTGTAATGAAAGGCATATTCTCAAAATAAATGTTTAAATTATTGAGCATTTAGGTTGGTCCAGGAAATTAGAAACAAGTGGTCATGGGAACACTTCAGATATTTCATATTTTTTAAATAAGATTATTGTTTTAACAAAGATTTTTTTTAAAAAAAAGTCAGATTTTTTTTTTCCTATAGGAAAATCCCATTTAAAGGAGACTTATTTTCTTTAAAGCTGTCTGTAATTGTCTTATGCACTGAGTTCCATTGCAAATCGCACGTGGAACTGGTGACCTAGTTGTGGAAGTGTCCCTGGGTGAGATCCTCACCCATGCTCCAGACCTTTCATGCCAGGTAGAAGGCTGGACCAGCAGCATAAAGGGGCATCTGATGCAGGAGTTGTGAAAGACAGCCATAATGCTGCCTCCCAAGGACCACCTAATAACTCTGCATAAAGGGCATGCAAGGGTGGGGCTGGAAGCAGAGAGCTCTGCTGGTGCTGCAACCGTATCTCACGGTGCTGTGGATATTCCACACAGCGCTGCAGCCCATAGGGAAGATATGGGAGGCTGCAGTAACTTAGATCCACAGGGCTGTTATGTTAGTGGACACTCCAACTCCCAGCAGAGCCCAGAATTGGCTTAAAACCACTATAACCTTGCCTCGTCCTGAGGTGAGAATTTTGTGTTGGGCCTGTAAGAGGTGCAGTACAGTATCTCACCTCATGTCCGTAAACAGTTAGTAATCCATGGTGCCATCTAGATCTCCAAAACAAACAACTATCAGTCGTTGATCATGTCAGTTCCCTATTTTACCTAGTGAATTTCAGGTTGAAAATATACCACTTGTTTATAACCCACAATTGTCTTGAAAGAGGTACTTGGTGTACAATGTATCCCAAACTATTTAAATAAGATATCATTTTAAATAATGCTATATGGTTAAAGGCCTGACATAAAATATTAACTTCATTTAGTTCACATTCAATGTAGGAGAAATTATGCTCGCCTAGTAACTCAAAATATTAATATTATGCTTTTATAGAAAAGTGAATGCACCAAGATAAATGTTATATGTACAATAAGCTACAACATTTTTTCCCCTAACCAGGAATAGCACAGCCAGTCCCTGCTTTAATGTTTTAGTGTTGTTTTCCAGCAGCTTTCTGTATGTGAACTCTCACCATTAGGAGCTCAGTAGGAGTGAAAGCCTTCGTTAATTTGCCTGACTCTAAATGCACAATTAAAGCAGTGCATCAGCAAGGGGTTAGGACGATCAGTGTGTTCTGATGCTTCATGTTATGGAATTACTTCTGTTGCTCAAATAGATACTGTAATTAGTAAATTATTTTAAACCTGTTTTCTTCAGAGGGCTGAGTCACAATGCTTTTGTCACAATGCTTGAAAAAAATTTTAAACTCTGGTTTTTTGCTGTTTAGCTAATGTTTATTTCAGTTATATGCAGCCTACTTTTAAAATATCAGATAGTTTTATGAAATGTTAATGTCAGTAGTGTATCAGTATTTGAATAAAATATTAAATACTGGTCACAGTTTTGTTACAATCCTATCCAGGCTTTTTTACAACTGTTCAAATTTGTGGCAATAATGGAAATAGAAACCTGTTATAATAGTCTTCCATATTATGTTTAAGCAGCTATTAATACTTCAACAGATTAATGAGTTCTGTCCAGTTATCTCAGGCAGATTACCAGTGTAGTAAATTAACCATTTTTAATGGAATTTGCTAGAAATCGTGTCATCTGAAGCATTGTTCTAGAGAATGCTACAAATTTTGTCATGTTGGTTCCTCAGATGATGACAATTATCTGGCAACATGAATTGTGCTCCATGGGGACTATATCTTTGGTACTTTAATGTTTGTTTTAGAAATCTGTTTTGCTTGCAAAGTATAACAGATTTTATTACTGTATTTTATTCTAGCGCACCAGTGCAGTACTAGTTCCATAAACGTATTCCCTTGTGAACACCGTTCTTTAGTGCTTAGAGTCCCTGTGTCCAATTTTTTATTTTCTAAAAGCTGCTGTTGGGGGTTCTCTGCTCTGGCAACTCAAGACTGATTTCAGACACTATTTTGTGTAGAACAGGTTAGCTGAAAACTTCAAGTAAAAGTTTTCATTTGTCACTTTTTAGAGTATATTCCCTGATCTTTTGGGCCAGAGACATATACAGAATTTTAAAGAAAATGTTTCCGTTATGTAGCTTAAACCAACAGATATTGGGTGTGTTCTGCCCCTTTTCCTTCAGACAGGTGAAACCAATTATAGTGAAAAAAATTTGGACTTTGCCCCATCTCTTCTCTTTCAAACGTGCTCACCACGTGTTCCCTTTCCACTGCTGGCATGGGAAATCAAGGGTCTGCAGAGAAAGGAGAGAAGAGAGGAGAGGCACAAGAAAGTGTCCAGGTGAGCAATGGCTTATCATTCCTATCCCCTATCTCCACCACTAGGGCCCAAAACGATGGGGATAGTCTCTTTTCTCCCTTCAGATAAGAATTGTTAGACCTGCTGTTTCATGTTGTAGTTTTTTGGGCTCAGCTGCCTCAGTGTTTGGCCTACCATATACATGTACTCCTGCCGTTTGCTGTCTCTTGTGTTTTGAATTTAGCATGCTGTACATTAAAAAGCATCTCATATGCATTTCACTATAGTGTGTTGAATTCAAAAGATGGCAACAGAAGGCAGTTATATTTGAATCCCCAACACCTATCCCACACTTTTACAACATTGGGCTCCTTTTCTTCTCTTCACCCCTCCAATGCTTAAATCTTAACTTTCAACATCAGAGTTAGTGAAAGCAGTAGCTTCATAAAATGTCATTAATAAACAGGTATTTTTTGAATGAAATAGTTGGGTACCAATGTATTCATACATATTTCTATTTTTGTTTTGCAACGTCACCCTGAAGACTTAATGTGCTATAATGTACACATATACTCCTGTTAAAGCTTTACAAAGCATTGAATGAAAGTTCACATTCATTGGACTACTGAGATTCTCCTTATAATTGAAGAAATGGGGGGGTGGGGTGGCACAAGAATAAAATAACATTGTTTAAATGGCAAAAATTCGGTAAGTGGAAATGGTTCTGATTATTAATTAGAAGATTGTATCATGGTTTCTTAGAATGTGTTCGTGTGGATCCAACGATAGATGTGTATACACTCAAGACCAGAGTGTTTTGACTAGCAGTGTCCGTCAGGGCTACTCGTGCACCCTGTGCCTCCTTGTGATCCTGTAAAAAGGACATAAAAGGGCCATGACCTTCTATCTGACAGCCCATGGCAGAGACATGGAACCTGGCAAGTATCCATACCATTAGTTCTTAGTTCAGACTAAACTTCTTACTATAAGGTGGATGCACAACTGGTTGAAAGACCATCGTCAGAATAGTTATCAATAGTTTGCTGTCAACTGAGAGGATACATCTAGGGGTCCCGCAAGGTCAGTCTTGGGTGCAGTACTAGACAATATTTTCAATAATGACTTAAATAATGGAGTAAAGAGTGTGCTTATAAAATTAGCAGATGATGCTAAGCTGGGAGGAGTTACAAGCACTTTGGAGGACAGGATTGAAATTCGAAACAGCCTTGACAAATTGGAGAACTGGTCTGAAATCATCAAGATGAAATTCAGTAAAGACAAGTGTAAAGTACTTCCCTTAGGAAGGAAAAATCACACGCACAACTACAAGAGGGGGGGAATAGCTGGCTAGGTGGTAGTACTGCTGAAAAGGATTTGGAGATTATAATGGATCGTAAATTGAATATAAGTCACCAATGTGATGCAGCTGAGAAGGAGGAGATAATTGTCCCTCTATACTCTGCACCGCTGAGGCTTTAGATGGAGTATTATGTCCAGTTTTGGGTACCACATTTTAAGAAAAAAAATAAGAAGAAGAAAGATGTGGACAGATTGGATAGAGTCTAGAGGAGAGAAACAAAAATGATAAAAGGTTTAGAAAAGTTGACCCATGAAGAAAGTGTTTTTTTTTTTAAAAACTGGACATGTTTTAATCTTGAGAAAAGACTACTTGGGGTGGGAGGCACCTGATAGGTCTTCAGATATGTTATGAGTATTTATAAAGAGGATGTGATCAGTTGATCTCTGTCTGCTGAAGGCAGGAAATAATGGTCTTAATCTTCAGCAAGGGAGATTTGGTTAGGTACTAGGAAAAACTTTCTAACTCTAAGGGTAATTAAGTTCTGGGAGGTTGTGGACTCCCTGTCGTAGTTTTTAAAAAACAGTTTGGACAAACAGCTGCTAGGGATGGTCTTAGGTTTCTTGGTCCTGCTTCAGCACAGAGGGCTGGACTTGATGACGACTTGAGGTCCCTACCAGTCCTACATTTCTAAGATTCTGTTCTTCATAATCTTCAGAACCAGCTTTTGATTTCCTCTTTCCACTGCTGTGACCTAACTTTAGCTATCTGGACCAAACCTTAGTGATCAGGACCCGACCCCCCCACCCCCCCCAATAGCTCTTCAAAATGATGGGCTCGACATCTGAGGGCTTTAAGCCGTCATTCTGTAATGAACTAATCCCCTGCTCCCAATGGACAGGCACAGTAAGTGTCGCATCTGCCTATGGGGAATCACATACCATGCAGATGTCTAGTATGCTTATCCTTATCTGTGTGGACTCATGAGGTGCAAGGCTGAAACTCTGTCTTCTGAAACAAGCCATGAATGTCTCATCAGATCCAAAGGAAACAAGCTCCAAAAACTTTTGCTGGTGGACAAGCCACCATGTATGAGTACACTATGGAGCAGACAGAGGTTTGCCTAAAACGAGTGTGGAGAAGATTGCGCCAAAGAAAGATCTGACACGCAAGTCAGTGTCATCGTCAAAGCTGACACCAACGTTTCTGTTGTCGAAGCCAAGCAATGAAAGGGGCTGCTCTGAGCATGAAGGCAGAGGCTTAGTGTCCTTCCGTAAGAACAGACACAACAAAACCTCCAAAGAGAAGCCCTCCAAACTCTACATGTCATTGAGGGATGGAGAGCAGGAGTAGAGGATAAAGCAGCAGTTTCTGCTAGCACTGATGGTGCTCCTGTTGGCATTGATATGGCTTCAGGGGATGAAACTATAATCGAAGTAGGTCCATTATTGATGCTGAGACATCTGCCAGCACTCATGCAGACTCTGGTACCAAGAGCATCTTCCATGTTAGTGCCCCATATGTAGGAAATCAACATCTCCTTACTGTCAGCAGAAGCATACATCCCTGTCACTGAGCAGAGAACCTTCCCTTCCCTTCCCTTCCCTTCTCAAGAGACAGACTTTCCCTATAGGCCCCAGTCGCTACCCATCCATCAAGACTGTCATTAGTCCAGCTGGCAACCAGCAAGCCATCCATATGTATACAGTACACCACAGTGTCCCTTTCAGGAGTCCAGGGGCCTGCCTTCATAGGAGCTGGTCTCCACTGTTGGGTAAGAAGTCCCCTTTGCCAGCAGAATCCCCTGACCAGTTTACTGATGCCGGAATATCAACAGGAGCTGGATCCAGGGATTTGAGCAATATGAATGCCCAGTCTCACCACTGAAGGATCTCTCCTCATCACCACCAGAGGAAGCAGTACCTTCTGCACCACTACTGGCACCAGATAACTTCAGAACATTCCAGGAGCTCTTTGTATGGATTATCAAGATTTTGGAGATCGAGTTTTTGGTCTCTGATAAGACCCACAAGCTATTTTACATCTGGTCAGTTTCTGATTCAAGTAGGGTCACCTTCCCCATTAACGTGTGACAACTAAAGCTGGGTGAAAGCCTTGTGGCAGACACCAGCCACTTTAACACCAATGGTGCAATCAGTCAAGAAGAGGTACCAGGTCCACTTGGGGGTTGGAATACTCCTGCGCTCACCCCAACCTAAATTTCTTAGTTGTATCAGCCATACGAGAGAAGTTCACATTGATCAAAAGCATCCTTAAGGACAAACACCACAGATGTCTTGATCTGTTTGGGAGGAAGTTGTACACCTCAACTTTGCTGCAATTGCAGCTCAGGCCCAGCTGGCCAAATATGACTTTCTTATAAGAGACAAGGTGACAGACACCTTTGCTTGCTCCCTCATGACAGCAGAGAACTACTGAAGGACATAATGAAGGAAGGCCAGTTGGTGACCAAAATGACCTTGCAGGCAGGGATACAAGTCTCAGACACCACGATGAGCATGTGTTAGAGCATTGAGACTCCAGATATCACACAAGATGCAGGCCATTAGCAACTGAAGTAGCCAGAAGTGCTGTATTTTATCTGCTTATCTAAGATTCTATGTAAGGTTTTAACTAAAAGTTAGTGACGCATTTGACTTCAATCTTGAATTTTTTTAAGAAGTCGAATTTTAAACAGATGCCCGTTGGCTTCTAATTGTACCTCTTAATTTGATTTCTGATATTAAATGAAAAATGTATTCTCATTATCTGTTCTTTTACTTTTTTAGTCATCCAATCTTTTCATCAATTTGGTCTTGCAATGAGAGTTACCTCATTGATCAATTTTAGCTGAAGAAAGATGTTGGGATAATGAAATGTATTAAATACTTACAAGCCTAAACGTTTTGCCACTTGTGTAAGTGTTTATGGCTGGTAATGCGGCTGGACAGAGTTTTTTCAAGAAATCTAGGAAAAATGCATAGCACAGGCATTCATATTTGTTCATAGTATAGACCATATCTTAATTAAAAAAAACTGTCTGGTGGACCACCTCCTCTCCCATTTTGATCACACAGGTCATTTCTCTTCTCATTCTCAGTTATACAACATCCTTCTGGCAACTATATACATTGCTTATGTGTAAAATAATATTGGGAAAGTATGACTTTATATTACAGGTTAGCACCTGGAAGTGAGAAGAGACATCTTCATTTCACCAATAGATTTCCTGCACACAACAGTTTATGAACCCATCTTAAGAAACTAAATGAAGTGACAGTTTTTTACAAGGTCTTTGTAACACATTGCTTTTAAGCATCAGAGCTTGGTTGCAGGCACCCTGAGTAACTTAAAGCCTTTGAGTTTTATTCCGTGTTTTTAACTTTGCATAGCTTATTTTCCTATTTTATTATATAGCTGTCAAAAGCAGTTAAAATACAAAGGAGCTTTAGAAAGAATGATTTTTTTATTACCTGATCTGCAGACCTTAGAGACAAGATAGATAGATAGATATAGAGAGAGAGAGACTTAAGCAAGTCCATTATTCTGTCTAGTAACACTGAGGATAGTGAATATGAACATGCAAAAATGAGTAAGAGCAGTTACAATGTTGAGCTAAATTTAGGATGCTGAAATTTCTGCCAAATTAAAAGAATGGAGTAAAATTTTGCCTGCCAATTTATATAACTCTTAATGTGGTTTAATTTAGCAGACAAAATAGTTTGGTTGTAATTAAGCTTTTCTAATACTATTTTTCCACAAGGTTGTGTCACAAATCATTTTATTCAGTAGCAATTTTCTGTATCTTCTATTTCAGGGATCAGCAACCTTTGGCACGTGGCTCGCCAGGGTAAGCACCCTGGCGGGCTGGGCCGGGCCAGTTTGTTTACCTGCTACGTCAGCAGGTTCGGCCGATCGCGGCTCCCACTGGCTGCGGTTCGCTGCTCCAGGCCAATGCGGGTTGCGGGAAGCGGCGGCCAGCACATCCCTTGTCCCGCGCCGCTTCCTGCAGCCCGCTGCTTACCAAAGGTTGCCGATCCCTGTTCTACTTCTTACCACTTCTCATATATAATTTAGCAAAACCAGTCGGGAATACAATGAGATTCCGTCTAAAATACTATTTTTTTATTTTGAATAAATTTGTCTGAACATTTATTTTTGAGAACATTCTTTTTATTCAGTTTTTTTTCTGCTCAGAATAAAAAGACTCTTATTCCACATGGTTAGTCTGGCTGCTTTGTCAACAAATGTATTTGGTTCAACAATATTGTTCAGATCTCTTCTATAAAAGTAACACTGAAAAGTATTAATTCAAAACACCCAAGTGGCATTGGTCCTGCCAGCCTGGCTAAATTGCTCATTTAAGGCAGCTGGAACTTGTAATTCTTTTATTCTGTCTCCTCTGCAACCCACTCCTAACCATTCTTTTGTCACCTTGCCTTTCCTCTTTTCCCTATCTCCTAAATTAAGTTAAAATAATAATAATAAAAAAAAACTATATTGGTAACTTTAAGCCAACTTCCAAGTCAAATCCCTCAATGAAACTTAAATTTCCAAGCTGCTCAGTCTCCACTTCCTTTTTATGGCAGCCCTGGGAGAGGAGACAATTTCTGAGATTTACTGCTTGAAGAGGACTGGTATATTTTAAGTAAAGATTTGATTGAATCGGGAACAGATTTGTCTCCCAAATCAGTTTCTTCCAAATTTGGGAGGGGGACAAGAGAGGATAGGGGGGTTGCAGTTCTAAACTGCTGCTTCCTGCTGTCCCTTCCCCCCCCTCCCGCCCCCCTGACCCTAGCTGCTAAGTCCACATATTATATAGGACTGGAAGGGACTTCCTGGCTCAATGAGTCCAGTCCTGTGCCGGCAATCCTGACATATAATCTCATTAATAAATTTATCAAACTCCAATTTAAAACTAGTTAGGTGGTTTGCCTCCACTACTCGTACTAGGATGCTGCTCCAGAACCTCACTCTGATGGTTAGAAATCTCCTTCTAGTGTCCACCCTAAATGTATTCAGGACCAGTTTTATACTTATTTGTTCTTGTGCCAACATTGTCCCTTTCCCTACTATTTTCTCCTAACCTTTCTTTAGTAATTATATTACAAAGGAGGAGAATGTATTGCATAGCTCCCTTCTCCTTCTCCAAAACTTTGTTTTTAAATATTTTGTTTAAGGTAAAGGAATCATAGCAGTAAACCACTCCAAAGTATCATTAGTAGGCTATTGGTACGCTTGTCCTGTGATTGAAGGAAAAGAGCAGAAAAGGAAATCTGTGCCACTTGCCTAGTAATATACATCCTTTTGTGTCTTATTGATATATTGTTGCATGATTGTGATACTACAGGGGTATGACAGGGCAATTAGACTGTGGTTGTGGACAGTGTATTCCACATTCCACTACAGTAAATAACATGGGGCTAAATACAAAAGATAATGAATCTAGAATACCATCTAAGACTATTGTGTTACATATGGCACCTTTTAAATCCTAGTGATACAGCAGAATTATAGTTTATCTGCAAAGTAGTTAATATTTTCAATATTAGTTTTGTGGTTCTCATTAAATTCAAAGTATTTAATAAATATCAAGTAACAAAGACAGACCACCTCATCTGCATATAAGAGAATAATTTTTTTTCTCTAGTTCTGTTAATTACTTACTTTAAAGTTATACATCAGCTATGTAAATCTATCATGAGTGTTGTGCTTTCCACTGCTGGCAGATTGGAACTTCCATAAAGAGAGTATATTGTTTCCCTTCAGTTGAGCACTACCCTATTTAGAGTCATTGCACCAGATCAGTGTCCATTCTTAGAGAAAATGGTGACAGAATCGGGTATCTTTCTGTATTTTATTTATTTACACTATGAACAGAGATGGTTCAAATTGCATGCAGACAATCCCCTCTGTAGAAACATCAGTTCATTTAGCTTGTCCCTCCTACTCCAGGACACCTTTCCTTGTCATTGTCCCTCTTGGACTACAGCCGTTCTTTTGATAGTCCTCTTAGGGCTCCAGATGTTGTCTCTGACCCTTCCTCACCAATCATCCACACAGTTGCAGTGGAATGCTCCTCTTCCTGGCGATTTATGAACATCTAGTGCAAAAGTAAAAGCGAGCAGTAGATTATCATACTGTTGTCTGCTGGTTTAAGAATGTTAATCTGATTTCTCAAAATAGGATTTTAAAAATATGGTTCAGGTTGGTTCCTATTAAGGTACTGTTTGTTTCCATCTTTATAAAAGAAAATTTAACTTACTCTTGCTTAGGATAATCTTTTAAAAGTTGAATCTGAATTGTGTAAATGGTAATTTACTCTGAGATGAAAGCCAAGGTACCAGAGTATTGACCATGATATGGTGAGTGGGCCAAATACGCCTCAAATGTCCTTTGGTGGATTCTTCTGTAGCAGATTAAATTATGGCAGAGAGCACATAGTGAATCTTCTGATCTTTTGATATCAGACTGTACCCCTGTAAATGAAGGTTATTTTTCTCTTCTCTCAGCTCCTGAAATTCTTATAAGTAGTCTTCCAATCAGTATTATTTAAAATGTTACTTAACATGTTTGTAAAAATAGAGGTTTAGATGACACACTTCCCAAGAATCTCAGTAGCTGATACAGTACATGTGAGGAGAAATATTTTATGTATTGATACACTTTATGTTCATGTATGTCTTCCCATTCCTCCAGTATAACAAATCATAGAATCATAGAAATGTAAGACTGTTAACTGACAGCTGAACATTTCTCTCTTTTGCAGTGGAGTTTTTAAAAGGCGAACATGGCGGTTGAATCTTTGACCAAATATAGAATCATAAAATTTAGAACTGGAAGGGACCTCAGTAGGTCAACTAATTCAGTCCCCAGCACTGAGGCAGGGCTAAGGATTATCTAGACCAGTGGCAGGCAACCTGCGGCCCATCAGGGTAATCTTATTGTGGGCCATGAGACATTTTGCTGACGTTGACCGTCCGCAAACTCAGCCCCCCGCAGCTCCCAGTGGCCACGGTTCGTCATTCCCGGCCAATGGAAGCTGCAGGAAGCAAGCGTGCCTAGCCTGTTCTTGGTCTTTCTGTTTCTGTGTGTGTGTGTGTGTGTGTGTGTGTGTGTGTGTGTGTGTGTGTGTGTGTGTGTGTGTGTGTGTGTGTGTGTGTGTGTGTGTAAAATGTTTTGTTGTCCTTAGCTAGCTTAATTTCATTTTTGGCCTTTCTAATTTTGTCCCTACATGGTTGTAGTGTTTTTAATGTTCATTCTTCATAATATGACCTAGCTTCCACTTTTTGTATTACTCTTTTTTGAGTTTCAGGTCATTTAACATCTCCTGGTTAAGCCAGTGGGTCTTGTATTGTACTTCCTATCTTTCCGACACATTGGGATGGTTTGCTCTTGTGTCCTTAATAATGTTTCTTTAAAAACTGCCAATCCTCCTGAACTCTTTATTCCTTTAGACTTGCTTCCCACGGGATCCTACTTACCAATTCTCTGAGTTTGCTTAAGTCTGCCTTTTTGAAGATTTTTGTCTTTATTCTGCTGTTTTCCCTTCTGCTGTTCTTTAAAACCATGAGTTCTGTCATTTCATGATCACTTTCACCCAAGCTGCCTTCCATCTTCAAATTCTCAACTAGTTTCTCCCTGTCAGAATCAAATCTCCCGTAGTCGCTCTCTGTACCTTCTGTAATAAAAAGTTGTTTCCAATACATTCCAAGTAATTGTTGGATAATCCGTGCCCTGCTGTATTATTTTTCCCAACGGATGTCTGGATAGTTCAAGTCCCCCATTACTACCAAGTCCTGCGGTTTGGATGATTTTGTTCTTTAATAAAAAAAAAAAAAAAAAAAAAAAAAGGCCTCATCCAACTCTTCTTCCTGGTTAGGTGGTCTGTAGTGGACACCTATATCACCTTTGGTTTTTTACCCCTTTTATCCTTACCCACATATGCTCAATAGGTCTGCCTCCCTCTTCTATTTCAACCTCAGTGGAAGTATATACATCTTTGATGTACGAAGCAACGCCTCCTCCCTTTTTTCCCTGCCTGTCCTTCATGAACAAGCTGTACCATTCTATACCAATATTCCAGTTGTAAATTATCCCACCAAGTCTCTGTTCTGCTGTCATAATTGTGATTAATTACTAATTAAGTTCTTCCTGTTTATTCCCCATATTTCTTGTATTAGTTTAGACATCTAAGATCATTTGATTTTTCCCTTCTGTATTCCCTCTTGTCTCCTTTGTCCCTGCTATATCCCCCAGATACTTTTCCCTTACATTTTCTCATGCTTTAATTTTTATGCATGTCTGTTCCATAGAAACTTTTATAATGGATTAAATATAAAATATTCCACACTATTTGTTAATGGTGGAATACTCAGGTTTTTATCACTTTAAATTACCTAGTAGTGTATTTGTTGATTAAAACTTGTATAAATAATAAAAATAAAAAAAAACCTGGTTGAGAGTTGTTGGAAGGATTTAAAATAATTTGAGTTTAAAATGTCACCTCTGAAATCAACACAGACTGCCTTCCATTTCTTGAAATATTAATTACTGGTTTTGGTTTTTTGGTTTTTGAAAGGTAATGTTAAAAGCTTGTTCCACAAGTACGTTTCAGAAGAATGTTCTGTTATGCCCAGTATGCTTTTAGATCAATTTAATTCCAGAATTGTTAAGAACTGCCTCTGTATATACATGGTGGTACAAGATTTTTTTTTTTTTTCTGAATGTGTCTCAATCTCTGGCTTTAATGGGACTTAATTCTTTTAGAGCTTTTAGCCATTGTTTTTAATGTCTTTTAAAATATTACCATATTCTAATATTGCTCAGGTAGAGCAAACTTTTTCTGTTCACTCTCCATTTAAGACAAAGATATTAAGACTAACTCTTGTCATCCTAAGCAATTAAATCAGTCCAAAGATAAACCTGTATTTTATGTTCTGTTGCCTTCATTTTGGAAGAAAAATGCATATTTGTAAATACTTGAGATCAAGAGAACATTGCCTTAACTTTGCTTTTCTTGAGAGCAATTAATATGGGGTGGCAACTGTAGCGTTCCTTGAAATTGCTGAGTTTTTCGGGTGATGGTCCCTATGTGTATTCCAAACCAGCGGTGAATACCCATCTGCCACCTCCTGCCTGGATCCAACAGCATTGCAAGCACAGAACAAGTCCAAGTCAAAGTTCATAAGTGCTCATATGGCCATTGCAGCAAGTCCCTGTTGCAGACTGCAGTGAAGTACAGCATTTTCTCCCCAAACCATGCCAGGTCATGCCTCCCCACTTCAGCAGTCAGTGGGATGTACCCTGGACACCTGGGCTAGTCAAATCACTGCTCTAAACTTGCACTTAGACCTGCCGGATCCACCCTTGCCACTGCCCTTGGCACCACAGCCCCCTACCCTGGCGGTTGCACCGCTCCTCCTGGGCCAGAGACCACACCTGACGGTTGTGGGACTGACCGCGCACTGATGGTTCCACCGCTACCGGTGGTCTCTTTGGACGCCACAGCTACTCAGCCAGCAGAGGAACCATCATTCTCCCCAGTGTCCAGGAGCAGCTCTGATTCCTGCGCGTGACAGCTGCATCAGGCAGGGTGCGCTGTGGCACCACCACCTTGATACGCATACCTTTGGGGCCTGCAGTACCCCCAGGACCCGACCCCTATGGGCACACTGGCCACCATGCAACCCATACCACCATCCATATTCGCTGTCACAGGCCTCACACCCTTCCATCTGAGCCCCTGTGCTGGAACCATCCAGCTCAGATCTGGAAACAGATACTGAGCAGGAGCTGGTACCGCCAGCTGCGTCATCCTCTCCCGACAATGTACCAATTCCCCCCAGCCCTCTTGCCTCCTGATGGTCATACCTTTGGAGAAAGTCCTGGATGAACATCACCAGCTGCTAGACATCCTCTACCCAAGGGTACCATCGCACATTGCCCTGCCCATAAAAAACTATATCCTTCAACCTACATGGGTACTCTGGCACACACCAGCTTCATGCACCCCCACGCCTAAGAGAGTGGAATGCAGGTATTTTGTCCCAGCCAAGAGGGCTGACTTGCTTTCCTCCCTCTTCTCTCCCCCCTTCCCCTCCCGCCACTTCACAGGTGGTGAATGTGGAGACTGAACATATCTCCAGACCCCCAGATAGAGCAGCAAAGCACCCTGACCTCCTAAGCCGCAAGATTTACTCTGCAGCCCTGCAGTTCTGCATATCCAACTACCAGACTCTGCTAGATATGACTTTAATAACTGTGTCAAGATAGCAAAGTTCCTGGAGGATCTGTCACAGGACAAGCAACAGATCTTCCAGACCCTGGTGGAGGAAGGCCACCTGATGGCCAACGTTAGCCTCCAAGCTGCAGTGGATGCAGTGGATACGTCGTCCTGCTCTCCTGCCACAGGCATCGTCATGCGAAGAGACTCCTAGCTGCAATCCTTTTGGCTGCCCCAGGGAGGTCCAGACCTCCCCTTCAACAAGGACAAGTTGTTCTCTTCTAAGAGAGTCCCTCCACTCTCTGTAAGTCTCGAGAGCGAGACTCCACTATCTCAGGATTTACGCCCCGGTGCCCCGTTGAAAACCACAGAGGTCACGCTTCTGTGCACCATACCAGCCCAATTACACTCCGTATCAGGAGCCTGTATGATGCTGCCCTATATCACATCATCCGCAACCATCAGCCATCTCCTCCGCCATAACATGGAATCAACCATAGACCCAGTTTGACATGCATTTGAAGAGCTGCGAGTCCCCCACATAACCATCCCCGGCCTCCTCTACCACCTTTGGGGGCCATCTTGCCCTATTCACCCACAACTGAGGCAAGATTACCATGGACTGTTGGGTACTGGAGAGCATACTGCACGGTTACTCTATCGAGTTCCTTACCTTCCCATCCTATTGGGGTCCCCTCATGGGCACTTCCTGGGAATCTCTCGTATTGCAGCCTCCTTCAACACGAAGCTGATGCCGTCCTGATGAAAGGTGCAATTGAACCAGTGCCTGACCCTTTTGTCGGCAATGGCTTTTATTCCCCATACTTTCTCATCCAAAAAAAGGGATGAGGTCTCCATCCTTTACTCGATCTCCAACTACTCAACACCTTCATCAGGAAGTCCAAGTGCCATATGGTGACACTTGCATTAATTATTCCCTCCCTTCCCCAGGGACCATAGTTTGCAGCCCTTGACGTGAAAGACACATACTTCCACATTGACATCCATCTGGCCCACCGTAGGTTGCTTCACTTCACAACCACTACCAGTTCAGAGTTCTTCCCTTTGGCATTGCAGCGGCCCCAAGGGTATTTACCAAAGTCTTCTCAATCATCATGGCCCAACTTGTGTTCCCTTACTTAGATGACTGGCTACTGGTGACATCAACCCTCGCCAAAACTACGTCGACCATCCGTGCTCTCTGCTTGCTCCTTGCCACTCTTGACATCTGTATGAATGAGGAGAATTATGTGCTTGTCCCGACACAATCTATTTAATTGGGGCGTACCTGGATTCCATGGGAGCGCAGGCCTTCCTCCCAGCAGACAGTTTCGCCGTCCTGACGGCACTCATGGCAGCCCTAAATCGAAATCCACGCACCAAAGTGCGCCGCTGCCTCTGCCACCTCGGCCACATGGCGGCCTGCACCCATGTGACGCTGCATGCCTACTTGCACATGTACTTTCTGGAATTGTGGCTCCTTTCTGTCTGCAGACTCCACATCATCCACCTTGACACCATCCTGATTGTCCCATGCCCCATCCGGGCCACCCTAGCTTGGTGGACTAATGCTGCCAAAGTGCTACTAGGCATCCCCTTCACCACTCCCACCCCCACAGCCACCATCACCATGGATGCCTCCCTAGCCCATTGGGGTGCCCACCTGGACAGACATGCTGCCCGACGGGCTTGGGGACAGTGCAAAGCATGCTTGCACATCAATATTCTGGAACTGCGAGCAGTCCACTTAGCCTGCCATGTGTTCCTGCCCCTCATCCGAGCCCAACACATTCAGCTCCTCTCCGACAATACCATTGCAGTGGCATACATAAACAGACAAGGGGGCACTGGGTCCCAGTCACTGTGTGATGATTGTGTCCACTACAATGTCACACTCCACGTGGTGTACCTCCCGGGGGCACTGAACTCTCTGGCACACGTGCTAAGCTGGACCTGGTTCCTCAATCAGGAGTAGGAACAATACAACCCCACTCTTCGCTCTATCTGCAGTGTTTGGGGCACCCCTCGCTGGAACCTCTTTGCTACTTGCAAAAACTGTTAAGTTCCCGCTCTACTGCTCCCAGGAGGTCAGGGGGCACGATTCGCAAGGAGATGCTCTCCTCTTTCCATGGTGGAGTGGTCTCAGCTATGCCTGCTCAACATCAGTTTGGCACATACTTATGCACAGCAAGGAAGATTCCACACAGGCGTGCTACACAGTGAAGTGGAAGCATTTCACCTACTGGGTGTAACATATGTCTCCTCCTTAAGGACATCTCCATCCCCACCATCCTGGACTATCTCTTAGAACTTAAGACTTCAGTCCTTGCCCTTAGCTCGGTCCGGGTCCACTTAGCAGTGCATAGTGCTTTCCTTCTGCCGGTGGATGGACACTTTGTCTTTACTCATCCCACCACCACCTGATTTCTCAAAGGGCTGTTGAACAACTTCCTACCTGTCCTTAAACTACCCCCACCCCTCTGAAACCTCAATCTTGTGCTCTCCGCCCTCACCAGACCTCCCTTTGAGCCCCTTGCTACGTGCTCCCTTTCACACTTATCCCCTGGCACGACATCTGCTGAGCGGTGACCTGGTGCCCTGTACATACCTTCACAGCCCATTACTCCATCGACCAATGAGCGGCAGAAGGCAGTACCTCTTGCATCCTCTCACCCACCTCTAAGCCGATCACTTCTTGATACTCACCTGCATTTGGAATATACATGGGACCATCACTCAAAGATGAAGAGGTTACTTACCTGTAACTGGAGGTTCTTCGAGATGTGTGGTCCTTATTGGGTATTCCACGACACACCCACCATCCCCTCTGCTGCAGACTGGGCTAACCAGCAGTAACAGGGTGACTGAAGGAGTGTTGCCCTGCATGGCCTCTTACAATCCCACCTGGAACATGAGGCAACGTATGATGCACATGGAGGTGAACGGACAGTGCTACTGAAAATTTCCAGCACATGGCGTGCATGCGCATCCGCATTTGAAATATAAATAGAGACGATGCATCTTGAAGGACCTTTAGTTACAGGTACTTAAGTAATCTCTTATTTAACCAACAACGTGCTTCATCTGTTTAGACACTGCTCTCTGGGGCCATTTAAGCATTCAAGGTTTTTTTTTGTCCCCATCCTGCTTTTTCTCTATTCCACGTGCTGGAGGAAGGGGTTACTTGTTCTTAAAGAAGTTTTATTCATTGCGGTGCTTGTTGTTTAAAAAAAAAAAAGTCTTATTCACTTTGCTGTTATTTTAAACAAAAGATAAGCTCTGAAGAGGAGTTATTTTAGTAGTCAACTGGAAATTTTGCAGTTTTATACTTATGCCCCCCCATTCACGTTAACTTTTTAAATTGTTTGAAAATTGTAAGTAAATTTTAGTACTGTCTTAGGTTAAGGTGGTTTATTAAAAAAAACAAACAAACAAAAAAAACCTTGTATTCAGTTTTCAGATCTGCTCAGACTTTCTGCCCACCACCCAATCCGTCTCCCCACTCTGGAAACTCTTGTCATCTGTTGAAGGCACCATATGTTGTGATGGTCGTTTTTTGTTTGGCTTTTTTAAACCCTAAAGACAAAAAAGGTTGATAAAGATTTTATGAATATACAGTAGCCAAGGAAATTCAATAATTTCCATGTGCCTTTGATTTAATTAATTTATTTATTTATTTTAGGAGGAACAAAACAGAGGCAAGCCCAACTGGGAACACCTGAATGAAGATTTACATGTACTAATCACTGTGGAAGATGCTCAAAACAGAGCAGAAATCAAATTGAAGAGGGCTGTTGAAGAAGTGAAAAAATTACTGGTACCTGCAGTAAGTAATTACATTCGGATCTCTCCAAATTTTGAGCTGTGACTTCTAAAATACAGATTCCAAGTAACATTCCAGTAGAAAGAATAAGGCTGCAGTACAGAAAACAGCAGTTTAAAAACATAGTTGTGAAAAATATATTTTGTAATGCCTCTGTTTTCTTAAAATTTAATTGGGATAGGTGGGGCGGGGGAGGGTGGAATTAGCCTTTGCAATAAACAGGGTTTGGGTTTTTTTCAGAGAGATTTTGATCTTTTTGTATGTGACATGATAAATGGAAATCTGATCCCATTAAGGGAATGCTAAGTAAAGTGTGCTGGAAGAAAATGTGATATGCTTTCATGTGTGTCTCTTCTATGAGAAGATTGGGTTTACTACTTTTAAGGGAAAATAGTAACTTTTCACTAAGCAATCACTCCATATCTCATCTCTGTCCTCCTCAAAGAAAACATGCACAACACCTTCAAAAGGCAAGCTCAGGAACTTAAATTTATAACACTCCTAGACACTAAAAAACATGGACTCAGTGGAGACATTGATTTTTATGGCTCATTCTAATAAATTTTAAGGAACAGGAGGGAAACTGAATTTTAGAATTAACAAGCTTTGTATGTATGAATATTGTTTATTTCACTTAGATTTCATACCTTTAATGTTGAATTCCCTATATTTATGATACGTTCGCAATTGTTTTACTATTAGGACTCAGTGGTTTTTAGAAGGAACATCAAATAGATGTTTAGCCTGGAAATGCAAAACGAGTTGACTATTAAAGACAGAATGTGGATCACAGAATTAGATATAAGATGACCAAGGTAAATCACGAAGGAAATAAGAGATGAATTTGTTCCTTATTTTTAGCCAAGCATAACTTGTGGGCAATGAATGAGTTATTTTTGCATACAATGAGCTGTTGAAGTAAGTAACTAATTTTCTTCCATGGTGCTGGCTAACACTTTTAGTTTTAAGCCTTAGTACTTCCATTATATAACATTATTTTCAGTTGTTTGTAGCTGTGTTAAATACTAGCTCTAAATTACTACTTAAATTAGAACAGTTTTCATAAAAATTTCTTCAATGCTTAATTGGCTATTTTAAGTTGTAAGAACACAGTCAACTTTTACATAACTTCCTATGGTCCTCCACTTCCAAGTGATTGTACGTAAAATATTTTTTCCTATTTTTAGTCAACAAGTACCTGTAAAAGCTATCCCTTCTTATTCCAAAATGGTCTAATATTTTAATACTAAACACAAATATGTCATTTATCTGTGTAACTAAGGCTTGAATTGGGAGGGTCCCAGAGCTCAAAGAACGCCTACACTGCAATTAAACAGCTCTGAGACTGACTTAGTTTGCATGGGCCAGCCACAGGTTTTTAATTGCAATGTAAACATACTTAAATGTTCATGTAGGCATGCCCCCTAAGCCTTTATGATGATGATTAGTATGTGATACATCAAGACTTGAGAAAATACTGTTGAGCTCCTTTCCCCAATGAGTGTGGGAGCATAAGCCATCACATTCTGCAGAAATTGACATTTCTCTTTTTTTAATTAAAATTCTAGCACTTAAGGTTGTAAAGTTAGTCTCACAAATGTGAAGCAAAACTCAATTGATGTCTTATTGTTTTCCTGCATCTGCACACGATGAGCCAGCCCTACTGCTTCTACTTATGGTCAGAGCTTTGTCAGGTATCAGTGGAATGAAATTAACAAGATTCCAATTAATTTCTCTGCTGCTATTCAAAGCCCTGTGGGCAGCCATCATGAAACTATCAAGAACTGTGTGAACTTCATACTGCAGCTTGGAAAAACTGAGACGGATCAGAGGCAGAGACTGGAGTTACTCGAGGGAAGCTCAAACACCCAGAAAGTATGTGTGTGATGTGGGAGAGAGCAGGGTGAGTGTAAAATAGCTTAGAGAAGTTTGGTGTAGTAGAGACTTGTCTGCAGGGCGCAGCCATTAGTCTCTGGAGGTGTTGGAGGAGATGGCTAGAGGGAAGTGGAAGTTCACATTTATCAGTTTGCAAGCTAGAGGATTCCCTCCCGCCCCCCCCCCCCCCCCAAAAAAAAGTATAGGCTGCCCCCACCCTCCAAGTCAGTGTCTTGGGACAGCACAAAGGTAGAAATTCTAGCAGTTTTCCTTTTCCCAACAATTGGGGGTGACCTTTTCATTGCCCTTGGACCTTGCTAGTCCAGTAATTCCCAATAATTTTCTCTTGAATCTACCTTTTAGGTGGTTGGTTTAGTCCAAGAGTTCTTGACCTGTTGAACAAATTTCTTAATGCACTCTACTGAGGTTTATTTATTTTAACAGTTCCGGAGCCTGTGCAGTGTAGTGTGTGTATCTGCATAGTTAGTAGTTATTGGTTAACTTTCAACCTACTTTTCTTACTACATTGTTAGTGTCTCTGTTCACCTAGCTATTGAAGAGTATATGAATTATTATGGTGTGTACTGGTCTTTGACTGATGCAATATCTGGATGCCATAGTTATGTTAAAGATGGAATGGAAGCTTTACATCTGGAATTCCTTGATTCCTCTATTGTTTTTTGTGTTAATTTGAAATATTCATATTGCAGTTTTCAGCTTTGTTGTATGTGTCTTAGACCTCACTATGACAATTTCCGTTCTTTTCTTGAAATCTTAACTTTTTCATCTTCAGTTCTTGGTTTTCTGTGATTAACTATTTATGAAAGAGAACCAATTTCTTGTGTAGCTCAGCTTACTATGTCTAGTGGTTCTCTGTATTTTTCTGTTAATGTACCACATGGTCTACAGATTCTATCAGCCAAGAAATTTGGAAATTTTCCTGTAGTTTGGCTAAAACTAAAAACATAGTTGTGGAGACATCAATAAAAGAATTGAAAGACATACATTAAAACATCTCTGGATTTTGAGAAGTTTGATAAATACCATAGAGAGATCTATTACAAAGAAAATAGACTTAAACTTGAGCAGAGGTAAAGCAGAATTCAGGTTTTTTTTAAATTTTATTGTACCCCTACAGTCTCTCCAAGAGGGAGACTTCTTATGCTCCATCAGTCTCAAGAATGTGTACCTTAATATCCCCACTTGCCTGGTTTAGTGGCATTCAAACAGGATATCTCTGGGGGGTACACCGAGGTCTTCCAGATGGTACATCAACTCATCTAGATATTTGCCTGGTTTTACAACAGGCAACATAGAAAATCAATTCAAACGAAAATTTTATACAGACAATGACTTGTTTACACTGCTCTATATACTATGCCCTGAAATGTAAGTACAATATTTATATTCCAATTGATTTATTTTATAATTATATGGTAAAAATGAGAAAGTAAGCAGTTTTTCACTAATCGTGTGCTGTGACACTTTTGAATTCGTCTGATTTTGTAAGCAAGTAGTTTTTAAGTGAGGTGAAACTTGGAGTACACAAAACACATCAGATTACTGAAAAGGGCAGTAGTCTGGGAAGATTGAGAACCACTGGCCTAGCTCATGGGCAGTTCCTCCATTTTGTTCTTGAGGATTCCCATTTTCAATTCATCAGTCTGCCCTTTGGTGAAGAACCTGGTCTGAACAGAGACCAATGTCCCAGTGCCTTGGCAGCATATCTTTGCAGTTTATCTTCAGAGAGAGTATGCATACAGTTTAGGAGCAGACTGATTCATCAATCAATTCCTCTTCTTGAGGAGTGGAGTCTGAACCCCTATGTACTTCAATTAATCTTTAAATTTGGTACCCCAGGATAGGTGTGTTTGCTACAACCAGTTCTGGCAAGTTTCCTTGATTCTGCTCTGAGTCCATGGGCACACGAGTCATTTATCTGGAGCACAAAATTGGTGCTGCTACACTCCTATTTTTCCTCCCAAGAGTGCTTTGGAAAGTCAGGAAGTACAAGGCAGGGGTGAGCTTGTTTGCTCTTTGATGGCATCATCTCCATTGCTTTTCAGACCTCTTGAATCCAGGAATGATGTGGTGGTGGTCTTTCCCTGAGATTCCCAAGCCTTTCTCAGGGATTGATATTTCACTTCCAACCCTGCCTTCTCAAGCTAACAGCATGAAGACTGTACACGCAATCTCTTTCTAGATGAGACACTCTGAGGTGGCAAGGTGAAAATTACTTACTGGTAATTTCCTTTGTTCTCTCTTCTGTCATCCTACACCCCACCTTCATCCCCTTTGAAGAAAAGTGCCACTGTCTCTGTATCTCTATTTACTGTAAAACTTTGGAAGTATCTAACTGAAGAGGGATGGGCTTGACTGGTGGTTGCTCCGAGCTAAGTTTCAAACACGATACATAAATATGACAGTTACACAATGTTATCCACCAACGGACAACTTTAACAATATTCGCAAGCATGACATCTGCTTAGTAATGGGGGAGCTTTAATGCCAAAGTTCAAGATGGTGACAGTGGAATGGAGAAAGCAGTGGGGAAGCACAGCCTTGGTTCCCAAAATCAGAATAGTGAAAGACTGAGAGAACTGTGCCTGACATTAGGGCCCATAATTGTGGAACACGGTTAAAAAGTAACTGGGAGTTCTCCAGACTGGGTCACTAGGAACCAGATTGAGTGTGTGTATAGGAAGAAAATTTAGATAAATTCTCCAGAACATCAGAGCACACAGATGAACTGATATCAGAAATGACCACAATTTATCTGTGGCAAGGCTGAAGATCAAACTTGAAAAACAAACCCCCCAAAAGTAAGAAGAAAATAGACAGCAAAAGTTAAACAGACTACACATTACAACAGCAATTTGAAATTGAAGTGGAGGAACAGATTTCAGGTGTTACAGCTATACCATATACTTATATAGATTCTTATACTGCTTTGATCACTGTTTGGGTTCAGTTTCAGCCAGCTGTTCTTAATCCATGAGCTGATCTCGTTCAAGCAGAAGCTCATCTTCGTGATAGTGGTGTGGTTGTATTTGGTGAAAAGTAGGTACAGCTGTGGTATCATCTGCATATTGCTGGCATTTGGGTCCATGTAATCTGACCAGTTCGCCTAGTAGTTGCATGTAGATATTGAAAAGAGCTGGGGAGAGATCCTTGTGGAACTCCACAATTGAAGGATCTAGTGAAGGAGGTGTAATTTCCCATTACTATTCATTGAGTGCATCTCTCCAAGGAAGGACTCTCACAATTTTAGAGCATTACCCTGGATCCCTGGACTTAGATCCAGCACAGGAAGTCATATCATATACGGTCCTTTCTGCATGGCAGTGTCATGGAGGCCTCAATAACTGTAGCTGGTTTCCAGACAAAGGAACTTGAAGTCTGCATAAACAAGGATGTGTGGAATTGTGTGAAAGAAAGGAAACAAGCAAAAGCAATCATCAATTCCCCAAACACCTCCAGAAAAAGCATTGGGGGGGAAGGAGTGTAAAACAAAAGAAAAAGTAGTAAAAAGCAGCACACAAAAAGAGATGAGAAAATACATGGGAAATGTTAGAAGATAGTGGTGATGAGACTATTGACTATTGATAAAAATCAGCAAACTTCTCAAAAAAGTATGGGACCTAGGAAAAGTTTCCAGAACAATGGAAAATGGCATTATAGTCAAAATACCAAAAAAGTGACCTAAGCAATTGCAGTAACTGGTGAAGTGTTACATTCCTTTCAGTGATACTGCAGAGGACTGCCTGTCCTCTTAAGCAGAATAAAGGAAGCCATTGAGGCAAAGCTAAAGGAAAAACAAACTGGATTTCATCCCATAAGATTCACATGTTCAGATTTTCACCCTAAAAATAGTCATCGGAGAGCATCAAATGGCAAAAACCACTCATCAGGAACTTCAAGATGTTCCAGAGTGAATTGTGATGGAGGCTGACAAGTGCCTTTCTTAAAATCTATAAAGTGATAATGGTATGCCAACAAAATAATTACCTTAACTTGATATAAAGCCTTGATGTTAAACACAGACTTGAGCAAATGGTTTAATATAAACACTGGTTTCAAACAAGGCTACATTCTCCTTCCTCTTCAGTTTGGCATTCCCATTGGCATCATTATTATGAGAAGAAATGTAGATAGATACAACACAGGCATCCTGTGATTTAACAACACATTAGAATATTCAGATTTTAAGGATGATGTAGCTCTTCTAACTGACACTCAACCAACATGCAAGCAAAGACCAAAAAATTGTCCAGAATCGCAAGAAAGACTGTTAATAATCAGTTATGAAAAAACTGAGATTCCCCACTTCCCCAAGAACTCTCAATATAAGAAGGAAATGTCACAAATTGGTAAGGGAGCAGCAGTATTCCCCAAATTAAACAAGTCTTTGTTATCACAAATCTATAACTTAAAGACTATCTTATGATGTTATTTCCACCTTAACATAGAATCATAGAAATGTAGGGCTGCAAGGGACCTTGAAAAGTCAAGTCCAGTCCCTGGGACAGGTGTTTGTCTAAGTTCTTAAGAACCTCCAATGATGGGGATTCCGCAACCTCCCTTGGAAGCCTATTTCAGACCTTAACTACCTTATAAGTAAATAGTTTTTTTCCTAATATCTAACCTAAATCTCACTTGCTACAGATTAAGTCCCACTGCTTGTTGTTTTATTTTCAATGGACATGAAGAACAGTTGATCACAGTTCTCTGCATAACAGCACTTTACATATTTGAAGACTATTCTCTATTTTCTTAAGACTAAATATGCCCAGGTTTATTTTAACTTTTCCTCATAGGTCAGGTTTTCTAAACCTTCTAATTTTTTGTTGTTGTTGTTGCTCTGAACTTTCTCCAATTTGTCCAAATTTTTCCTAAAGTGTAGCACCCAGAATTGGAGACAGCACTACAGCTGAGGCCTCCCCAGTGCCGAGTAGAGCAGGATAATTACCTCCTGTGTCTTTCATACGACACTCCCATTAATAAACCCCAGAATATTATTAGCCTTTTTAGTAACTCCATCACACTGTTCACTCATATTCAATTTGTGATCTGTTATAACCCAGATCCTTGTCAGCAGTACTATCGCCTAGCCATCAGCAGCTGCTTCCAGACCATAGAAGCAGGAATATAATGGCATAGAGGCATGTCCTCTGGGTGGTGGATGGTGGAACCCAGAAGCATTGCACTGAATATTATGGAATAAAGGTGCCATGAACCAACAGTATTTAGGAGAAGGAAAACTGTTTTCAAACCTGAGCAGACACACCTCACTTAACTCTCTTTAGGCACGTCTGTCTATGAGAAGGAAAACTCTTCAGTTCCAAGCAGGCCAAGCTCCTCAGCCTTGGAAAGCAAGCAGAATGGGGTAGAACCACTGATACCTGGTCCTAGCAGGCCAGGGCTATGACATGGCATTCCCATGAGCTAGATGGGGTGGATTGGCCTAACAAGCCATTACATCTGAAACTCACTTGTTATAGAAACAGTACAGTAAATCAAGCTGACTACCGTATATACTCGTTCATAAGCCGAATTTTTTTAGTAAAAATGGGAAGCACCAGGGAAGGGGGTCGGTTTATGAACGGGTATAGAGAGGGAGAGGTTCGACACAGCCCCTCCCCACAACAGAGGGAGCAAGGAGAGGCAGCAGAGCCAGAAGGGAAGAGGCGGGGTCAGAGTGTCTCCGCTTCTGGCCACGCTTCTCTCCCCCAAGCCTCCGAAGCAGCTGCAGATCCGGGGCTGGCAGGCTCCGGTCTGGCCCGCCGGAGCAGGCTGCGGCCGCGCTGCCCAGCCTGCTGGAGGACCTCCAGCCAGGCCAGAGACATCCTCCCCTGGCCCTCCCCAGATAAGGTGGGAAGGGATGGGATGGGGGAGAGTGTGAGGGTCCTGGGCTAGGGGTGGGGTCATGTGGGGGGTGGTCACACAAAATTTCCCCACCAGTTGCTGTCCCGGCCCGTCAGGATAAGCAGCTGGTGTGCCGGGACACTTTGTTTACTTAGGTTTACCTCCGTGCCTGCAGACGCTCGAGGTAAACAAACCATCTCGGCCCACCAGCGGCTTATCCTGATGGCTCGGAGCCAAAGTTTGCTGACCCCTGAATTATAGGGTCGGTTTATGAACGTATTATACAAATTTTCCATTTTTACTTATCCATCTTGTGGGGGAGGGAGGGGTCGGCTTATAAACAAACCAGCTTATGATCGAATATATACGGTATATAGATTATGACCCAGGATCAGACCTAACAAATGGAAACGGTCATGGATTTCGGTTAACTGCTATTGAAAGCTTGAATGTTAGAACTCTGTTCACTACAAGCTAGGCTGAGCTAGTAGTGGAGGAGTTAATCAAGTTACAGGTTTCCCTTGCTGCCATATAGGAGACATGTTGGCTGGGTACAGGAGTGCTGACAGTTGGAATGTACACTTCTCTTTAGTCAGGACATCAGGAAAAGGTTATTTATTAAATAGAATGAATTCATAACAAATACTGAATTTCATCAACATGCAACAACCCCATCTCCAAAGTTATCCATAAAAGATGATGGAGTCATATTGGATGTGTTAAGAATGTAGCATAGAGGAGCTGGAGAAAAGTACACAAAAGGAGCTAACCGAAAGAATTCGCCCCTCTGAACAGTATATAGGGAGGGATAATTTATGGGTCTTAACATAGAGGATATGCAAAGAATAGCTCAGGATAGACAGAGATCATGGAGTCTTGTTTGTATCCTAAGCAGTGTCTGACAGTATAGGAAATAAAATGTTCTGGAGACAGTAAAACAAGTATGTTGCTGTGGTTTCTTTTGTAGAGCTGCTATTTTACTACTGTTTTTGAATGGGAACTGTGATCTGACTCTAACGGTATGTCTACTCTGCAATTAAATATGCACACCTGTCCCGTGCCAGCTGACTCGGGCTCATAGGGTTCGGGGTTCAGGCTGTTGAATTGCAGTGTTGACATTTGAGCCTGGGCTCCAGTTCAAGCCTAAACTTCTACACTAGTGCTGGATCATCTTTTCAAGCACTTCTCACATTTATTGTTCGTAAAAGTAAAGGGAGGAGGGGCTGCTAATCTCTTCTGACAAAATTCAGAATATATACAGAAAATGCAGGTTTTAATATTAAAAACAGATCTTACAGCATCCCACAATAAATTTCATTTTATTGAATCTTCTTTATGGCCAGATACAGGGTTAGTCCAAAGGGCTTAAGTCATGTAGGTGCTTTTGAACAATTTACCTCTATTGTTTAAAATTTTACATATTATTACATTTTACTTTTAAAGAAAAATATTAAAATGAACAAGAAACTAGATAAAAAACCAGAGTAGATGGACTCTGAAGGCTAACTTACATTTTGGTTTATGCCTTTATGATGTATGAAGACAATTGCTGTTTTTAAGTGGAATGCTATGAAGATTTTACTTGTGGATTTAACACTCTGAATGATAGCTGTTCCCTTTGCCAACAACAGCAGAAGACACCATAGAATGTTTAATCTGGTTTAATACAATGTGTACAGAGTGCTTTTACAGTTTTCGTTCTTGGAACATTCATTATCATTGTCATGCTTGTGTCTCAGCCCTTTACTGGGATAAGGAATAATTAGGATTCTAGTCCCCTCTATTCTCCTCCCTCCCCCCATACAACACCTATACTAGAGATAAAAGATGCATCACATTGCTATTTTAATGCTCTAAAGGTGTGCAGAAATATTCTAAAATATACATACCTTATTTCCAGTCTGAATTTATCTATCTTCAATTTCCAGAGATTGGCTCATGTTATACCTTTGTCTCTTTGCTAGATTGAAGAACCCTTATCCAATATTTATTCCTTGTGTATGTACTTACAGAGTGCGATCAGGTCTTCCCATAACCTTCTCTCTGTTAAGCTAGCTAGATTCAAAATCTATCACTGTAATGCATGTTTTATAATCCTTTAATCATTCTCGTGGCTCTTCTCTGAACCCTCTCCAATTTATCAATATCTTTTTTTTTTTTTAATTGTGGACACCAAAATTGGACACTGTATTCCAGCAGCAGTCGCACTAGTGTCAAATACAGAGTTAGTGTAACCTCTCTACTTATACTCAAGATTCCCCTCTTTATGCATCATATTGGCCCTTTTGCCACAGTATTGCACTGGAAATTCATGTTCTGCTAATTATCCACCCCATTCCCGTTTTTTTCAGTCAGTTTCCTAGGATAGAGTCCCCCATCCTAGATGTATACATTTACATTTGCCAAATGATCCAGATTGCTCTGAATCAATCACCTGTCCTTTTCATTATTTACCACTCCACATGTTTTGTCATCTGCAAACTTTCAGTGATTATTTTGTTTTTATTCTAGGTCATTGATAAAAAGTTAAAGCGTAGGCTAAAAACCCTGATCCCTGTGGGACCCTACTTGAAACATCCACTCAATGATTTTCCCATTTACAGTTACCTTTTGAGATCTCTGACGGGCAGTTTTTAATCCATTTAATGCATGCCATGTTAGTTTTGTATTCTGGTTTTTTAATCAAAAGTTGTATTGCTAAAGTTGAAAAATGGGAAACAGTTGAATATACAGTGATAGGAAAAAAGTGATGATTATGCCATTCTTGTGGAGAATCCCTGGTTAAATGTGGTTTTTAAGTTGTCACCGATCTCTTAGAATGAGTGACATGTTAATGTTAGAAAGAGAGTGCAGTGGTGTCCTTGTCCAATACCACAGTTCCTAGGGGCTAGGGTAATACAAATAATACTAAAAGATACATATTTAGGCACAGTCAGGCAGCCAGGCTTTGGGTAGATGACTGCTGACTGATAATGGTCTGTCCCATGCACAAATAATCATTCTCTTCTAGTACCGTGAAGCATTCTCACTATGTTCAGTTCCAGGAAAGATGGGAACAAAATAACTACAAACGGTATATTTATGTGGAGAGGAGTATATATGAAAATGGAAGACAAAAGGAGAAAATCAAATAGGTTGAAATATTGTTAATTTGAATAACTAGGTTAAATGAGCCTATAGGTAAGAGTTTATCATTTGAATAGTCCTTTGGAAGACATTTGTGTATGCCTGAGTCTTTTTTAAAGTCAGAGAAGAAATTATGTTGTAAATCACTAAAAGGTATCCAGAAGGTACTATTGATACACTTCTATACTATTTAGTTTTTGAGCTTGAATAAGCAGTGTGTGCTGACATTAAAAAAAAATCTGTCTCCCAAGTCAGCTCTGTCTGAGGCAGAATCTTACATAATTGCACATGCTGGTAGGAGTCCTGGGAATGAAAAGCAACTTGCCATCAAAATGAGCTTCATTGATAAAATTGATTTTTGACACTGTATTTATTGCAAGCAATCTAGATCATTTACAACTTAATTAAATTAAATGCTGTTTAATTCTATAAGTCCCTCTGGTTTTTTTGACGTGATCTCTGGTACTGGCTGTTTGCCCCTTAGCACTACAGAATTCATAATATTGTATTTCTGAAAGTGCATTCTTAAGAGATTTAAAGCAGGAGTTGATAAGTTTTGGTTTGTGTGCGTATACAATTATACAAGGTCATATCTGCACATTCCCACTTTGAAGTAGGTGGAGAACATTGAAAAGGCAAATTAAGATGAAAGGAGTCTGTCCTCTACAGGCTTCAGTGGATGCTTAATACAGATGTGCAAGTATACCATTTATGTATAAAGTCTTACCTGTATTAAATTTAACCATATCAAAATTTATGGACTGATTATAGAAAAAGTTCAAATTTCCAATCAGCAAACCTTCATCCCTTGTTTTTCTCATCCCAAAAAACTTCCAGCTGCCCAACCCACCAATAATCCCCAGAAGAATAATCTAATCACATGCCCCAAACTGCAATATTTGCTCAAGGAAACAGAATTACAGAAGACTAGTATAAAGCCAATATTGGGGCTTTGTTGAAATTCTTCCTGTCAGCTGTGAACAGTAACAAATATACTAAATATGACTCCGTGATCTGTAAAAAGTAAAATTCAGGTACTAAACAGATAGGTGGTGTTGAACACGATAGAAATTCACGCAGAAAATAACAAAATGGTTTCAAGTTTTGGATAATGTAAGCTAATATATCTGAGGAGAAATAATATATATTCAGTAATAGGAAAAAAAACCCTATAAATAATAATGCTGAGCCCTTGGGGTATGTGACAAATTAGACATGAGCAGTGCGGCAGCAAAACTGGCCAGTGCCATTTTGGGCTGTGGAGCCATGACTGCAAGATCTATTGCACTATTGAACGATTTCCCAAAGGGAAGTGGTAAAGCTTCGTTCCTTGAGAGACTTAAAACTAAACCCAACAGAGCAGGAACAACCCTGCATTAGCAGGGCAAAGGTTAGAAAATCTAACAGCCCCTATTTGGGTATTGCCCAGCCATGTCTTTGGCAGACTACTATTGGTGGGATGGAAAAAAGCCACACTTTAAGGGAAACTATTCTGATAATTCCTCCTGTTGTAGTCCTCCGTTCTCCTGTCCTACATGTAACTCTTCTCCCTTCTGAGAAGAGATATTGTCTTTATCCTTCTCTCATTTCTCTAAGTTCTGTCTCACTCTGAAAGTTTCTTGACAGAATTGGGTAGAATGGGGTCTTTAAAGATGGGTCTTGATTGACAGATGCATTACCTCCTTGCTTCCTGGTAGGTAGACCCATAGTGCTCCTTGCCTGTCCCTATTGTAGGGTGGGATAAGAGAGGGCTATCACAAAACCAGTAACCAGTGAGTGTATTTTCCTTTTTCTCATAGATTGCTTATCTTAGATAATGGTATGTTTTATTCAGCTCTTTAGCTGTTCTATAGATGGTATGTCCAGTTTATTTAATCTTTGTGTCCTCTCAAAGAAATTTCTCTTTTTATTAAAATAAATATGCCTTCACTTGTTATGCTGAAAGCTGTAAAGGTCTGAAATGAAAGCTGTTGCAAGTGCCACCTTCTCTTAACAAGAATATTAAGCTTTAGTACGATTGATCTGAATAAAAACAAATATTGGATAAATCCTACTCTTCCTCTTTAAGTACACCTAAAATAGGAAAAGCAAATAGAAATGGAATTTAATGCACTTCGAAACCCACAGGATCTTATGTTGAGATTTTTGAATGAGAGCCTGTGGGGTAGATGTCCTAATCCCATTGAAATTCGTTGGGTCTTGGGCACCTGACTCCTCATAGCTTCCTTTAAAAGTCCCTGCATTATAGCTTGATGAGAGAATATAATGGCATGGTGCTTCTTCTTGGGTAGATTTTATATGAAGAACAAATGTTTGGTTTATTTTTGTTTTACAACTAAACATTTATTTAAATACTACTGCAACACCATAGACTGGTATAACATCTAAGGGTAGATGTTAATTGGAAGATGTTACAGCAATAAAGTGAATTTTGAGTCCTGGTTCTTCCTGGCGGCTGTCTGGAAAGGTTTTCCTGGTGAATCAGATTTTGCATAGGTTAATGGCAATGGAATGGTAAAAGACTAAATAAATAGTCTAAAATGTGCAGTACTACAACCAGTATTGTTGATATTGCTAATTTTTGTTTATAAATCCAAATAAATAAGCTTTTTGTTGTACACCTCACCGTGGTATCTGGGTGAGCTTTGTGTCTTAAAACTGGTTCTAATGCTTCCAAATAATAGTAGTTAATACTAGTACATCATGCTTCCCTGCACTGCGCAGTTTTAAAGACAGAATAGAGAGAAAATACTGACATTTGTCAAAGTGCCAAGGTTTTTTTAGTTCTTGTTCAGTGAAAAGTTTAGGAAAGAAGTGACTGTCTATAAATTTGGTGAGATTTTAACTTAAATATATTTTCTAGAGATAACTAATTGCAGAACTTATGCCTAGAATGCCCTGCTTCCTGTGTCAGTGAACTTCACCCATAGGGTATTTAGTACTAGAGCACAAGATGAGGTTAGGTAGTGTATCAGAGCTGCGGAAACCAATCTTTTAAATAACTTGCATCACGTAGGGCTTTGTAGATAGTAACCAGTGCCTTAGATTTCACCCGAAGGGGATTGGCAAACCAGTGCAGAAAGCAGAGCACCAGGTCAGACCTTGTTGAAGGCCCACGTCTCTCAGAAGAGTATTAGACAATTTCATTAAATGGGAGGCGGGCAGAGAATCTCTCTCAAAACACACTCCTACGATAGAAGAGCCAAACTAGTAGTATCCTAAATAAGGCTATGTTTTAGTCACGGGTATTTTTAGTAAAAGTCATGGACAGGTCACGGGCTGTAAACAAAAATTCACGACCCGTGACCTGTCCATGACTTTGTACTATATACCCATGACTAAATCTTGGGTGCCCTGGGGCAGGGAGCAGTCCAGGGGCACTGCAGGTGCTTGAGGGGTGGCAGCAGCCTGGGGGCACAATGGGTGCCTGGGGGTGTGGGGGGACAGCCCGGAGCTCGGGACCACCGCTGCTGATGCAGGGAAGGTGGGGGGGGGGAGAGGTGGCAGTCTCCCTACCTGGCTCCATGTGGCTCCCCAGAAGTGGCGACATGTCCCTCGGCTCCTAGGTGGAGGCACGGCCAGGGATCTCCGTGCTGCCCCTGCCCCGAGCACGGGCTCCGCAGTTCCCATTGACCGGGGACCACGGCCAATGGGAGCTGCAGGTGGAGGCAGTGCACAGAGGTAAGCGCCATGTGGAACCTGTGCCCCCTCCCATCCCCCAACCCCCCCTGCCCCAGCCCGGAGCCTCTTCCTGCACCCAAACTCCTGCTGCTGGCAGTGGTGGGGGGGGTGGGGGTGGAGTGTGGCCCAGACTGACCCCAGCAGCGACCCTTGCGGCTGGCCTAGGGGCTGTCTGAGCTGCTCAGGCAGTCCCCAGGCCAGCCACTGCAGAAGTCACAGGGTTCTCGGAAAGTCACAGAATCCGGGATTTCTGTGACAGACTCGCAGCCCTAATCCTGAATAACTGTGTAATAAACAAATGTGCCAGTCTGTGGTGTTGCAGTAGTTTTGTAATAGGAAGACCAAATATGATTGATTCAGAGCAGATAATTTACGTTATTAATCTTGCTGTGAAATTATCACAGCCATTGCAATATTTTATTCCAAGTTGCCAGCACTTGAAGAGTTAGGTATTTTCAAGTGCAGGATTGTCCTGGTAAATAAGAAAAAAAATGAATCCCTTCTTCCCAAGACAGTAGCAATCATGCAGCAAGATTAAGTTTAGTAATCATACCAAGGGATGATGTTTAGTGCAGTGAAGGCTTGTGATGGTTAGCATAATCTCATCACCATGTGCATGGGACTGTAGAATTTGATTTGCTTTTCACTTCTAGGGATCTGTTTTTAATCTGTTGAAACTATGTATTTGGGATGTTTATTCCTAATTCAAAATCTAAATTGGTCTAAAATTCCCAAATAATCTATCATCGCTACAAACGTAAGTATTACTATGAATTTATCTGATCCAAAATATTTCACAAAGAAGCTGTGTCAAATAAACAAATTAAACTGTTAGAATTTCTACATTAGAAAACGAATAGCTATTTAAATAGATTAGTCCTACATGTTTTATTTAATCTTTCTTTTCTTTCTAAGCTGTGTATTTGACACCCATAGCCACAGTTTTAGTCATCCTCCTAGGGTTCTCAAAGGGCTCCACATGTATGAACTCTAGATTGAGTGGGTTTTTTTCTAACTAGGCTCGAGAAATAGTCATTGAATATTTAAATATATTCAAAGGTTTAGTATATTTACACATGTACATGCAATATTTTGGGGTGGGGGGACACTTAACTGGATATTGATTCCACTCCTACAGTAGAGTTCTTGTGAAATATTAAATGAAACGTGACCCACGCAGACAAGAAAATGTTTTAAATAAATACTATGCTGAATATGTGATGGCCTTCCTGACCATTCTGAAATGCTGTAGATGTATAGAAAAGGAGGGGGGGGGTGCAGTTTGTTGAACTCAAGTCAACCCTGTTTTTCCTCATGTTTTTGTTCCTTTTGTTATTTTGTTCTGCGTTTTTCCTTTTGAAAGCTGTTTCATATTTAGTTACTGAAATCTTAACGTCTGTTTGCTAGATAGGAAGCTGATGTCACTTGAATTTGGTCACATGCCATATAATGTATAATGCTGGAAATATAGTCTTAACATTGCCTTTAATTGTTCTGAAGGTACTGCAGTTGTCTGAAGATAGTGTGCTTTTCTGGCCAAAGACTAAAACAATAATTATCTTTAATTTAGGGTTACATTAATCCTATTAAGGTAGCGGGATTGTGTCTATACTGTACAGGGGGCATTTCCTAGAGGAAGATTGTAGGTGGCACAGCTTTGATAGATCCAGTACCGGGGAGGGGGAGAATCACATTTGTCTTCTATAACTGAAAAGACAAAAATCAGGTATAATGGTTTACAAAAATGGGTTTTATGTTATTGCCAACCTCAAGAGATCAAAGATCATGAGTCCGGCCCCCAAAGATGATGAGATTTGGCCCCAAAAATCATTTAAAAAAAAAACAAATCATGTTTTTAGTTTCTTTTGACTTTATATATATATATATACACACACACACACACACACACACACACACACACACACACACACACACACACACACACACACACCGATGTCTCTGTGTGGTGATTTCAGGTTGAAAAGTCAACTGTAAATGTACTGTAGGAAAATGGCAGCCATTTTTCTGTCTTCAGCCCCATTGACCGTAATAAGAGATGGTTGCCATTTTATGTAAGGGAAAATTTGTGAGTGGGCAGCCTTTCATCATGTTTTCATGAGAAGTTACCAAAAAAAAAATCCACACCACAGAATCACTAGTGTTGTAATAACATGGGAAAATTTCCAATATTTTTTATTAATATATTGTTTTCAAATTCTTAAAGTACTTTATAGTGGATTTGGGCATCATAATTAAGAGATCATTGGGGTTTGTATTAAACACACACATTTAATGACTTACTCAAACTGAGTTAGGCTGAAACTTGTCTTCCTGAATTCAAATTAATTTAGATGTAAAAAGATTTAGTAGTAATGTAGATACAGGTGCCATTGTCCTTAGATTCTTGCATAGCTATAATTTAAATCCTGTGGGTTTGCATTAAATTTTAGACCTGTTGATACTTCATGATTCATTTGGATAAAATATTTTATTTAGAAATACCATTATTCTTATTTTTCGGTTTTCACACCCAGTGCTTTCCCATCAGCTGATGGAGACCTCTTAAAAACCTCTTTATCCTCACCTCAATCTGCATCCCTAAATTCAAAACGGATCTTTAGCCTTGACTATACTGGAGTTTTATTTTGTTTTATTGCTAGGGTGACCAGATGTCCCGATTTTATAGGGACAGTCCTGATTTTGGGGTCTTTTTCTTATATAGGCTCCTATTACCCCCCCCACCCCACCCCCGTCCTGATTTTTCACACTTGCTGCCTGGTCACCTTATTTATTGCACCTATGTAGCTACATTGATTTAGCTGCATGGATGCAAACCACTAGTGTGCCCAGAGAGAAGGGGGAAAGGGAGAAAAGAACAGGCCTGAGTATATTTGTTCTCATGGGCACTCTGATGAAGGTTATGTAAGAATGTAGCTGGATAAAGAAGGGACTTGAATTAGGCTGGTTTAGCACCATTTTATGCAGCCATCCTGTGTTTAGCAATCTAAGCTTTTATTTTTCAAAAATAAATCAGTAGCCCTTATGGTTGTCATGAGAACTTGTGAGTAGTGTGTAAACTGATGAAACATTTGTCTGAGTTTGCAACAAACTGAAAAATATTCTGAGATTTCCTTATCTCAGTGAGGTGTTAACTCAGGTGCCTGATGATTTTAAATGTCCGTGTTAACTAATTCACTTGTGATAAAAGCGTGTATGAAAGAGGGATGGTCGTATGATATCTGCAGAACTTAAAATTAGTGAAAATTCATTTTGGCTCCACAAGTAGTCCATAGTATAGATAAGAATATGTACATTGTGTAAATAAATCACACTATACCTTACTATGCAACTTCAGTTTCTCCAGCACAGAAACTGATCAGCTGCAAGGCCCCAAACTCTACCAAAATTTGGCTGAAGGGCAAATACACTAAAATACCCACACACAATTAATCTGGTAAAATGGGGTTACAGTCGATAAAGTTATCAGTTACACAAAGAAAAGTCTTCTAAAATTGTTTTTAAAACTTCAAGGATTAGAACACCAAGAAATTATAAATTTAAGATTAAAACAATATATCCATCTGTTATTTCTTCTTTTGTATTTAGGGATTGTAAGCTATTTGGGGCACGGACTGTCCTTTTTGTGTTGTGTTTGTACAGTGGCTAGAACAGTGGGGGTCCTGGTCCATGATTAGGGCTTTTAGGCACTACAGTAATATAAATAATGGTGCAAGGCAGTAGACAGACAGGCACCTAGTTTACAATGAAAGAATTGTATCAACTTAACTGGAAAAGCTTGGCTATATCCCTAATAGTATGAGAAATAGTAATAGAATCTTGTATGCATAGCAGAGCAAAGAGCAACATTTTGAAACATTAGGTGTCTAATGATCTATCCTGTTATTCCAATGAAGCAAATTTGGAAATGTCTGCAGTAGCTATTTATATTTAAAAGATATTTGGTAGATTTAATTCAAAAATGAAAATTGTTTCACAAATACCTAATTACTAAAAATGTTTCATTTTGTAGCATTTAAATCATAACAGATTTGTATTTGAACTTTTCCTTGAGGTATGTACAGTCAAGAATGCATCCTTAGAGCTGGAGAACCAGAAAGTGAAACTGACTAGACTATTTTCCTTGTCCAAGTTCAGTGAGGTACACAAAATAAATAGCATAAATGATTAAAAACCGGTTTTAACGTTTTCATTTTTAATAAATGAAAGGTAGTGCTATTGATAAAAACAGGTCATTTAATTATGCCTTTAACACTGAAGATTTATGAGCATTTATTTTAGTGTAAACTCTAAGCTTCATTGGGCTTCTTCTGAAGCATGTGGATTTGGCCACTGTCTGAAACAAGATACTGTACTAAATGGACTATGGTCTGATCAATTAAGGTAATTCCCAAGACTTATTGTATTTTCCTTGGCATTATACCTGGTTTTATTAAGAATCAACATAAGAAAAATATAAACGTTTTCTTGAACACTTGATGTGCCTAGGAATGGTATCAGTAAGACAATATAAGGATGAAATGAACTTTCGTTTTCACAGCTGCTTCCTGAGATTTCTCGCTTGCTAATAATTGCATCAAGGCCTGATCTATCACAGAATAGCATTGCAATAATAGTTTTTTTAAAAGTGTTAGCAAACTCAAATTTTTGAACAGTACATCTTCCAAATGTTGGTGCTTTTACCTTAATGATTCTAAGGAGAATGTTTTCAGAAAATGACTATGCAAATTAAGTTTTAACTACATTGGTATTGCAGATTTTTTACTTGGTCTCCAGTCATTCAGATTATTTCACTTTAAAAAAGGTCAGTATAGCCAGTTGTATCCATATAACAAAGCTGAATTTGTTTGAAGAAGCTGATTAACTTGAAAGCATTTCGTGTGACGATGGCATGATAGCTTATAGATTTAAAGCAAATGTGCTGTTATGTACAGTTAACTAATACAGTCACTTTGTAGAGTTAGGCAAGGATGAGTAAGCAGACCTTCCCTAATTGTGTGTGCATGCGCACACATTTTCACAGAATGATCTACCCCCTGAAACCTGCTCACGGTCCCCCAGGGGCCCCCAGACCCGTGGTTGAGAACCACTGAGTTAGATCATATCCCTTGCCACAATCAAGAAGAGGGTTTTGGCAGGCTGTTCTGGATGAGGGCCCAAGGACTCTGAAACCTACTGTCATCCACTCTCCCAATCTGTAACAGCCCAAATTTGATGTCTGTTCAGGCATGTTGCAAAACCCATGTATCTGATAGGGTTTGGGGGGAAGGATGAGGGTATGCTCCTGAATATGATTCTGAGAGTGAACTGTTATCTTCATTTGATTATTTAAGGCTGCTGACTGATTGTTATCTTCTATTAATGTTGCTAGGAAGTTATTACGAGTTACTGTCACAAAACAGCTTTTGTACAGATATGTTCTGTATAATAGACATTAAAAATAATACCAGAGCTTATTCACATATGTATATGTGTAATATATGGAGGCATAAAGCAAAAAGGGACAGCAGGAAAACCCTTCTCTAATATCTCTTACAGTGTCTCCTTAAAGCTCCTTTAGCATCCTTAAAGATGTTTCTTTAGCAAGAGCACCCTTTATACTTGTTAAAATACATTTTTCTTTAAGGTAGCCACATGTAAAGAATAAGGGTTAGTAGTTGGTGGTTTTCATTTTTTCCCATGCAAACATATGTTCGATGCATAAGCACTGATTCAACATGGCAACAAATCTACAGAAAAAAACATGTATAGAAATTGATCCATTGAGGACATAAAGAATGACTTGTGGCTGACTCCTTGTCAGTAGGGGAGACATTTTATTTGTGTGACTTTACTTGTATAAAATGAACAGTGCATTTTGAAATGTGAATTAGAGCAGCATAGGTAATTTAGTCATTTCTAAGACTGTGCTCAAATATGAGCTTTTGGGAGAGTCAGAATGAGGTTATGGATGACTGTAAAGGTGGCTTACATTTCTAGTAAATGAGTAATTTCCTTTCAACATCAAAACACTAAAGTAAAATCATGAGCTAAAGCTTCAGTGTAGTGGCTCATTAGTATGTGTGGGTAACAACAAAAGTGTCCCCTAGGTTACCAGCTAGGCTAGCCTTTGTGTCTATTTGATGAAGATGTTAATACAGAGAAATAACTGCTGTCTGCAGATAGAGGAATGCATGAAATAATTGTTGCTGAATAGAAAAAATAGATGCCAAAGAAGAGCAGAAGTTGCTGTAGTATAAAACTAAGGGTATGTCTACACTACGAGAGTAGTTCGATTTTACTTAAATTGAATATGTGGAATCGATATTACAAAGTCGAATGTGTGTATCCACACTAAGGACAGTAATTCGACTTTGAGAGTCCACACTAACGGGGCAAGCATCGACATTGGAAGCAGTGCACTGTGGGCAGCTATCCCACAGTTCCCGCAGTCCCCGCTGCCCATTGGAATTCTGGGTCGAGCCGCCAATGCCTTCTGGGTAAAAAAATGTGTCGAGGGTGCTTTTGGGTAACTGTCGTCATCCAACCATCACTCCCGCCCTCCCTCCCTGAAAGCGCCGGCGGGAAATCAGTTCGCGCACTTTTCGGGTCAGTGACAGCGCGGACGCCACAGCACTGCGAGCATGGAGCCCGCTGCCACCATCGCTGCAGTTATGGCCGTTGTCAACACCTCGCAGGTTATCATCCACCTTTCCCAGAGTCAGATGCTGAGAAATCGGGCGAGGAGGCTACGGCAGCGCGGTGAGGACCTGAAGTCTGAGAGTGGCACAGACCTGTCACAAAGCACGGGACCCCGCGCCGAGGACATCATGGTGGCAATGGGTCATGTTGATGCTGTGGAACGGCGATTCTGGGCCCGGGAAACAAGCACGGACTGGTGGGACCGCATAGTGCTGCAGGTCTGGGACGAATCACAGTGGCTGCGAAACTTTCGCATGCGGAAGGGGACTTTCATGGAACTTTGTGAGTTGCTGTCCCCTGCCCTGAAGCGCAATGACACCCGGATGCGAGCAGCCCTGAGTGTCCAGAAGCGAGTGGCCATAGCCCTCTGGAAGCTTGCAACGCCGGACAGCTATCGGTCAGTCGCGAACCACTTTGGCATGGGCAAATCTACCGTGGGGGTTGTTGTCATGCAAGTAGCCAACGCAATCGTTGAGCTACTGCTCTCAAAGGTAGTGACCCTGGGTAACGCGCAGGTCATCATAGATGGCTTCGCCGCGATGGGATTCCCAAACTGCGGTGGGGCTATAGATGGAACTCACATCCCTATCCTGGGACCGGACCACCAGGCCAGCCAGTACATTAACAGAAAGGGCTACTTTTCAATGGTGCTGCAAGCACTGGTGGACCATAGTGGACGTTTTACAAACATCGTCGGATGGCCGGGCAAGGTTCATGACGCTCGTGTTTTCAGGAACTCTGGTCTGTTTAGACGGCTGCAGGAAGGTATTTACTTCCCGGACCACAAAATAACTCTTGGGGATGTGGAGATGCCTATAGTGATCCTCGGGGACCCAGCCTACCCGCTAATGCCCTGGCTCATGAAGCCCTATACAGGCGCCCTGGACACTGAAAAAGAACTCTTCAACTACCGGCTGAGCAAGTGCAGAATGGTGGTGGAGTGTGCTTTTGGACGTCTCAAGGGGAGATGGAGAACCTTACTGACTCGCTGTGATCTCAGCGAAACCAATATCCCCATTGTTATTGCAGCTTGCTGTGTGCTCCACAATCTGTGTGAGAGCAAGGGGGAGACCTTTATGGCTCGGTGGGAGGTTGAGGCAAATAGCCTTGCTGCTGATTACGCCCAGCCAGACAGCCGGGCGATTAGAAGAGCCCAGCGGGACGTGCTGTGCACCCGGGAGGCTTTTAAAGCTAGGTTCCTGAGTGAGCAGGGTAACCTGTCACTATTAAGTTTGTTTACAGAGAAGCTGAACCTGCCCCCGTTTCTTTACCCAGTAAATGTTCACTATCCTCTCCAGTTACATACCCCGTTCCCCCCCTTCCAACACACGTTTAAAAATAAAATCACTGGAATTTTGTTAATGAACACCATTTTCTTTTACTGTTTTCGCGGGAAAGTGTTGAACCTGGGACGCAGACTGTGGTGGGGAGCGGGTGTAGTGTAGTGATGCAAAGGACACTTCTAAACTCCAGGAATGACAGGCTCCGCACTGGTGGACTGGTTGTTTCAACGGAGCCTGCCACCCCTCCTGTTCGGGACTCTGTGTGTGGGGGCTATGTGACTTTGTGGCAGGGGGAGGACGCTTACAGATCCCCTGCTGCGTGGCTCTGTGATCTAGGATAAGGACCGCTGCATAAGATTTCTAACCGCCCTCCCCGGCCACAAAGTCACATAGCGCCCCCCCCCCCCCCCCCCACACACACACACACAGAACATGAAAACCACCTCCCAGACTGACCAGGGTAACTAGTGAGTGCAATGTGTGTGTGCCCTGCTGCTGAACCTGCCCCCGCCTCTGTACCCTTGTAAAGGTGACTGTCCTGTCCAATTACCAACCCCCTTCCCCCCCTTCAGACAGACTCTCATCTAAAAGAACATGATGGAAACAGTAATTAACAGAAACGTATTTTTTATTAGCAACTACACATGAAACTGGGGGATGAAACTTGGACGGGGGCTTGGGTGAGGCGGGAAGGAAAGGACTTATCAAATTTTGGGGAATGAGAGCCTTCTGGTACTTGAGCAGTCTGCAGGGGTGGAGTGAGAGTTTTCATGGACTCTGCCGCCCCTCCTTCTTGGGAGTTTGGGTGAGGGGGGTATGGGACTTGGTGGCGGGGGAGGGCGGTTAGAGAGAGACTGCAGCGGGGCTCTGTCCTCCTGCCTCCGGTCCTGCAGAACATCCACAAGGCGCCGGAGCGTGTCCGTTTGCTCCCTCATTAGTCCAAGCAGCGTTTGAGTTGCCTGCTGGTCTTCCTGCCGTCACCTCTCCTCCCGTTCCATGTGTGATCGGTGCATTTGGGACAAGTTCTCCCTCCACTGGGTCTGCTGGGCTGCCTGGGCTCGGGAGCAGCCCATAAGTTCCGAGAACATGTCCTCCCGTGTCCTCTTCTTCCTACGCCTAATCTGCGCTAGCCTCTGGGAGTGTGATGCCAGGCTAGGTCGGGAGACAGTCGCAGCTGTGGGATGGGAAAAAGGGAGTGAATTCCTCAGAAAGATAAATTTAGTTGTGAACAAAGAACATAGTCTTTCTCTGTGAACAAGACCATGCACCGCACCTATCACATGCGCACTCAGGACAAGGTCGAATTTTCGGCCTTCGCATTCAGTGCCTGGGGTCTTGCAGTGCAGATCAAAGAAGCGGGGCAGGACACCGGAATTTGTGTTGCAGGCCGACATGGTAAGCTGTAGACTTGTGGCTGCTTAAAACTTTAATAATAGCACTGGCCTCCTTTCACGTTCAAAGCAATGCCAGTCCCTGCTGCCAGCAATCCGGCAAGCATGAACTCTGCCCCTGTCCCACCCCCTCGTGGCTGTCCCAGGGAAAGATCCCTGTATGCTGCCCCTCTCCCGCCTCCACCGCGTGGCTGTAAACCGCCGGTTACAGTTCTGTAAAGGAACAGGCAAGCAGTCCCAATACTAACATTCCCTTACCTAATTCAAAGCAGGTCACCATGAGCGACATCACTCTGATGAGGATTTCAGAGACGGAGAAAGAACGGATGCTTCGGGAAAGCCTGCAAAGACCAGGGCCGTACGCCGCCATGCTCTGCAAGGCAATGATACCCGAGTACTTGCTTGTCTCCTGGTGCGGAAACGTTTCGTACTACGGAGGACCCAATAAGGCCGCTCTCCCAAGGAACCTCATGCAAAGGCTTTCCAGTTACCTCCAGGAGAGCTTCGTAGAGATGTCCCTGGAGGATTTCAGCTCTATCCCCAGACATATAGACCGGATTTTACTCTAGCTGCACTGGCAGGGACTAAACAGTAGAGCGGCTAGGGCAGAACAATCATGCTAAACCGGACATTGTTAGATTTTTTTTGAGTAGTTGCACTGCCAAGGACTGAGACGTTAAGCGCCTAGGGCAAACTAATCATGAGAAACCCATTGTTAATATCGTTAATATTCCTGTTCTGTTACAAATAAATGTTTACATGTTTAAAACACTTACTGACTGATCCTTCCCCTGATTCTGGGGATGGTTGGTAGGGGATCTCTGTAAGGGTGATGAAGAGATCCTGGCTGTCGGGGAAATCAGCGTTGTAAGCGCTGTCGACTGCCTCGTCCTCCTCATCTCCTTCCTCATCTTCCCTGTCCGCTAACATGTCCGAGGAAGCGGCCGTTGACAATATCCCATTCTCAGAGTCCACAGTCAGTGGTGGGGTAGTGGTGGCGGCCGCACCTAGGATGGAATGCAGTGCCTCGTAGAAACGGGATGTCTGGGGCTGGGATCCGGAGCGTCCGTTTGCCTCTTTGGTCTTCTGGTAGCCTTGTCTCAGCTCCTTGATTTTCACGCGGCACTGCGTTGCATCCCGGCTGTATCCTCTCTCTGCCATGGCTTTAGAGATCTTCTCATAGATCTTTGCATTCCGTCTTTTCGCTCGCAGCTCGGAAAGCACGGACTCATCGCCCCAGACAGCGATCAGATCCAAGGCTTCCCGATCAGTCCATGCTGGGGCCCTCTTTCTATTCTGAGATTGCATGGCCATCTCTGCTGGAGAGCGTTCATCGTTGCCAGTGCTGCTGAGCTCGCCACGATGTCCAAACAGGAAATGAGATTCAAACTGCTCAGACAGGAAAAGGAATTCAAATTTTCCCGGGGCTTTTCCTGTGTGGCTGGTCAGAGCATCCGGCCTCGGACTGCTGTCCAGAGCGTCAACAGAGTGGTGCACTGTGGGATAGCTCCCGGAGCTATTACCGTCTATTTCCATCCACACCTAGCCTAATTCGACATGGCCATGTCGAATTTAGCGCTACTCCCCTCGTTGGGGAGGAGTACAGAAGTCGAATTTAAGAGACCTCTATGTCGAACTAAATAGCCTCGTGGTGTGGACGGGTGCAGAGTTAATTCGATGTAACGGTGCTAAATTCGACCTAAACTCCTAGTGTAGACCAGGCCTCAGTGTGTAGTCATCTAATGATGCCAGATACTATTCATGTAGGTTGATTAGTTGCTGAAGCATACACAAAAATGACAAATGGTGTTGCCCTTTAACAGAGGAAAGTAGGGTCCACTGGTGTGCGTAATTTAATAACTTAACAATAAATTGCTACAAATACAACTTTTCACTCATAACCTGCCAAATACAGGCACCCAGTGTGCACCACAGAGCATGAATTGAAATTCCAGAATGAAAATTCAATTGCTTTTTTCATTAAAATACAAGTAATAACAAATCTGTAGGCATAAATGATTAATTCATTAAAATGAATGAGTGCAAATGATTTCTCCGTAATTAATTGAAGATTGATAAAGTTAATCTAATAATTTTCTAGGGAGGATTTTAATACTACTAATCTGTCTATACTAAAACTTGTGGGAGGCATCTTTTGTGAACATAGGAATCTTATTCTTTTTTTCCATAGAGTATTATGCATTCCTTTCTAAATTCCAGGCTCAAAACACTTTTAGGCTTGACAACTTCTACCTTATGTACTGAAGACATTAAATGTCATACCAGAAAAATCTTACACATTCATTCTGTAGGCTGCTGCAGTTCTGTCCAAATACTATATCTGCTGGTTTGATGGAAGTGTGCATGCTGTACATGAAGAGAGAGGCGATTACGGTTTCATACTACAGATATCCATATAATACTTTGCAAACATAATATTCCCAGACAAAAAAATTGTTAAGATGCAATTGAGAATACATATCAGAAAGACAGTTAAGGTTCCCCAGTAACCTTAACACAGCCCTGTATTGATGCATAGGATAGGATTAAGACATATCCTGTTAAATTGCTGATAAATACTTCCAGTGTTAGCATCAATCTCATTAACACTGCCCTATAAACCAGTAAGCCAGTTCTAAATTAAAGTTAATTATATATTTGGTTTTCTTGTAAGTCTAAGATATGTACAGTTAGAGCACCCAGACAACCTTCATTCTGCCCTGTAGTAATGCCATGGGGGGAATGGGGAGAGAGGGAAATATGGGAAGGGGGGGGAAGTAGTGTGCTTTTAAAAATCAGTTCATTCTAATTTGGGACCACAAATATTAAAATGCCTTCATTATCGGTTGTTGTTTTTTTTCCATGATGCCCCTTTGAATTAAGGTAAACAGTTATGTAGGTGTCCACTGGATTTTAAAATTGTCTAGTCTAAAGTTAACAAAAATTCATTGAAGAGTTGGTGCTAAAGATCATAAATACTGAATACTTACTTGCTTTTTACATTACATGAAATGGATCACAAAAGGAATGATTGGAACTCAATCAGTAGCGTATAGCTAGACCCAAGTTAGCATCATGTGACTTAATACTACGGTGTCAGCTCTGGCATTTTAGAAGGAAAAATGTGGGCAGGGGATTCGAGTGTTACAGTGTAATATATGGTTTGATATCAAACAGCCTCCTCTAGTTTTAAAAGTCAGCTATGCTTTAGGTATCTTTATTCTTTAACTTCCCCTAAGAAATGCTTTAAAAGTATCTTGTCATAGCACATCTTCATGCAGAAACAAGATCTGATCACTGATTAAGGAAGTAAAAGGCACTGATGATAAACATTTAATACATAGACAAGGTGGGTGAGGTAATAACAGAAGTTTGTCCAGTAAAAGATATTACCTCACCAACCCTGTCTCTCTAATATCACTGCTCTACAGCCAAAATGCTTCTGAAATAAATGTAGTCAAACTTTACTAATTCTGGGTCACTGAGAATGAAAATGATGCTTAAAATTGTTGATTGGCTCTAGTTTTCAAGATAGGCTATTGGGTCAGTATATACGACCTTTGACTTGGGAATGGCGGAGGATAAGTGAGTTATAAAGGGAAGGGATCTCAATTTAAACCAGAAATGACTAAAATACATCTTTGACTGTATCTATGAATAAATCTATGACTGGGTTTGGACAGTACTTGCTTTTTAGGCAAAACAATGAATGATGCAATCTGAAGCTGGTATTGCGTCATACATGATATGAATTGCATCATGTTATTCCTAGAAGTCATGGATGATGCAATCATAACGAAGCTTACATCACTCTGCTGAACAAATTGCCCTATATCAGCTCTAGAAATCATACAGTGTCGTGCTCTCTTATTTGTCAGTGTTTGATTTTGCAAAGGGACACATTTCTGTTTAGCCAAAGTGAGCAGAGATGCCTCGTACTTGTGTGAACAGTGCAGATAACTTCTGCTATGTTTGTGGTGAAGTGACTTTTGCATCACAAAAGCGCAGTATAACCACTGTGGTTAAGAAAGCCTATCACCTTTATTTTGGCTGCAAAATTGGAGATCAGGACAAGAGGTGGGCCCCACACATATGCTGCAACACTTGTGCAACAAATCTTCACCAGTGGTTGAACAGGAAAAGGAAATCTATGCCTTTTGCAGTGCCAATGATTTGGAGAGAGCCAACAGATCATACCAGCAATTGTTACTTCTGCATGGTGCCTCCAGTTGGGAAAGGTGTGTCAAAGAAGAAAAAGTGGACTGTGCATTATCCAAACATTCCATCAGCTATACGCCCAGTACCCCACGGAGAAGGACTGCCGGTTCCTGATGCACCAGAATCATTCTCACTTGAGTCAGACGAGGAAGAGGATGAAACTTCTGGTCCTGAAGCATCAATGTCACAGGACCCACATTTTCTCCCATCCTCCTCCTCTGAACCACACCTCATAACACAAGGTGAACTGAATGACCTTGTCAGGGATTTGGAACTACCCAAAAGTAAGGCAGAGCTGTTGGGCTCCAGACTACAGCAGTGGAATCTCCTGACAGGTGATGTTAGGGTTTCCATGTTCCGTGACCGTCAAAAGGATCTTGTCCCATTCTTCTTCATGGAAGGTGATCTTGTAGCCTGCAACAACATCGATGGTGTGATGGCAGCCCTCAACATCATTCACGATCCAGATGAGTGGAGACTGTTCATTGATTCATCGAAGACGAGTCTTAAAGCTGTTTTACTGCATAATGGCAATGTTTTGCCATCAATTCCAGTTGGTCATGCAGTCCATATGAAGGAAACCTATGACAACATGAAACAACTTTTGAGGTGCATAAACTATGACCAACATCAGTGGCAGCTTTGTGGCGATTTGAAGGTTGTTGCTCTCTTGCTTGGTCTGCAGACTGGATACACAAAATACTGCTGTTTTCTTTGCGAATGGGATAGTCGTGCAAGAGATTCCCACTACATCAAGAAAGATTCGCCACTCCGACAGTCATTGGAGCCTGGGAGGAAAAGTGTTCAGCATCCATCACTTGTTGAATCAAGGAAGATTTTGTTACCACCCTTACACATCAAGCTGGGTCTGATGAAGAACTTTGTCAAGGCCATTGACCAAAACACAAGCAGCTTTCAAGTACCTCCGTGGAAAATTTCCAAGGTTAAGTGAAGCTAAGATAAAGGAAGGTGTCTTTGTTGGTCCTCAGATTCGTGAACTTCTTTGAGATGATGCATTTGACCATGCACTGCGTGGCAAGGAAAAGACGGCCTGGAAAGCCTTCCAGTTAGTGGCAATAAATTTTCTCGGAAACAACAAGGCAGACAACTACAGGTTGTTGGTGGAAAACCTCCTCAAGGCATACAAAAGCCTTGGTTGCAACATGTCACTAAAGATACATTTTTTGCACTCTCATCTAGATTTTTTTCCACCGAACTGCGGAGCAGTGAGTGACGAGCACGGCGAGCGATTTCACCAGGACATTGCAACAATGGAGAAACGCTATCAGGGCAAATGGAGCCCATCAATGCTTGCAGACTATTGCTGGACAGTGACAAGAGATGCTCCATTTAATGAATACAAGAGACAAGCCAAGAAGCGCCGAGTAGACACTGAATAGGACTAAACTATGTACAGAATAGTTTTTTGCCTTTTGCTTCATAATAAATTTTATTTATATAACCCTTTTGCTGATTTTTAAAGTGTTACATAAACAGGACAGGTGAAATATTATCATGTAAAGCAACCATAAACACATGAAAAGACCTAGGTTTACAATTTATGATTAAAACGCTATCTACACAATATACATAGACATAAAATGTAAAAACTTAAATATCTTAGAAACAGTAGCCAATCAGTTGTTTTAATTGTCATATTTGAATTCAGCACATCAAAATACATAATAAATAGCACATTTTATCTCTGAAGCAGACGACTTCTCAAAAATTGTAGACCAGTGTATCCTGGGACTGACATGGCTACAACGATACTGCATATTTATTACAGAACATTCCTGCTGTAAAAGAAGCTGAAATAAGATTATACTTTCTTCTGACTTCCTCTTCTGACAACCAACAGAGTTAAATATTTTTTTGTAGATCAGCCTTCACACTTCAGGGATCTCTTCGTTATCAGTGAAATGATTTTATATAATGCTAGCTGTTAGTTTTTAGTTTGTCTACTGAAAATTTCTTCCCGTTTTCTGGATGAATTTCAAAATTTTTCCTATTCAAACCACTGTACCCTCTTCCCTCATCAGTCTAAATTTCTCCTATAGCATCTTGGTTTCCTGCACCCTGTTTAGGCTTCTGTTGCCATAACACTTTGTCATCTTCACTCAAAACTTCAAAGCTTTCTTTCACTGCATTTGCCTGTAGCAGCCTTCAAATTAATGTATTCTGTGACTTAACTTGTTAAAAACCCTTAAATCCAAGTTGTTCCACATTATCCATGTACCATTCTGGTTTAATGACCATATGCTATTCTGCTGGTAGTGTACTGAACTCTTGTACTCACATTGTCCTTGGATAGCAAGCTCTTTCAAGCACAGACATGTTTGCATTTAATTATCATACAACACCATGTACGCTGGTACTATTTTAATATTTGTATTACGGAAATGCTGGTTGCAGTTCCTTAGTTAAGGCTGAGGTTTGAAATTTGCACTTACAGCATGAATTCAAACTTTGTTATAAAGAATACAGTATATCCTCTGAAATTGCAGCACTTTTTGAGCACAGAATGAAAATTGTGAGAATTTACAAGTTAGTCTGTTAGTTAAAATTAATTTTTTTAATGGGTCCTTTTAGAAGTTTAGCTCCCTGTTCAGTTCATTGAATGATCTTAATAACAAAGTAACAGACTTTTCAAATTACCCTTATAGTTAAAATTCATTGAAATTGTGTGCATTGGCTACATTTGAAGAAATGTTTGGGCTTCTTTTGTGTGTGTGCACGTCATTATTCATAACTGAAAGCTGCTTCTTCAGCAGAAGCTGACAAATGTTGTTCTACAGAGAATTCAACAAGGAACTGCTCTCTTTCAAACATGGCTATTGCATACTGTTGTTTCTGATGGGAGAAGTCAGGTTGTCCTTAGATAAAATGATGGCTCATGACAGCAGAAAGGGTACTTTGGCTTCACTCCCATTGGTCACGGGTATCCCTGAAGGTGGTCTGTGGCTTCAGTTTCATTGAGAGCAATAGGAGATAAGTCACTTTGAAATAAGAGCAATTCTTCATTAAATTCTCTATAGAAGAATTCTGCTGAAGAAGAAACTAGGATGTCTGCCCATGCAGCAATGTGCCACTCAAAAGGTGGTGGAGGAAATTGGCCTTTATGCTGCATTAGAGTGGGGTAAAGCAGCCTTAAAACTTCCAATTAAAAAAATTAGATTATCTTCAAATCATTACAAATATAACATTCTCCCTGAGTTTCTTGTGTAATTTTCAAGTGCGATTAAAAACGGCAATAAACTGGAGGTAAGGTTGAGTACGTAACAGTAATTTAAGGGTAAAAAAACCTTATCACAGCTAAGTCTCCGCAGTCTTATTTTGATCGTAGCACATTTAAAATTTCATGTTTAAAAAATAACTTTGATTAGCTGTTGTGAAAAAATGATTGAATTATATTAGATGCCTTCATCTTGTTAAAATATATTAAGATGTATGTGTTCACTTTAGCTTTCACTAGATTTCTCCCCAACATTGGTATTGTTTTCATTAACATTTTGCCATGACTCATTACTTTTTCTTTAGAGATGTTTGAAAAATGGAAGCTTCGTTTCATGAGAAAGTTCAACATTTTGAATTACTTTGTTTTTAATTCCAAAATTTTTGATTTAAAAGAAAATGACATGTTGGAACTTAATTTTTTGTTTTAATACTCCCACGAGGAAAACTGAAAAATTTTGTTGAAACCAGCCTTATTCTGTGGAAAGTTTCACTTTCAGTTACACTACATTTTCTGATGAGAGATTTTTGGTCATGAATAGGGGAAAAAATCCTATTTTCTGGAAGTGAAAGGGGGACAGAGATAAGTCCATAAGTGGAAGTCATGATTATTTTCTCTTTAACTGCTTTTGAAACCGCTTGCTGCAGAGATGGCAGGTATGATCAGCTCAGGAACTGTTGGAATCAAGTGTAGCTTACCTAGTCCTAAGCAGTATTCTGTATGTCCATGTTATAACAAGTCTCAAAGGCCTTGTCTGCACTGGCGGCAGCATGTAGGATACGTGTAGCTATACTCCACAGCGAAAGTAGGCTGTTTCCATACTGTGGTGTGCAGCTCCAGTATGGAGGAGTGAAATGCCCCAGTAAGGAGGAGTCAGCAGGGAAAGGCTCTACCAGTGGGACACTACACTGCTAAAAACATTACCCTAATTGCACTAAATACAGTTGGTTTTGCATTTACTTTACTTTAGTTTGAAACAAGACTGGTAGTGGAAAACAGTCTTGTACAACAAAAAGGCAGTTAAAGTTGGTCAAGAGGTGGGTGGGTAGTCACGACAGGTGAAGGAATCCTGCCCTTGAGAGGTACAGTTGGTCACCAGTTTTTCCATTCAACACTAGGACGGGCAAGAAACCAGGAGCATCCTCCCAGCATCATGCAAACCCATAAAGGCAAGGTTGATTGAGTGGCCTCTCTGAAGACCTGTGTCCTTCCTTTTTTATACTGTATACAGAGAATTCAGTTCTCCACTTACATACGGTAATATGTTCAGTACCAAATTTTACTAGATAAGCTGCTCTTTTTGTGAAAGTACTAGTTAAAATGTAGTGACCATTTTGGTGTTGAATTAAAAGTATGTATTTTCATGCTCAAGAGGAGATACGTGGACTTCTCTCAACACAGATCTGTTCCTTTCTGTATAAAATATATTAGTACATTGAGTTCAGTGCTGTAATGTTTCTTATCCAAACTGTTATCTGACACAGGGTTGTGTCCTGACTTCAGCTGTGGGCATGACTGTTTCAGATTACATTGGAGGAAGAGACTGCCAAATGGGTGGTGGGAGGGGACACAACGTCCTTGAATCTTCATTCCCATCCACCTAATTGAGTCTCCAGGGCAACTAATCTAGCATGTTTGATTAACACTTACATACCTTTTAAAGTCAGGAATCAGAAATCCTTTTATATTAAATTGGTAACATTTAACTATTCTTTACTACTATAGTACTGTTAGAAGTGTATGCTAAGAGAAATTTTCACACAGTTATAAGTTCACTTGTTACATTTTTGGTTTCTATACCTCAAAAGTAAATACATTTGTAAACAAACTCCATGTTAACATAAGAATGTCCCACTTCCCTACAGGTGGCCCAAACACACATTTTGGAGTAAGGAAATTAATGTTCGTTACTGAACATTTAATATTAAGTGTTGACAAACATTTAATAAAGACACAGTGAGAAATGGGTTTCCACTGTGGAATTCCAAGTGGGTGTTGGGGGGAGTTCACAGTAGGACATTCTTTAACTTACTCTCTTCATGTTCAAATTATTACAAATAAAAGAAAAAGGTGTGGGCATTAATTTTCTTCAAATATAAGTAATTTGCAGATTGCAAGGGCCATTGAGAACAGAAACAGGACGTGAGGAATTTTTGGCCAGCCATGCCACCATCCGTGTTTTCCCCCTTCCTGGGAGAAAGTATCTCCCAGTTCTACAATCCAATCACTTCCTGAGTTGGGGGTGGAGGGGAGGGACCCAGACCCACCCACTACTCTGAGTCTCAGCCCAGGGACCCTGTAGATAGCAGCTTCCTGCTGTCTCTCCTTTACTTCTCCACCAGTGCTGCTTAAGTTTCCTGGGCCACTTCCCTGTGGCCCCAGCACCACCTTCGCCCTCTTCTCAGGGCCTCCAGTGCACAAGTCACAGCAGCCAGCCAAGAGCTCCCTCTTGCTTCCCCAGTCCCTGCCAGCAGCTGCTCTGTCAAAGGTGCTACCTTCCTATAGTCCACTAGGAACACAGTCCTCTTTCTTTGGGCTTCCTGCAGCAACTAACCCTACTCTGCCCTGCAGCTCCATTTTATGTGAACCCGCTGGGCCCTGATTGGTTGCTCCGTGCAGCTTCTCTCTAATTGGCTGTCCCCAGCACATCCTTCCTAGGCTGCTTTTAATCACCTCCTAGCCGGTTTGGGGTGAACACCCCTCACAAGAGGGAAGGTCATTGATGCTTCTTCTGTCGTCATCCTTCCTCCTTTTTGACCCTCAAATCTTGAGGGTGGCTTACCGGGTACTTTTAACTAAAGCCCTATCAAACTGCATTGCCCCGAGGTTTTTTTTCAGCATTTAATATCCCACTAAAACAGGCCCTATCAGTAGGGCTACCATTTTATCACAAAAAATTTTAAGCAATTTCTCTGCACAAGTGATGGGGGCAGAGGGGGAACAAGTAACAGAAAGGGGAAGGAGCAGGGAGGCTGGTGGAGGTTGGAGAGTGAGCTCATCCTACAGCGACTGCTCCTGTCCTGAGGGACTGGGCCTGGCTCGCTGCTACAGGCATTGCAACCTAGCGCATGTGGTCTTAACACCACTCAAGTTTAGTGCAGCCATCCCTCTGTAGCTGGCGATAGAGCGGTGGATGGGCCAGACCTGTGTGGCACTGCAACCCCGTGTGCCAAGTTGCAATGCCACTTGGTTTGGCGGGCATTTCGTGGACTTGATTAAAATTCAGTTGACCTTTTGTGACAAAATCATACCCCTACCCTATCAGAGACTGGATTACTTCCAATGTCTACTATGGCCTGTAACCCAGAACAGCCTACTCCTCCTGGACTTGTAGGATAGCTCAAGCTTGCCCACAAATCCAAACCCTTTTCTTGAGAAAGGTGTCACTGCAGTCTGGTGACCTGCAGAAATCATTGTCTGGAACTACAGCATCCTGTAAAACCTGAAATGTAGCATTCTAACCAAAGCTAACTACAAATTCGTTAAGGTCCTTCACCAACAATCATCATGAGAGGAAAGTGGGGAGGGATTTGTAGTGGAGGGCAGAGCTGGAAGGAGCATTTTTCTGTCTTGCTTGCTATTATTAACTGCCCTATATCCCAGCCAGACAACCCAAGCGTTGTTTTAAGGACCAGGACTACCCAATGAGAGTCCTCCCCTTAGAGCAGGGGTGGGCAAACTTTTTGGCCTGAGGGCATTGGGTTTCAGAAATTGTATGGAGGGCTAATTAAGGGAGGGGGTCGTGGCCCGGCCCCCACCTCCTATCTGCCCCCCCGGGACTCCTGCCCCATCCAACCCCCCCTGACTTCCGCCACCGCATCTAACCTCCTCTCCTTCCTGATTGCCCCCCTGAGACCCCTGCCCCCATTAACCCCCTATTCCCCCCCGACTGCCCTGACCCCTATCCACACCTCTGCCCCTGATCACCACCCCGAACTCCCCTGCCCTCTATCCAACCCCCCCTTCTTCGTGCCCCCTTACCGCGCTGCTTGGAGCGCCGCCCGGCTGGAGCCGGGCCTCACCACCGCCACCACCATGCAGCACAGAGCACCGGCTCAGGCTGGGCTCTGCAGCTGCGCTGCCCCAGGAGCTCACAGCCCTGCTGCCCAGAGCATTGCGCCAATGGCGGAGCGAGCGAGCTGAGGCTGCGGGGAACAGCAGGGGAGGGGCCGGGGGCGAGCCTCCTTGGCCAGTAGCTCGGGCCGGGCAGGATGGTCCCGTGGGCCGTAGTTTGCCCACCCCTGCCTTAGAGGTATTGTCCCATTGGTTAACTGTTACAGTAGGGTAATGCAGGTGGTGTGCAGTGCTCTCCAGACCTCATCCTGCAATTTCCCACCGCCGGGTAAGGCCATCCTGCCTTAAGTACAATCTCCGAAAAATCTAAAGTACTTGACAGTGTGGCCTAGTGGTTAGAGCACTGGACTAGGACTTGAGACTTGGGTTCTATTCTTCTGTTCCTAGCTCTTCCACTGGCCTGCTGGGTGACCTCAGATAAATTGTTTCCCCTCTCTGTGCCTCAGCTTACCCAGCTGTAAAATGGGGATGGGGATGCTGGCCCCACCTTTGTGAAGTACTTTCAGATCTATTGGTGAAAAGTGATATATATGAGCTAGTTGATATTACTATGCTATTGACATCCTTAGCAAAGCTAGGCTAGAAAAAAATTAACCAAAAAAATAAGCTGAACAGTGTGTTACAATAAAACTAGTTTTGTCTCATTTGGTGGGGATGGGGGAGTCATATTTATGTTATAACTTACATACCATACCCTGAGATTTAGTGTTTGTTTATATTGATTACATGTAGTAGGTGCTGGCATATTTTTTAAAACTTTTCCAAGGACAAATCTCCATTTAAGTTTGGGGCTTCTAGGCAGCAGTGATCCTCTCAGCACCCTAAAAATATTAGTAATTCTGGTGTGCCCCTTCCTACCTCCAGGTACTTAGAACAATAGGGAAAGGTGGGAGGAAAGAAATGCCACCCTATTTTTTTTTTTCTATCCCCAGTGTAGAATTAAGGCAGGGGTTTGTGTTTCCATTGTTTTGTGCAGGAGGTAGCTGGTGACTGTTCTGCTTCCTGCTACTGAACTGCACTTTGCAATTGGATAGTAGGGGAAACAGCTGAAGAATGGAGAGCAGGGAAGCAATCATCAGTTAGTTTCCTTCCTAGTCAGCCAAAGCTAACAAGTGACTAGAAGATGAGCATTGCTTATAAAACAAAAGAAAAACCCACTTGAGGAGCAGCTCTCAGAGTAACCTCTCTCATGGTAACCGGGGGCTGTAAATACTCTGGATTGGTTTATAAAACCTGGGGCAATCCCAGTCAAAACAAGATTGTGGGCTGCCATATTATTAAATTACATTTAATGTATATTATACTGTATGATATTCACCAGTGCCTTTATGTAGTGTCTTGATCTTTAACTTAGATTTTAATATTTAAAATAACTAGAAATAGATTCTCATAATGAAACAGGATAATGAGTGAAAGAAAGATGGTTGAGAGTCTCTTCAATAGTGTATTAGTTCCTGATTGACTGATCCAGAACTTTGTTGTCCTGGCAGTGACATGCGCGCTCTCTCGCTCTCAAAAAAAAATAATAATAATGATGTAAGGCACCAGATGCTGAAAGTTTTTGCACACTTCATATTACTTTTGTTTCTCTAGTTCACAGTTTGTTGGGCAAAATATCTGTTGAATTGCAAGATTGACTTTGTAGTAATGGATCCTCCCGTGGATAAAGCTGTAATGTGAGAGTGCATCCTTCTCATATACAAAAAGGTGTTTGCTACTGTTTTCAACCATGCACAGCCATTTTAATCTGAATGGGAAATCTGTCTGGGGACCCAAAGTACAGTAATTAGCAGTCTCTTCAGAGTGTCAGAGCAGAATTACCATTGTAATGGTTTAGCTGGAGGATAAAAGGATTGAATTTGGGTCTGCCTGCCTGCCAAACTAAATGAGTTGCCATGGGAATTTTCAAATGTAAGAGGCGTTTACTTAAAGCAATTTGGCGGGTTTGAATAAACTCATAAATTATGGGTTTTAGAAGAGAGATCCCTGCTTTCTCTGGCATAGGCTGAACAGCAAAGTAGGTTGTTAGAAAGCTGCTTACATTCTTAATGAGAATGAGTTGATCCATGCTCCCGTGCAGACTATCAGCTTATTAAGGCTAAACTGTTTCTGCTAAATACAGTACAGTAAGCACATTTCAAGAGACAGAGTTTGCAACAAATCCCTAGAGTAAAAAACAAAATCTGATTGCTCTAAAAATAAATTGAATTTCCCTTGCTAGATTAGATCTGTTTTCAAGTAATGGTATTAAAAATGGTTCATTGTATTGTTTCAATAAACATTAACCTGCTATTGATTTTAACTTTCCTGTGCATGTAATATTTATTACCACACTTGTCAAATCTGCCTCTGAAAGGAACGAGGGCATCGAAGGCTTCTTTAGAAAACAAATAAGGTGCCTTGGCCCTTTGAACTGGTTCTTTCAGGTCACATGTAAATGCTTTCAAAGCTCAGGCTCTGTCTTTCTGAAAGGAGTTGGGCTTTGACCTGCTGACTTGTTTGTCAGCACCAATGCTACTGAAATGTGAGAAGATGGACTCAGTGCTTTCACAAATGCCGAAAATGATGAACATCACTTATGCTTGTTTAACCTTTAGTTGTGCTCAAGAAGTCAGTTGTAACAATAAGAGATGATGCACTGGTGTTTTGTGCCAGCCTTTGGAAGCATAGTTTTAAGTGAAGTCTTTGCTTGATAGTCTTTTATATGTGTTAATTAACCTAAAAGGTGGAAAGATCTATTTTCCAGAAGTGTGAATTGTGGTCTTAGGGTACGTCCAGACTACCCGGCGGGTAGCGATCGATCTATCGGGGATCGATATATCGCGTCTCGTCTAGACGTGATATATCGATCCCTGAACGCGCCCCCGTCGACTCCGGAACTCCACTAGGGCGAGCGGCGGTAGCGGAGTCGACGGGGGAGCCGCGGCCGTCGATCCCACGCCGTGAGGACGGGAGGTAAGTCGAAATACGATACGTCGACTTCAGCTACTCTATTCCCATAGCTGAAGTTGCGTATCTTACATGGACACCCCCCCGCCCCCACCCCCAGTGTAGACCAGGCCTTAGATTCCAAAATAAACATTCTAGTCAATTTACTAATTAGAAAAGCTAATGTGTACTTGTCATGCTGTCTGGAGTGATTCACGACTGAGTGCCAACCTCAGAATGGACTGTCAAAAACAGGGCAGATACCCCAAACTTGTTTTATGTCCGATAATTAGATTTAACCAACCCAGGAACAAATGTGAACTCCTGAAGCACTATAGTCTTATCATGGAGCTCCCCTTGGGCATTCCAGTCTTTCTTGCCACTGGGGCAAGCTCGACTTACTGATAGTTGGTTGCTATACACCAAAGATCTTGAAAGATTCAGTGCCAAGAGACCAGTCACTTACCCCAGGTCAATTTGTACCTCAGAGTATGTGTAAATGGCAGCTAGACACCCGTGGCAGGCTTGTGGGGCTCGGGCTGGGGACTGTTTCATTGCTGTGTAGACTTCTGGGCTCAGGCTGGAGCCTGGGCTCTAGGACCCTGTGGAGTGGGAGGGTCCCAGAGTTCAGGCTCTGGCCTAAGCCTGGAAGTCTACACAGCAGTGAAACAGTCCTGCAGCCCAAGAAAATCCTATAGTCAATTAACTAAAAGGATTTATTAACTAGGTAAAAGAAATGTGGTTTACTGGTTAAAGCAGGCAAACATATTTACAAATGAGTTGCAGTCTATGGTTTGAAAAGTTGAGTTATAGTAACCTGTCAGCACTGAATGTCTTTTAGGGCTAACCCAGGTTGACCGTAGGGATGTCGGCTTCTGTTTCATAGCTCCAGCCTTGTGGGACAGCAACAGAAATGAAAAATTTTGTTGCTTGCTTTCTTTATTTCCTTCCTCCAGTATTCAAGCTGATGGGATCATCACGAGCAATTAGCAAGGTCTTTGTATTGTGATGTTCCACAAAGGCCCATTTAGTTTTGGTAGTCCTTCCTGATGGGCAAGAGGCCATCCCTTCTTGACAGTTTCAAGGCAAACAGTTTTACAGTTATAAAGCAAAAACTTAAATATCACCTTATAACATGTGATAAAGATATTATAAGTGAGATTAATGCATGCAGCAGCTTACAAGCATTTCATAAAGTTTAAGCACTAATCACAGTGTTATAAGTTCAGTGCCCATCTGAACCATACTAACACACAGGTGAAACAGACTCATTTCCAGCAATGAATTTCAGTGCTCAGCTGACGCGGAGACCCTTGGCAAGAGCTGGCAGTGTCACAGCACTGCTTTACAAAATGTAATTTAAATTACACTCTGAATGAAGATAAGGTTTAATTATCTGCCTTAATTGTTAGTACCTGCCTCAAACTTTATGGTGAATTAAAAGATTTAAGATACTAGGTTAAAAAAGAAGGCAATACTGCTTTAATTGTAGTAACCTAAGTTTTGGTAAAAGCACTGTGTAGTTCTACTTTGAACTCCTTGACCAAATATGATGTCAGTAATGGTGTATCTGTAAATTAGCAAAAACTAAGTAGTAAGTAAACAATACTACTACTAAATTTTCCTCTCATTAACATTTATATTGTGCTGGTGATTCACTTGTTGAACAGCTGCTGAATTCTGACAAATTCATAAACTTGTATTAATGGTGCAGCTGAAATTTTGCTGGGAATCTTAGGCAACTGTTTACTATGAAACTTTTACACCCGTCTACCAGGAAGTCAGATGAAGAGGTGATGAGCATTTACTTATTACTTTTATTCACAATTGTAGTACTTCATTTAAACCTAGTTTAAAAAGCAGAGGATTTTCATGTTGATTAAATACTGGTGTTCTAGAGTATACTTAGAACCTCTCCATGTACATAATTCATTTTAACTTGGTTTCTGGAAGAAGAGAGCACAAAGTCAAAGAAGTAATGTAATAGCTCATAGGTTTGTGAGCTTATTTATGGAACTTTCTGTATAATTTTCCACACTGGATTGTAGGAGGGATAATGGAGAGAGACTAAATGCTCAGAAGAGGTTAGCAGTGATAAAGGGTTTCAAAAGTTGAACTATGAGGAAAAAAATAGAAATTTTTAGAAGACAGGAATTTAGAGGGGACATGGCAAAGTGTTTTCTTTTTTAAACTAGTGGTATATAGAGAAGGTGAGGTGGTGCTATAAAATTATTCAAGGAAGTAATTAACTCAACTGCGTGCACAAACAAGACATACTAATATCTTACATATCTTTAGGGAACCAATATGGACTATAGCACAGAACTAGGGGTTGGAAAAACCTGATTTTTTTTCTAGCTCTGCAGTTCTCGTGTGACCTTGAAAAAGTCACTTGACCCCTCTGTGGCTGTGATTTCTCTGCATCTAAAATGGAGATAAGGATATTTACTTACTTATCCTTCTGTTTGTGTTATGAAGCTCAAACAGTTAACATTTGTGAAACATTTTGTGGTACCTTGTCAGAAAGTGTGATAAAAGTACAAATTGTTACTGAATAGTATTTTTTTTATGTCAAGGTATCCCATAGCACTTCAGTGGTAGTTTATGAATAGTTTGAAATATGGCCTTCTTTGGGGAGAATGGAGGCAGTCAGCTGTCAAGCAGTATGATACAGAGGGATAGCTCAGTGGTTTGAGCATTGGCCTGCTAAATCAAGGGTTGTGAGTTCAATCCTTGAGGGGGCCACTTAGGGATCTGGGGCAAAATCAGTACTTGGTCCTGCTAGTGAAGGCAGGGGGCTGGACTCGATGACCTTTCAGGGTCCCTTCCAGTTCTCTGAGATAGGTATATCTCCATATATTATCATTTTATTATATTATCATAGTGAAGGGGGTCAGAAAAAGAGAAATTATGGTGAACAAGGGAACAATTATGGGAACAAGCCTTGTCTCTTATGAGAAATGTTATAGGATCTTCCATAAGTCCTTCTTTGTGTGAATATTGGGGTTTTTTTAAAGTCTTGTGTGAAAGGCTAACATACAGTGAACTGTTATTCAAGCTTCCTAGAGAGCCTCAAAAAGGATGAATGTCTACACTGCAATTAAACAGCCCCTTAGTACGAGCCCCAATGAGCTTGAGTCAGCTGGCACAGGCCAGCCCTGGGTTTTTTTAATGCAGTGTAGACATATCATTAGAATACCAACTGTTCCTCTCAAGGCTTCTGTGAAATTTTATGCAGAAAATATCATACAGAACAAGCTGGCAAAGGCAGATATAGAAACTGTAATAGTGAGGATATTTCAACAGACTTTTGAGTGGGGGGAAACCTCATATAAACACTATGCATATTGCATAGCATATAAACACTATGACTTGGGGAGCTACATTTACAAGAATGTTAGCCATGTTATGGAACCTAGAAGGGAAAGAGAGTAAGATCCTCAGGCCTTTCTTTGAAGAAAAGACTCTTGGAGGAAGGAAAGCATGAAAGATTTTGTATCAGATGGAACTTCAATAAACTGCTTGCATTTTTTATGGATTTACAGTGAACAAATGGAGAAGCTAAAAATGAAAATGTTATTGATTCATAGAAGATGAGGGTTGGAAAAGACCTCAGGAGGGCCTATAGTCCAACCCTCTGCTCAAACCCCAACTAAATCAGGACCAATCCCAACTAAATCATCCCAGCCAGGGCTTTGTCAAGCCGAGCCTTAAAAACCTCTAAGGATAGAGATTCCACTACCTCCATTCCAGTGCTTCACCACCCTCCTGGTGAAATAATTTTTCCTAATATTCAACCTAGACGTCCCCCACTGCAACTTGAGACCATTGGTCCTTGTTCTGTCGTCTGATACCACTGAAAACAGTCTAGCTCCATCCTCTTTGGAACCCCCCATTCAGGTAGTTGAAGGCTGTTATCAAATCCCTCCTCACTCTTCTCTTCTGCAGACTAAATAAGCCCAGTTCCCCCAGCCTGAATTAAGTTTTACATTCAAAGGTTAATATTTTCACTAAAGTAAAAGGAAACAGACAGCTCAGGCATCAGTTACTTTCCAGACGTCCAGGTGTGACATAAGTGAACACTGCTATGTTTTTATCCAGTATTTAATTTAAACATAAGAAATGAGGCCCTTCATATAGCTTTCCATTCTGATAGGTTAAAAATAAGAATGCAGGAAAACGATTTGTTGGTAAAATAATAATAATTAGTATGTGAATTTAGCTTTCATCTAATGATCTCAAAGCTCTCTAAAAACATGTGAGGTGGGTAAAAAATAAGAATTGTATCTATTTTCCAGATGGATAAAATATGTGATTTGTCCGAAGTCAAAAAGTGAGCAAGTGGCATACTGGGTCAGACTAAAGGTCCATCTAGCCTAGTATCCCGTCTCCCGACAGTAGCCAATCCCCGGCGCCCCAGAGGGAATGAATAGAATAGTTAATCATCAAGTGATCCGTCCCCTGTCACCCATTCCCAGCTTCTGATAAAAACAGAGGCTAGGGACACCATTCCTGCCCATCCTGGCTAATAGCCACTGATGGACCTGTCCTCCATGAATTTATCTAGTTCTTTTTGAACCCTATTATAGTCTTGGTCTTCACAACATCCTCTGGCAAAGAGTTCCACAAGGTGGGCTACGTGTTGTGTGAAGAAATACTTCCTTTTGTTTGTTTTAAAGCTGCTGCCTATTAATTTCATTTGGTGACCCCAAGTTCTTGTGTTATGAGAAGAAGTAATAACACTTCCTTATTTACTTTCTCCGCACCAATCATAATTTTATAGATCTCTATCATATCCCCCCTTACTCATCTCTTTTCCAAGTGGAAAAGTCCCAATCTTTTTAATCTCTCCTCATACGGAAGCTGTTCCATACCCTGAATCATTTTTGTTGCCCTTTTCTGATGCTTTTCCAATTCCAATATATCTTTTTTCAGATGGGTCGACCACATCTGCACACAGTATTCAAGATGTGGGTGTACCATGGATTTATGTAGAGGCAATATGATATTTTCTGTCTTACTATCTATCCCAGTCTTAATGATTCCCAGCATTCTGTTAGCTTTTTTGACTGCTGCACATTGAGTGGATTTTCCAGAGAACTATCCACAATGATTCCAAGATCACTTTCTTGAGTGATGATAGCTAATTTAGACCCCATAATTTTATATGTGTAGTTGGGATTATGTTTTCCAATGTGCATCACTTTGCATTTATCAACATTGAATTTCATCTGCCATTTTGTTGCCCAAAATAGGGCATAGGAGAACTGACTTTCCAGTCTCTTGCTTTAATTCTGCCTGTCTGTATAATCTCCATAACCACAGTATCTGAGTCCCTCTTGAGTATTTAAAAATAGAAAACAATGACAATATATTTATTTTCTTCTAAGTCTGTAGCAGAAATAATTTGATTATTTTTTGTGGGGGAAAGGCCTTACTGAAAGAAAGCTAAGTCAAAAAGAATATTTTTTAGTTCTGAATGTGGTGGCGTCTTATTTCTTGCAGGAGTGAGTTTCATAGTCTAGGTCCAGCTCCTGTGAAAGTTCTGTATCTTGTGTTCATCAGTTCGCCCGTTGGTTAACAGTTTCATTGTTCCAGTGGAACATAGTGGATGTGGGAGGTCATGGCAGCAAACAAAGAGGCCACATCTGAACTAGTTCAGTTCCATGAAGGGTTTTGACTTTTGGGAGATAGAATTTGAATCTTTATTCAGTGGGAGCCAGTACACATAGGAGCCACTACGGTGATGTGTTCACCTCAACCTGTATTGTTGAGGAGATAGGCTATTCTAGTGGCTAGATGACACACACCTTGTGAGCAAAAGCTATTACAAACAAGTGATTATCTGGAGCATCCACTTACTTTCCTAAAAAGGGGTGGGTTTTTTATTTAAATTGTGGGCAAGGGCATGATTTTCATTTGGCAACCAATCAAATTAACCATCAGTTTGGTAGACAAATGAAACAAATATCTTTCTCTTCAAATATTATGATACAATTTTCTCATTTTGTTCTACTTCTCCTGCTACACCCTTTGCTTTCTGCTTCTCCTCTTCTCTTCCCACCAATCTTGTTCCTATATTCTCTATTTCTCTCCCTTGTCTCTGACCTCCATTCCTTATTGGGAGAACACCGAATGCAGTTCCCTGGTAGTCTTTCAATGTGGCTCCTTTAAATTAGCCAGTAAAGGTTATTAGAAAACTGGGCAAAATGCACCCACCCCCTGCAGTTTGAGTATTATATCTCTAGTGTTCTCAGCCCCTTCTGGTCCAAGGATCCAAAGATCAAACTGCCTACCAAAGAAATGTGCTTTCCTCTACACCAGCAGCTCCTATTTCCTTTTCAGACTCCTCTCAACCCTTCTACTTGAGTACACATTCTCCATTTTGTTTCACTTTTATTTTTTCTTCCCTCTGTCTGCTCTTGTTTCCCATGCAGTGTGCAAGATTCTCTTAAATAATACTGCAAATCTGTAGCCATAGGAAATGTAAGGTTTTCATGTCCATGTGCCAGACTAACCTGTGTAGGCATACAAGGAATCCAGAATGCTATGATATATGAATGTAAACGGGTTGAGACCACATGCAGGATTGGAAAATATTTGAAATTCTTCATTCAGAAGAAAGTCTGGTTAAAATACTCATCATACCAAGCATAGTTAGCAAATGTTATATAGGGAGAAATAAATTGGCAAAACTCATCTTTATTGTTTGGTGGCCATCTTGGGGATATCAGTATACAGTGGAAACAGCTAATGTTGACAGATCTATGTTGGCAGAACAATCGGGATCATCAAATTAGTTTGAACTGTCAGTTCAGCATTACCTTTTCAAAATACAGTATAATACAATTTATATATAAGGACGTGTCCACATGAGAAGGTTGCACCAGTTAAACTTAAGATATGATTTTTAAACTGATTGAAGTCAATGGGTGCAAAAGATTGTGTGTATACTCGTTTCTGTTTAAACCAGGCTTATTTTGGTTTTAGCCTAAGTTGCTTGGGAATTGCTTTAAGCTAAACTGAACTAGGCCACTCTTAAATCTGAATGTGTGTCTCTACAAGAGCTTGTACTGTTTAACTGAATTGGTTTAAAAGCTGATTTAAATTAAGCCAGTGCATTTTACTCATGTAGACAGTCCTAACTGTTAGATTGAGAAACTGTTGCTATGCAAAACAGGTTCACAGATTCATAAAGTTTAAGGCCAAAAAGAACTGGTAGATCATATGGTCTGACCTCCTGTATAATCACAAGCTATTAAATTTTACCATTACTCCTGCATCGAGCCCAATAACTTGTGTTTGACTAAGGCATAACTTTTGTTTGGGTAACAAATATTTTCCAGAATAGTGTCCAGTCTTGGTTTGAAAACATCAAGAAATAGAGTATCTACCGTTTCCCCTTGGTAGTTTGTTCCAGTGGTTAATCACTCTTGCTGTTAAATATTTTTCGCCTAATTTCTAATTTAAATTTGTCTGGGTTCAGCTTCCAGCCATTGGTTCTTGTTATATCTTTTTCCACTACATTAAAGAGTTCCTTAGTACCCAGTATTTTCTCCCCATGAAGCTATTTATACACTGTAATAAAGTCACCTTGGTCTTTTTTGATGAGCTCTTTAAGTCTCTCACACTGTAAGGCATTTTTTTCCAGCTCACAAATCATCCTTGTTGCTCTTTTCTGCACTGTCTCCAAGTTTTGAGCATCCTTTTTAGAACTGTACTCAGTATTCCAGTATCTGTCTCACCTATTCTGTATATTTAGGTAGAATCACTTCTTTAATCATTACTCCCCTGTTTATACATCCAAGGTTTACATTAGCACTTTTTGCCACAGCATAGTACTGGCACTTATGTTGGTTGCTTGTCCAGTATGATCTTTACATCCTTTTCAGAGTCACTGCTTTCCAGGATACAGTATATCCACATGTACAATACTCAAAGACCAGCACTCAGTGAAGAAATGGCGGCTACTTACTGTAACTGGAAGTTCGCAGGGAGGTGGGGTGAGAACCGCATCCGAAGAAGTGAGGTTTTTACTCACGAAAGCTTATGCCCAAATAAATCTGTTAGTCTTTAAGGTGCCACCAGACTCCTTGTTGTTTTTGTAGATACAGACTAACACGGCTACCCCCTGATACTCAACCGCAGGTGGTGTAGCTTGTATTTGCAGGGCCACATTCTGTGACTGCAGGTTCTGAACAGTGCCCACTATCTTTGACAGGAATCTATTTGTTTGTCTTGGTGGGAACCAGGCTAGTGGGGAACCGGGCCCCTTTTCCTCTGACTTCCTTTTGGTGCCCTGCTCCATCTGTTAGGGTCCAGATGTGGGCAATTTTGCCTAGTGGTCGGAGCAGGAATCAGGCATAGTGGTCAGAACAGACATCAAAAGTATGGAAACGGATCTGGAGATCAGAACCAGAGTCAGAGGCCAAAGCCAAGAGTCAAGCCAGAGTCATAACCAGGAATCCGAGCCAAAGATCAGAATTGGAAGTGGAAGTTACTTACTGTAACTGAATTTCTTCAAGATGTGTGATCCCTACCTGTATTCCACACATGGGATACACATGCACACCATGTGCTTGAGTCCAGAGATTTCAACAAGCAGTATCCATTGTCCTGCACACAAACAGTAGATCTCTTGCTCCCAAGCAAAGGTATAAGAGGCAATGTGGGTTAATGCCCCCTCAGTGCCTCTTCTTACTGTGAATCCAACCAGATCCGAAGCACAGAGGACAGAAAGCGGGTAGTGGAATACCCAGATAGTGACCACACTTCTTGAAGAACCAAAGTTTCCACTGCTGGAAAAGTTTGGCAATTTCAACATATTCAGTGGATTCCTGAATCAGTGTTGGCTTCTGTTTCTGTGGAAACCAAGAGCATTCTGCACCAAACAAGCCCAAGAAAGACTTATCGCCTTGCTGAATGGGGAGGCCTGGTTTCTGGGTCTGTTTAAAAACTTTGTGCAAGCCATGATGATAAGCTTTGATGACTCAAAGCTCCTGCACGCAGCAGAGTCACACCCACTGTGGACATTTTGAATATCAGTTATGCTGTTTAGCCTGTGCAATGCCTCAGCAACCTTCCAGCATTTCATCAATGATATCTACAGAGATATGCTAGACTATTTTGTAGTTATCCACCTTGATGGATATCATCTTTTTGGAAGATCAGGTCCTTCACAATCATCATGTACTCAGTGTCCTTGAGAGTCTCCATCAAAGCCATCTATATGCTAAGCCTGAGAAGTGCAAGTTTGACCAAGATACACCCAAAGAATAAAATTTTATCTTCTTTCCCATATCTGTAACCATAGATCCTCGCAAGGTGGCAGCCATATCCAATTGGCCTGCACCAAAGGATGTCCATCTCTGGAGGAGGAGGTACTATCAGGAGTAAAGACCCTCAGCTAGCCTGCTTACCTACTATCTTAACTCCTAGGCAGTTTAATGAGCATAACTGGGCCCCAGTTGAGCTGCCTGATTGGCTGAGAGGATCAGCACATCTGCTCTGAAGACCAGCAGAAGGTTGCTAGCTGCTTAAAGCTTTCACCTACAGCTGTATTAGCTTCTGCTTGTGCCTTGTTCAAGCCTCACTTCTTCCTCAGACCAAGCCTGCTGCTGCCTTCTCTGATTCCTGGTAATCTGGTTCTGACTCTTGGCTCTGATGTCTAGCTCTGACCCTGGCTTGCCCCTTGCTCTGATATATGACCCCTGATTCATTTCTGACCTGTGGCTCTGGCATCCACCCTTGGACTTTTGTTCTGACACTTAGTTCTGTTTCCTGACTCCTGCTCCAACCACTAGGGCTAGACAGCCCATTCCAGATTCTAACAGTCCATGAGGCCCTCCAATATGTCTTCCCAAATTACAGACAAGTGATTAATAGTAATTTATTTGATTCAGTGAACTGTAACAAACCCTTACCAGTGTTCTGGGATTTGTTAGCACATTGATCCATTTGCATTCAAGATCCTGTTATTCATTCTGAGTTATCAATAACTTTAAAACAGGTACTGGTGTCTTAGGCAGAGAGTCACCACCCACCCTCACCTCTTTTACCCGCTCTGTCCTTCCTAAACTGGTTTTAACCAGTGATGTTAACATTTCTATCATGCGATCCTCCCGTCAGGCATAGACGCCACTCAAATGAAAAATAAAAAGTCGTCGTGCTGTTAGTGATCAAACTAGTTTTAGTATATTAAACCATATCTACTCTTAATCAAGCATGGATGCTAATGTATGTATGTCATAGTTTTGATCCTTGTTAGTCCAATTTTATATTGTTCTCTTGATGAAGATATAATCCCAAGTGATGGAAACATATTGATATTCAAATTTTCAATATGAAATTGCTCACTGGAAGCAAAGCCTAGGGTGTGGAACATTTTTCTGACTGCTGTAAAGATTTAAAGGCACTCATTTTTGTTTTTGTCATTTCCTGCTTCTTTGATGTATAAAGGTTGTCTCAGTATCTTGTGTTCTGTGAGTCCACTGTATCTCAGCACTTGCTTTTTTTCAAAAACACCAAAATCATGTGAGTATCTCTGTAAAGTGTACTCAATTTCTTTTTAATCAATCATATATCATATAAAGATGGTGAATTTTGAAACCTGAAACGTGCCAAGCCAATAACTTTTTTAAAATTGAATTTATAATGTACTTAATGAAGAAATCTGAAACGCCAAGAATAGGTTTTTAATTGTATCTGTTTTCATTTTACTGTATAGTGGAACACATTTTTTCTGATAACATATGCCACTTCTGTCAAGATCAGCTATAGTATATCAGTCATAAAATTGCAAAGAACTCTCTTACAAACTGTCTTGTACTTGTCAGTTGATTTTAACATTCAAATATAATGCACTACTTTCTGTAAACAGAATTCTGATCTGTTAATAACTTTTAAATGTTTTTGCTTTAAGTTCACCTACTAAAGCAACCTTAGCAAGCAATGGAAGTTTTCTTTTGTCCATTATTGTGTGGCATATGAATAAGCATTTTTATTTTTATGCTTTACTTCACTCTAAAAAATATTTCTTTTTAATGCAGTGACACAGAGAGGCTCTAATCTGGAATTAGGGCCCCACTGTGCCAGCTACAGACCTGTAGTAAATAGAGAGTCCCTGTCCCCAAAAACCTATTTATTAATGACAAGGTGTAAGGGTACGTCTACACTTACCGGAGGGTCCGGCGGCAGGCAATCGATGTTCTGGGATCGATTTATCGCGTCTGGTTTAGACGCGATAAATCGATCCCGGATCGATCCCGGAAGTGCTCGCCGTCGACGCCGGTACTCCAACTCGGCAAGAGGAGTACACGGCATCGACGGGGGAGCCTCCCTGCCGCGTCTGGACCCGCGGTAAGTTCGGACTAAGGTACTTCGAATTCAGCTACGTTAGTAACGTAGCTGAATTTGCGTACCTTAGTCCGAAGTGGGGGGTTAGTGGGGACCAGGCCTAACAGATTGAGGAAAAAATCAATTGGGCAGGTGCAAGGAGGAAGGAAGAGTGTAAAACAATACACAAGTTTTGTATAGGTTAGCTGTGTGTGCAGTTTAGCCCATAATTTACCTACTACCGCTATAGTCATCAGAGAAAAAGCAAGTCTTATGGTGGAAATTGAAGATTAAATTGATGGCTTTACATGGTTTTGGAATTTGTTCCATTTATAAGGGATGGATGGCATGGGAGACAGTGCAAAGGTGCTTGTGGTAAAAGCCATCTAATAGCTGGCATCATTGTCAAAGCAAAGGTGGCAGTCAACATTTCAGTAAAATAATAGAGCTGATAGGTAGCTTGGAACAAAACTATAAAAGGCAATTAAATGAATCAAGATTCTGTTTTTATTCCTCTATTTCTCTGTCTTCTATTTATAGAGTGCTATTAAATAACAATTTCCTTTGCTAACTGAGACTATTTTAGTTACAGTAGCTTGCCTTTTAAAAGAACGAGTGTCTCTGGTCAATACAACTTGAAGATTTTGTCATATGACTAAATGTGAATTTTGTTTTTTAAAAATCTTTAAAATCCAACCTACTTCTCCATAGAATGTAAACATTTCAGTGGGACTTGCATGTATGTAATTCAATGCAGAATTTTGTCCCAGGTTACTGGATACAAGAATATTTTGGTACTCTTTTATTTAAAAAAAAGAAGTCACTCAGTTATCCTGGATGATCCACTTAGAGAAAAATTGTAATAGACTCAGTTTCCCTTTAGAATTTTTTTTTAACCAGCCCCAACATTGACACTTGTCTTAGACCTAAAAAATTTTGATTAAAGTTGGTTGTTTAAATAAATTAAAGCTTTATGTAAACTGCTTAGGAAAGTGTCCCCCTCTTCTTTCTCCACCTCTCTCACAACAGTGTTCTTATTCGGTTTTGATCTGAGTCTCATGTGGGGTATAGTATGGAAACTGTTCTCAGATCTAGTTAATGACCTACTGTATTTTGATTGATCTTTTGATCCATTTCTCTCGACCTCTCTTCAGCCTTTGAGGCCATTGGCTACTTTATGCACCTGTCTCCAGTGCTGTAAAGGGATCTAAAATTCTCTTCTGTCATTCCCACATATGAAAACTCCCATTTTCTACACTTGCACCCTAGAATTCTTCTTTGTGTAGTGTTCCATAAGGTTCAAATTTTTACTCCACTTTTCTTTTCTCTTCATTTCAATAAATGTCTGTCTTAAACCTTGTCTACAACTTCTGTGTTAATGATTCTCAACTGCACGTTTTTTGAATCTTTGTGGAGTACTTATAGTCCATCCTCTATCTATGAAAGAGGACTTGCCTCACCAAGTCAATTTCAACTATAGGTTGTTTCTTTTACTGAAAGGATGTCTAGTTCTAGTATGCTGGAGCCCCTACATTTTGAGATAACACTGGTGTGTGGGTTGGGAAGGGCCATGTTGGCTCATTTTTAAGACGGTTTAAATAAGACGGGGAAAAAAACTAACTGCACTAACCCCTATCAGTCAGAGGCCTCCTTTTTAGAAACTTCCCCTTATCTCATTAGTTATTCTTTGAACCAGACATCCTCCCTACTTCATTCCTTCTGGCTTTTTAACTCCTTATTTTCAAGGCCTTCTACTTGCTAGTCAGGGCCTTTCTTACAACACACATATTTCCTTAATCAAACTTAAACTAACTCTAATGTTTAAATTTATATTTATCCTACTAACACACACAAAGATCACTACAAGAAAGGTAATAAAATGTACACAACACTAAAAACATGTTTTAATTAAAATTGCATTGTGTATGATTTGAAATGATAAATTAAGAACATTTTTAAAATAATACATTTAGAATTATAACTTTTTTGTACATATTCAAATATTTTAAATATATAAATATACAAAATTATTTAAATAAACTAATTTCAGTTAAAAATGTTTGTTGCTTTCACCATTGATTATCGCAATTTAGCCTTGGCCTTTACTTTTAAAGCAGGGTCGCAACCAGATTCTCCTCCCTGGTAAACACATTTGAGTTGGGGTTTAAGTTTTTTAAAATATTAAATTTTTACTTGTCCACCTCTGAAAAGCTAATACAATATGCAGTTAGCCTTTAGTAGTAGATAAGGAGACACAGGGAAATCCCGCTTATGGGGGAAATATCACAATACAACCCCATCAAAAATAGTTCTCTGAACATTAGTTGACATATTGATTCAAGGTGGCTGAGTGATTGCAGATCATGTTTCTTTCAAAGTTCAGACACAACAGATGCTTATAAATAATAGAAAAAGAAAAATGTTAAGTAAAAGCTTTGGTATAATATCTGATCCGTGGGCCTTTATGGAGATATTGGGATATAACAATGTGAAATATGCAGAGTTCAGCAACAAATAGAAACAGAGAAATCTTGGTTCACATTTACTCCTGTGCCAAGATAAGCTTTTAACTCTAAAGTGAAATTTGATCAAATTATAATGCAAGAAATGCTAAATGGTTTTCTAAGTGTTGCATCTATATTTCTGCAGAGGAGGAAGTTTTTTAACCAGTACATAGGAGAGGAGGGAAGGACAATAATTTTAATAAAAACCTAGTACACCTCTACCTCTATATAATGTGACCCGATATAACATGAATTCGGATATAACGCGGTAAAGCAGCGCTCGGGGGGCGGGGGGCAGGGCTGCACACTCCAGCGGATCAAAGCAAGTTCGATATAACACGGTTTCACCTATAATGCGGTAAGACTTTTTGGCTCCCAAGGACAGCGTTATATCGGGGTAGAGGTGTATCTACTTTTCAAGCTTCATGCAGGAATAATGGGTGTGAAGAACTTCACAATGCTTCTAGAACTTAGGTAAATCCTATATTTAAAAATATTTAAATTTTACCTTTTTGTTGCTTTTTAAGACTTTTCTTGGATGTTATATATGCAAGGATTCTAGTTTTTGGTGTAAATAAACATCTCACAAAGTTGTCAAGTATGGTAAAATTTATAGTACTTGGATTAAGTAGTATTTATATTATAGAAGCACCAGAGTATATTATGTGCTTTCCAAACATATAGCTCGTAAGGAGATTGCAATCTAAAAAGAATACTTAAAAGAAAAGAGTAAGCAAAATGGTTACAATTACAAGCAGTGTGACCAGAGTAGTCATTGGTACGCATCTGGATAATTTAAGGTTTTTTTGTTAGTTTACCTTACTTTCTATGCTCATTGCCAAACTATTTTTAAATTTATATATATTTATCCCTTGTCCATTTCTTATCTTTGCCTATCTTTTTATTTATTTCACTAAAATTTACAGACCCTACTGCTTCAACCACTACACATCCAGTTGTTGAACCCCACTCCCATGTTCTTCCACCTTCTTTATATTTTTCTATTTGAATAAGATTCAAAACCACCATGTTCCTCTCCTTTGCCAAAATCCTGTACCTCCCATGACCTCCACTCAATATACACTGAGACAGTACCCCCCATCTTTTTCCCAAGGGACCTCTTTGAGCCTTCTGGTTAGTATTCATTTCAGCCAACAGAAAAGAAATTAGCAGAAAATACTAGGAGGAAGTTCCCACAGCTATCATGTGCGCCACTGGGAAAAGTTTCTTGGCCTTACTTTCTAAGATGGCCACCATGAGCCCCATGTGGCCACCTTGAGCCTCTGAAGCTTTGTCTTGGGGAGGAGAGTGATCCAAACCCGCTGCTCTCTCCACATCACTGCAGCTGCTCTGGTATGTACCAATACATATTATACCAGGGAAGAAAGGTCACACCACTTCTAAGCTATATAAAATGGAAGCCAGGGGTAAACTCAAAATGAGTGTTTTATCTTTTGGCACCTTAGAGACTAACAAATTTATTAGAGCATAAGCTTTCGTGGGCTACATCCGAAGAAGTGGGTTGTAGCCCACGAAAGCTTATGCTCTAATAAATTTGTTAGTCTCTAAGGTGCCACAAGTACTCCTGTTATTTTTGCGGATACAGACTAACACGGCTGCTACTCTGAAACCTGTTTTATCTTTGTTTTTTAGAGATGAAGTTAAACTAGAAGCATTTTTAACAATATAGTTAAATTTCTAAATTTGACATTCAATCATTTAAACATTTATTGTTAAAGTAGCACTAGTGCTAAAAAAGAGCAGCATTCAATATCTAGGAAGGAACTTTTTGAGTCAGTTATTTGCTGACGTGCACTAATTACTACAGATGGTTGGATTTTTATTTTCTGCTGAAAATTTAAACTTACCTGTTCTATAGAAGAGAAGGGGCATGAGGCAACCAAACTACAACCCACATGAGGCAACATGGTGGTATTTACAAATCAAAACTTTTCAGTTTTCAGGTGTTTGGTTGTTCAATTAAAAGTCAGAATTTTCTGTTGATGGCAGATACCTTTCATGAAAAACTTAATTCACTCAAAATAGTTTTAACAGAATTTTTTTCCATCAGTGCTAGTAATTATTTAAGAGTAAAATTTGCTTAGAATAATTTTTTTCTTGCATTGTGTTCAGTTGTGTAAATGGAAAATAGTGGAATGACATTCTTTCTTGAACTCAATCAAGTAACCCATTTGCAGCATATATGTTTTTATTTACATTTTTAAAATTATTTAAACTTTAAAAGTAATAACTTCAGGTTACTATTTCCACAGTAAAACTTTTTAAAGGATTTATAATCTGTCCTAAATTTGCATGAGAGTAAAGTTTGACATACAAAGTTTAAAAATAAGAGCAACATATTTTACGTTCTTTAATTTGAATTATAGGGTAAAAATGGGGGTGAACTTTTTAGGATGAACTGTTTTTTATAAACTGCTTGCTTCGGAACTCTTAATTTATCACAGCCCAAATATTTAAAAGTGTGATGTACAGCCAAAGTAGAAAAGGTGGAAGGCTTAAAAAACATATTTCGTTTCCTTAACATATTCAAAATGTTTTATTCTAGCATCAGGTTTCAGCTTTGTCAGTATATTCGAATTAATAAACAATGAGAACAGAGAGCTTATATGTGTATGAAATAATGTGTCTAAAATGAGTGACATTATACAATAAGGTATATTTAAGTCTGACTTTCTTACTAAAAGAAGTCTGCCGAGTGATGCATATGAATGATTTAATCATTTTTGATACTGGGGAATTATAAACAAGTGAAATATATTAAATTTTGAAACATAACTGCTGCTTATGGACTTTACTGCTTTGTAATGATTTACTGATCGTCCATTAATCTCTAGTAATTATACATTTGTTTTTCTTAGAGATGTCCAATATAGCATTCATAGTAAACCTTTTTTTTAAAAAGCTAGTGTAAATACATTTAGTTTCAAATGGGTCTTTTAGATAAATTTGTCAGAATTTTGGTAGTAAATATAATTAGAGAAAAGTTATATAGAAACAACTTTAAAGTTGTGATTCAAACTAGCAGGAAAGACATCCATATTTTACTTTGGCTCTTTTTGTATGACAACGTGATTTAGTTTTCAATGTTAACTGAATTTCTTGACTTTTGCAATTCAAGTCACAACCTGAGCTTTTATTTAGCTAACATTTCAACCTAATAAAAACAATCATAATATACATTACTGCTTAGAGACAGCCACACGACCTAAGTAGGGGAATTCACCACATAAGGTGTATTAGTTTTTCATTCTGGTGTCACAAAGGGTTACTTGCTGACAACCTAGCCACAGATTACAGCTCCATTTAAAAATAACCGAATGTAGTTAGCTAGTCACATGAGTGTGCAGTCATCTAGCTCTTTCAAGAAGGAGTGCTCTTCAAAGGCCCTTTGTTTACAGCCTGAGCTAGGCAGTTCTGAGTTCACACTACTTTCTCTGGAAAATAATCATTGGCTAGTCTGTTAGGAGCTGAAAAGAAAGCTCAATAAATAGCCAAGAAAGCCTTCTCCCTGACAACACAGTGCCTTGAGCAGCTTGAGCCTTCAAATAGAAGGTCATATGATTGGCATATTTGTCCCCTAAAGAGAGTGCACGCAATTCTTTTATTCAGTACTCTGTATTTTTAAACTGAGCGAATGCAGGTCTTACCCAGCTGTAAGATGAGCTATGACTAGGCAGCTGAAATAGTACCATCATCTCATTCTGGTATTCATAAACTGTTAAGAGAGCAGCAAAACACTGAAGACAAATTGGACACACACATTTACAATAGTCTATATAACAGTTTTTGATTTTTTTTTAACAGTAACAGATTTATGCTATTTAAATTTGGTAGAAGCAAAATGTACACATCATGTATCTGTTTAGTAAAGTATTGCAGAGGCAGAACTCTCATGGTCTTCTAAGAACCTGGAATTAAACGTGAATTTTTAGTACTTTTCACATTTTAATAACTTTCTAGAATTATTTAAGGTTTGTGTATTGAGAGTCGGAGGTCTCTTTCATCTTTCAAACTCTTACATTGACCCCAATTGAGCCAGAAATTTAAGATTTGAACCAATCATATAGTTTTGTGCCTGCACATACCAAACAAAAATACCCTGTCTGAATGAGGGTTCCCTCAAAAACGTGGAATCTACATAAAGATTTACAGGTATCAAGATATATTACATTTTCAGTTTAACTGTTCTGCTACTACATTTCTTCTTGCCTTGGAAAATGTATGTGGAAAAAGAAGGGCGATGTCAACAAAAGTATGGAATTCCACCATTAAATATTTTAAGATTAAAATTTTTCCCAAATAACTTTGGACAGAAGGAAAATACATTTATTCCGGCTATTCATGTTTTAAATTATCATGTCATATTCCCTCCCACCCTTCCTCATCCCCACTTACCTTTTGCAGTCCATGTAGCCTACATGATAGCAACTGTAACTGAGAGGATAGACAATATGGGGTGCTGTTACATAAGACAGATGGTCTCCAAATATTGACATACTTCATCATATCTATCCTAAAATTTCAGTCTTCCATAATGTGTTTGATAATATAGTAGCATAAAAAAAAATATTTTAATTAAGTCAATGCTACCTAATTCAAAATGAAAACATACCCTGCTGGAGATGTATCTTATTTTCACTAACAGTATTCAGTCCCAGGTGGCAACATGCAATCTTAAATAATACATGTAATGAAAAATATTAGAAAGGAAGCAAGTATTTTGAAATCAAATATCATTTACCCAAACCTGGATGACTACCTTCTCAAGACTCATTCCTTCAAAGATGCCCTACGAGCCACCCAGAGGACCATGCCCATGTTCATGCAACTGGGTCTGCAGCTCAATACCCAGAAATCAACCTTGACCCCAGTACAGTGTCTGGAGTTTATTGGGGCCGAACTTGATGCAGTGCAAGCATGAGCATTCCTCCCACTGCATAGATTTAGCATCCTGATGAGTGTCATAGAGACAGTCCAGGCCAGCCCACAAACACTGGCCAGGAATTGTCTCCAGCTTCTTGGGCACATGGCGGCATGCACATTTGTGCCCCCACACACCCAATTGTGTGTGGGGGCACAAATGTTTACAGATACTGTTCAGATCTGTGTACTCTCTGAACAGGGACAGGTTAAACAAGGCCCATGTTGATGCTCTCCAGGGCCAAACACTCCCTGGACTGGTGGAAAGAACATCCAACGTCCATGCAGGCAATCCCTTTCACGCAACCCCCACCAATACTGAGTCTAACAGATGCCTCTCTAATAGGCTGGGGAGCCCACCTAAATGACTGTAAAGTCCCAGGCTAGTGGTCTCCCACAGAATCTGTCCTCCATATCAATCTTCTGGAGCTAAGAGCCATCAGAAATGCCCGCACACACTTTCTCCCTCTCATCAGAGATACTCAAATGAAAGTCACAACAGATAAATAGCATGCATGTTTTACATAAATGGTCAAGGGGGCGCCAGATCACCTTCCCCTTGCACGGAAGCACTTAAACTTTGGAATTGGTGCGTCCTGCCACAATGTGCTTATTTCAGCCACTTACCTGCCAGGGATACAAAATGTGACAGCAGACAATTTGGCAGAATTTCTCATATGACCACGAATAGGAGATGAACCCAGCAGTGCTCCATGGCATATTCGACCTATGGGGAAACCCAACAATAGACCTGTTTGCTACTTATGGGAACAAGAAATGTGTCTGCTACTGCTCCAGAGCCAGACTGGGGAAACAGTTTCTAAGGGACAGTCTCATCTTTCAATGGGGCAAGGAGCTGCTATACACCTTTTCTCCATTCCCTCTGGTGTTGAAGATCCTATTAAGGATATGGCAAGGGAAAGCAAAAGTCATACTGATTGCCCCCTCATGACCAAGGCAAGTGTGGTACCTATACCTTGCACAGCTGGCAATATGTCCTCCAATTCCTCTTTGACCCATTCCTCACTTGCTCTTCCAAAACAATGGACAAATCCTTCACCCCAATCTACAGGCTTGTCTCCTTCATGGCTCCAACACTTAGCAAATGCTCCAAGGAGGTGAAAGAAGTATTACTGCGCAGTAGGAAATCAACGACTTGTCCCATTTACCTGCAGAAGTGAAAACTATTCCAAAATTGGTGCAATTCCAAACAAGTGATTCAGACATCTTCTTTTGATCCCAGACTATATTTTGGGCCTCAGAAGGACTGGTCTCTCTTAGCTCGCTTAAAGTACATCTACTGACCATCAGGCGGATGAATGCTCAGTATTTACCCATCCAACAACATGCAGATTCCTCAAGGGCACAGGAAACCTCTTCCCGCAAATTAGCCACCCACTCCAACGTGGAATCTCAATCTGGTTCTAAAAACCCTAACTAGACCACCCTTTGAACCTATGGCCACTTGCTCCTTCCTACACCTCTGCATGAAGACAGTATTTCTAGTAGCTATTACCCCAGCACGCAAATAGGTGAAATAGAGACTTTTTAAAGACAGTCACCCTGAGGCCACACCTAAAATTCTTCCCCAAGGTAATCTCATTCACCTCCCCACCTTTTCCCCAAAACTACATTGTGACAACAGGGAGGCAATTCTTCATATACTTCATGTTAGGAGAGCCCTAGCATTCTATTTGGACAGGACTAAGGACATTAGGAAGTTTCCTGAATTCTTTCATTCACAGAACGATGCAAAGGCTCTGTAAAATCAGCTCAAAGACTCTCCAAATGGGTCTCCAGTTGCATTAACCACTGTTACCATGCATAACCTGCTGCCCCCATCAGGAATCCTCGTGCACTGCATGAGATTGGTTTCTACCTCAACTGTGTTTGTTAAAGATGTCCCCATCTCAGAAATCTGCAGGGCAGCAACCTGGGCCTCTGGCCATACTTTCGTGGAACACCATGCGATTACTTGAGACCCAGCCACTGATGCCATCTTCGACTCCACCGTACTGTCATCAATAACAGACTCCACTCTAAAGCCCCAGCCCTCCATGGGGGATAGACTGTGGAGTCACCTACAGCGGAGCACCCATAGGGACACTACTCGAAGATGAGGAAGTTACACACCTTGTGCCGTAACGATGGTTCTTCGAGATGTTTCCCCCCCCCCGATACTCCACAACCCACCCTCCTCCCCTCTACTCAGGAGTTCTGAGGAAGGGACTCTGCGGTAGAGAAGAAACTGAGGGTAGTTCACCTGCGCAGCACTAGATAACCTCAAGGGAGACCACGAGGGAGGGCGCATGTGCAGGCCGAACGGACACTGCTACCTAAATTCTCTGATTAGAGGTGCAGATACACCTACAGTGAAGCTACCCATAGGGGGACACCTCTCGAAGAACCATCCTTACTGCACAAGGTGAATAACGTCCTCTTTGAGTTCTTTTAATGCTGGTGCCTGTGTTTTCCACACATGGGTTTGTATGTGCTCCATGTGCCTGAGACCAGAGATTTCTAGCAAGTAATGTCCATTGGTCTGCATCTGTGAAGTTGCTCCCCTCATGCTCAATACTGAGGGCAAAAGTGTCAGTGCAGACCAACACCTTTCTAGTTCCTTCTTGCTTCATGGCCTGAGTCAGAACCCTCTGTGTCTGAAGCACTCTTCACATTCTCTTTCCAGAATCTAAATATATTTGTACATAGTTTTAGAGTTCTTAGTATTTTAGTGTTTTTATAGTCTAGTTAGGACCTTCCCATTCGTGGTGAAACCTACACTTCAATGGGACCTCAACCTCATATTATCAGTATTTACCAGATCGCCCTTTGAACCGCTGGCCACATATTCTGTGATCCACCATTCCATGAAAGTCACCTTATTAGCTGTCAGGTCTTCCGGAAGGATGAATGAACTGGAAGTACTCCTGGCTGACCAGTCATACACCACATTCCGTAAGAATGTTTCCCTTCGCCTTCCCCCAAAATACATCCCCAAGGTAATTTCTCAGTTTCACGTGCATCAACCAATTTATTTTCCAGTATTCTTTCCAAAACCTCATCATCAGACAGCTTTGGTGTTCTATCTGCAAAGAGCAAAACCAATTAGGAAAACGAGGTTATCTGTCGCTATAGCAGAGTGATTGAGGACAGGTGCTGTCTATCCAGAGACTCTAATTGGATATACAGTTAATTCATTCTCTGTCCCTGTCTGTGTTCTTTACCTGCCCTCCTTCCTCTCTACTTTGGATCTTATCTAATTTGCAGTAAGAAGAGGAACTTGAGAGCAGGGCCGGCTCCAGGCACCAGCTGAGCAAGCTGGTGCTTGGGGCGGCAGATTGTTCGAGGCGGCATTCCGCCCAATCCTAGGGCGGCACAGCCGCTTTTTTTTTTTTTTTTTTTTTTTTTTTTTTCCGCTCTGGCCGCCCTGTAGGGGGCCGGAGCACCCTGCAGGGCAGTCCTCTTCCTTCCCTCCCCGCAGACCGGAGCGGAGCCCTCGCGGCAGGAGGCGGCGCAGCGGGAGGGGTCGCGTGGCAGCGTCCCCGCTGTAGCCCTGGCCGCCCCCTTCTCTCTCTCTCTCTCCCGCCCGCTCCCCCCCCCCCCCCCAGCCAGTCCCCCTGCACCTGCATCAGTCTGCACTTCCCCTTATAGCCTCGGTACAGAGCACAAAGGGAGCAATGTGCAGGTGCGGTCCAATGGACGCTACTTGCTAATAATCTGCGGTCTCACGTGCATGAAGCACATATGTACCCACATGTGGAACACACATAAGGACCACACATCTCAAAGGTACTCCAGTTACAGGTAAGTAACCTCCATATAAGTCAGAACCAAGGTTTAGCTTTGGAGATTTCTAGCTCTGCTCTTGATAAGTAGGTAGATATTGTTGATCATATTAATGCTAGTTACCTAATTTGGATCTTTATTAAAAAGGATTTGGGATGATCGTTTTTATGAAAACATTTTTAGTAGGCACAGTGTAAGTAGATTTTTTTTTTTCCAGCTTAAGTTAGTGTTCTCTCTGTGTGCTGTGAAACATGCATCTTGTTCTAAGCTTTTAGTATAAGGTCCTTTAACACACAGGCGCATGCTTTCTCTCTCACTGAAGAGTTACAGGTGGGAGAAGGAGATTGGTCTGTTCTGAAGTTTTAGGGGGTTACAGAGCAAGTTGTAGAATGATATACTGCTGGGAAAAGAGTATCTTTAGCATGAAGGGCCAAATTCATACCAAGAACTGTGCAATTTGAAGATGAACCCTTACTTTTCTGCAACATGCTGTAGGAGTGCCAGTACACAACACATCTCTTTAAGGTCACAGAGAATGCGGAAGGTGATTTCCCCCCCCTCCCCCCGAATTCATTCTCTTCGTACTAGAACAGTTAACAGCCCTAGGTTCCAGTGATGCAGTATTTCAGCTCAGCTTATAAAAATGTGTTTCACACTGTTTTTCTGTACCTTATCTTGCTTTACTTGTTGCAGAAACAAAAAAAAAGGACTCTTGAAAATGTTGCTCCTAGTCCAAGTATCATGATTAAATGGGACTCTGTCAGATAGGGTGATGGGAAATGTAAGAAGATATGCTGCCTTTTTTCCCCTGGTGTATCTTTAACATTATGACCAATGAATTTGTCAAGTGAAATAGCACAGTCTTCTTTGCATATCATTTGAACTGAGAGCTTGCTTTGAAGATAAGCAGGCTGTGTTGCCCAGAAGAAATAATGATGCTAATTTATCTTTGCCTGTCTGCCTAGGCATAGTAGTCTGCATCAATGTTGAAAAGGAAATTGAGAAATAACTGAGCTATCCCATGCACCTATTAAACACCACAGTTCTGCTTATGGTACTCTGGGCTTCTCTAACAGTGCTTAGATGTGTAGTGTTCATTTATTTTACTTTGAGCTTCAAAGATGTTTGGGGAAGCACCATGAGATTCAGGGCACTGGTATACGCTATATCAGCAAAATAACTCATATAAACTATACCCTCAAAAGAACTCCTGCTGGTGTAAAATGAGTCTCCTATACTGGCAAACCCTTTTTAATGTAGACAAGGCCTTACTGAAGACTTTTTCTCTCTCTCTCCTGTCAGCAACACATTTACTTTATTTAATTGTAACCAAATACATGCTGAAGTCTTGGTTTGCCTGCCAAAGTTGTTTTTTGTGTACATGAAAATAACAAAAATTGAAGTTGAAAAGTGTGCTATTTTTTTTAATTGAATAAAATAGTTGGTTAAAATTTTCTAACTATAAATCAAACAGCCAGAAATGAAAGATAACCATGCTGAAATTTGATTATGTATAGTAAATTGAATCAATGTACTAACTAAACTAAGCTTCTGATGTACTCAAATTCAGATCTTCAAAAAGAGACCTTTTCTCAAGTCTTACTGAGTATATCCTATTTTATTGACTGTTACTTAAGATTTCAGTGCTTAGAGACTATAGAAAACTATGAGATAGCGCAATAAAAACTTCGAAGCAGTACAAGCAAAGGCAGTAGTCCTTCAAAGTGTACAATGAATTTTAGACATGTATACTTTAGCTTCAGTAGTTCCAATAGCTTTTAGCCCATAATCTTTTACAAGTCCCATATTCATGGCTGAAATCTGAGTTTAAAAAAAACAACCACGTGCATGTCTAGGAATCTGTAGTATACTGTGTGAGGTTATTTCTTTATAAATTATGAATGGAAGGTTTTTGCCCCTGAATGGAAACATTCATGTGTAAAGGATGTTTGACTGGTGCATAGTATGTTTGAAATACTTACTGATCTACAAGTGAATTGCAGTGGAACATTTTTCTTTGTCAGCTAGAAAAAAGCATTCCACCGCATGTTGTGTCAAAAAGACTTTCATAGTGCTGGCCTATGAAGCTGCAGTTGTTAGTCCACTGTAGTAGTAGGGGGCCAGAGTTAAGGCAGTATGCAGGAAAAGGTATACGCTGACAGACCCCTTTGGGCCAGAGGCCCATTGGATAAGAAAAATAAGCTCAGCATTAGCAAACTGTTCCCTGCAGATATTACATTTTAACAGAGCTTAATGATATTTCTGAAAAAATCTACAGTTGTCATTGTCTGCAGCACATATTCAGTGAATTGCTCAGATATGTGAATATGGCACAGAAATGCATTTTGAAGAGCTGCTTTTTTTTTTTTTTTTTTTTTTTTGGTGTATCCTCTTTACATGGATATGTAAAAGGTGGGTATATAAAAGTGAAGTTACTGTGCAAATACAGGATTTGAATGATTTTTTTATTATAGGAAAAAGTGCAGCACTTCTTCATTCTTAGTAATACATGTTCTCCACTGCTGGCAAGTTTGCGATTTCATGTGACATTTATGTAAGTTATTTAGTGCGCTGCTTTGCATATTTGCATATTCATAAATTTATTGTATGGTCAACACACCCTGCTTCAAACAGTGGTGAGGAAGGACATGGAGCTGCACAAACTTTAACAGTTGTAGGTGGAAGAGGTGGCTGGATGGGTGGTGAAGGGTGACTGGAGAGGCTAAAGTGTTGGAAGAAGCTGGGTGGAGGTGTCTGAGAGACAGCTAGTGACTGTCTTGGTAGTGGGGTGGATCCTGAGATACCTGGAGATATTTGGGTTAGCTGGAGATGCTGAGGTAGGTAGAAGTGCTGGGCTACATGGAGAGTTGCTGAGGTAGTTTGGAGAGAGGTGTTTTCTGGATGCAATGGGCTTCAGGGTTACTGGGCCTGCATGGAGATTTTGGGGGTGGTTTCTGGATTCATGAGGTTGCCGAGGTGTGTGGGACAGTGGGTTTGATGCCATAATGGCTGCATGTGGCAGAAAGGTGGAACTGCAGGCAAATGTCTGTGCATACAGCTGGGCTGTAGGAAGGCTGCAAATATCCAGCTGAGATGCAGTAATGTGTGACGTGCAGAGAGGTACATTTAGGGTGACCAGACGTCCCGATTTTATCGGGACTGTCCCGATATTTCCTTGTTTGTCCCGCATCCCGACCGATGTACGGTCGGGACACTGGACAAACAAGGAAATGCTCCGGAGCCCAGAAGTGCTCGCGCCCCCCCCCCCCGCCCAGACGCCGCCCCCTCCTCCCCCGATTGGCTCCCTCCCCGAATCCCCGCCTCTTCCCCAGGCTCACCATTCCTCCTCCCTCCAGCACTTGTGGAGGGAGGCCCGGAGACGCAGGGGAAGCGCGGGGCCAGGGTGAGTGAGAGTCCGGCCTGGCCCCGAGCAGGCAGGACTCAGTCAGGCGGTAGGGAGAGTAGGGGGGCGGCCTGCGGGGCCAGGCAGCGGCTGTTCTCCCCCCCTGGGCAGCGGGACTCGGGAGCAGCCGCTGCTGCAGCTCCCACTGCCGCGGGGGGAGGAAGCGGGCGATGGCCAAGCTCGGCGGCTGCGGCTCTGGCGCCCTGGCCTGCTGTGGGGACCTAGCAGCGCGCACGCTGCGCCCAGCCCAGCCCCTGGCCAGTCGCGTCTGGGCTGCTGCCCAGCTGGTGCTATCCTGCGGCGGCCCCGGGGCGGAGGCATCGGCAGCCCAGCCCTGTTCGTTCCCCTGTGGGACCCGAGCAGGACGGGGGGGCTGGGGCTTGCTGCCCCCACTCCGGGGCCGCTGCGGGATAGCACCAGCTGGGCAGCAGCCCAGACGCGACTGGCCAGGGGCTGGGCTGGGCGCAGCGTGCGCGCTGCTGGGTCCCCGCAGCAGGCCCGGGCGCCAGAGCCGCAGCCGCCGAGCTTGGCCATCGCCCGCTTCCTCCCCCCGCGGCAGTGGGAGCTGCAGCAGCGGCTGCTCCCGAGTCCCGCTGCCCGGGGGGAGAACAGACGCCGCCTGGCCCCGCGGGCCGCCCCCTACTCTCCCTACCACCTGACTGAGTCCTGCCTGCTCGGGGCCAGGCCGGACTCTCACTCACCCTGGCCCCGCGCTTCCCCTGCGTCTCCGGGCCTCCCTCCAGCGCTTGTGGAGGAAGGGTGTGTTTTGTTTTGTTTTTGCCCTGCCCCCCCGCCACGCGCCCCCTCCCCCCCCCCCCCCCCCCCCCGCATCAAAGAAGTTATCTTATGGAGAAAGCGTATATGAATGGATGGGTGAGAGAGACAGGGTATGTGAGATAATATATTTTATTGGACCAACTTCTGTTGGTGAAGTTACAAGCTTTCGAGCTAAACAGAGTTTTTTCAGGCGTGGGGAGGGAAGCCTATGGATGTGTAGAGTGAGTGCGTAATGGCTTTTTTACACTTCATGGTGATCGTTACAAAACATACACCAACTTTGAACACACATACTAAACCCAAACACCAAGGATAAGAGATTTATTTACTGATGAATTGGGGCTATGTCTGTACAACTTATGAATTCTGGTTGATATTATGTACGTAGTTGTATTAAGGAAAACTGCTGTGTTGTGAGTGTCTGTCTGTGTCTGTCCACCATTGCTGACAGATTCTGTATCAAGTACACACCAGACAGGGACAATGGGAAATACTTAAGGTTGATGATAGTACTTGGACCTTACAAAGGTTATGCTAAAGAGCAAGGGCTTCCTTAGAAAAACCAGTTCAGCTGATGAGAGCAGGGAAGGTTGGAGCAGTTTAAACTTCCCTGGAATAGAGCAAAAGAGGCCAGTTTACCAGGAGGTATTTAAATAAAGAAACATACGAGAACAGAGAATGAGACAGGAAGAGGAAGAGCAGGAGAGAGCAAGGTCACAGAAGTTGGATAAGGGACTCTATGAAGAAGAGACCATGCAACATGTAACAACCTGTATGAGGCGAGGGACACTCTGCCTTTCTGTACACAGATGGACCCCAAGAACTCTCAAGGGAAGGGTGAGCTAGAGAGACACTACATTTTAAGATGTTTATTGTTTTGTATGATACACAGAGTGTTAAACTGTAACCAGAAGCTTCCCGTATTTGGGGTGAAGTTCATGTGTTAAGTAACTTCGGATATCTTGAGGTTAGTGCTGGTCCTAGAAGCTTAGGGCAAATGGGCTGAGGAGCCCCATTTCTGAGAAGGGGTACTGGTAGTCAATGCCCAGGAAGTGTGCCAGAGAGGCCAAAGGTAGAAACTGCTACAGCCTGCTAAGTCTCTAGATGTTTCACACTCCAAGGTATCCAGAGCGCACAGGCTTGGATTCTCCTCACAATAATCCTAGTACATGGCCATGAAGGGGAACACTTGCTAGGATCTGTGACAGAAAGCAAATCATTTAGTTTGAAACTAATTCTCTCTTAAGCGCTCCCTTTCTTCAAATCTCCCAAAGTATTAGATCATTAGTTCTCATGCAATGTAACTTTATACCCCAGATAGAAATCTCTTGAACCATGAATTCAGTTTAAGGGATGGGATGGAGTCCAAGGTAAATGCCATTAGTTTTAGTATATTGCTGGGTTTTAAATACACCTCTACCCCCATATAACACGAATTTGAATATAACACGGTAAAGCAGCGCTCCGGGGGGTGGGGCTGCGCGCTCTGGCGGATCAAAGCAAGTTGGATATAACGCGGTTTCACCTATAACGTGGTAAGATTTTTTGGCTCCCGAGGACAGTGTTATATCGAGGTAGAGGTGTAATTGTTCTAAATACTTTAGCCCATCTGAGGGTTTAAAATAATGCCAGTATAGTTTGAAACCTACACAATATACCAAAAATAAGCTCTTAACCTGATCTGATCCCTCTCCTCCACTACCTTCCAAAGGTTGACTGTATGCTTTAGCAAACTCATTTAGTAGATGTAATTTTGCATGAGCAAGATCCACTTCTTCCAGGAACCTGTATAAGGTACATTAACAGCAAATACATTTTGAAAGCCCTTACCTTACCTTAACTATGCGGGATAGTACACATTTAATGTGAAAGGTGGTACATTTTTTTAATGTACTGTATTTGAATATTTTTAGTACCTCATTGGAATTAATGTACTTACTGCACATTTCCTTCAATATTCTTTTTTCCTTGTCAGCCCTACCCATACAACTATGCATGTATGGATCTCCTTATACAGATAAACACATGTATTTGTGTAGTACTCAGTTTATCTACCTCAACAAGATGAAGGGGCAATTTTGAACACGTGATCCCAAGGTTACTGGGTATTTCAAACCTGGGACTTAGGCTACTAAGACAGCTTAATCTTGACAATAAGGTTTAGTGGTAGTCAGTATTTTTATTTTTTATACATGTTTCTTTTAAAATCTCATTAAAAGAATCTCTTTGCTCTCATGAACATTTATTGTTTAATATTGATTAGAGAGGGGTAATATTATAGCATCAACAGCCATAATTCATAAAGCTCCTCTTTCCAGTCCTTTTCTACCCAAGAGGCAAGAATTCTAAACTCGGATGCATGCAATAACAGAGAAATTATGATTGTATTCACAACAGAAATTATGCAAAAAGTTTCCAGCAGTTTCTAACACCAGCTCTACAGATATTAGTAATTTTGAGAGCCCTGTTATAGATGGGCAGCCAGCTATTGCTAGAATTTTAAGCACTGTGCCCATCTGATGAGATGGCACATTGCTTAAAATGCCATTGGTAGCTCCTGACATTGCTACCACAGGTGCAGCTGAACTGCTATTCGCATCAGTGAGAAATTCTTGCAAAATGTAAACAGGACGTGCAGTATACTTTCTCTCAATATACATTGTACCTTATTAGGGAATTCCTACCTATATTTCTTCAGCCTTTTTCATTCAGTAAGGAGTCTTGAATGTTCCCATTACAAAGTGATGTTTCAACAGTGAGGTACCAAACTCTTTTATTACTTAATCTGCATGTTATATTGTACCTGAGAAATACAAGGGGAACATTGAAGAATTAAGAGGATGAAAGGCTTGAGTGAATCACTTGAGCTTAAACTAAGCAATGCAAATCTGGCTTTAAGTGACCTTATTGATGTTTGCTTAAAGCAGCAGCTTCTCAGTACAAATGACTGGGCTTTGTTGTAGATACTGAACAGGTAGCGTTCTGTCTCTTTAGAGATTGCCTTTGTATCCTTGATGCAACCCCTCTTTGCTTCAGCAGAGAGTGCCTGCAGAAATGCCCGGAGCTAAAATAGATTGCATCAGTGTGTCTCATTTGATCAGCTGTCAGCTGTGAAGAGAGAGGACAGGTCAAACAACAGCACATGCCCATTTCTGCATTCTGTGTCGCTAAAACTAGTCTCTGGCAGCTGAAGACAAGGGCCAATGAAACTGGACTGGAGGATTTGATAGTACAGGATGTGTGTGCACACAAAATGGCCCGGAACACTTTTGTACTTGGCAGTTTGAAAAGAGGTGGCAAGCAACTGTGACAAGTTAATGCATAATCAGATACAAGTTATTAAACAATACAGGTAGAGCAATACAGTGACAAGATAACCACCTATGCCTAGAGGTGATAGCATTATGTAATAAACAGTGCCATCTTCTGGGAAGAGTTGGAATCATGCCCATGTGATTAGCACTTCTGAAGTTTTTTTTCAGGTGTTTTTCTTGTGTGTAATATACTGCTCAAAAATCCAAACTAAAACTGGAAAAAGCTGCTGATGTGGCATTCCAAGTTCCAGATCCTACAACAGTGAAGTACCATGTACAAGTAGACATATCACATTTTTTTGAAGCAGAAATTTATAAAAAGTGATCTTGAGGCTGTATAAAATTAGATGAAGAACTGTTAAACAGTACCTCAGAGAAGGCCGAGAATGAACAGTTGACAGTCATGTCTGTTTTTGGAGGCTGAAGGTACAGTATTACCTTTAAATGCACTTTGTGTAAATTCTAAATAGTTGCCTCTTACTATAGGAATATCATCGATCAATATAAAAACATGTTACGGGTCCAAGGAGATAGTAACAATTTTATTTAAAGTTTGTTGCTTAAGCAGCTATGTATTGTTTTTCTCCACACCTTCTCTTCCTTGGAAATTTGCTAGCTATGATCAGTTTCTGCTATGCTATGATCAGTTATATTAGCAAGGTTTTCATTGTGGTTCAAGTATATTCAGCACCTAGCAGTTGATTGAGCTCTTCCAGGGAGTGTAATGTAAGATTTGTCACCTACACAGACATATTAATAACTCAGATCAGTTCCCTAAGCTGATTTTGGAAGAAATTCAAGTTCTGGTAATAATTAATGGTACTATGCTTGATCTTTTGCATTTCATTGATAGCAGTATTACACATTGCTTCAGAGAAAAGCTAGATTCTTGTTGATGTTCCAGTTATTTACTAAAATTGAAAGCCTTTATCAAAAATATAGATTGGTACTAAAATGAAAAATCAGAATAAAAGTGTCTGCTTATTATTAAAATAAAATAGAAAATAGTTAAATAGCATCTATATAATGATGTGGTCGGTTATAGTGCTACCATAAGTAACAGTCGAAAAAAGACTAATGTAAGCTCTTGTTCAGTTTAGTGCATCGTAATTAGCTTCTTACATGTATTCTGACCAATTTACCAGCAATGATAACTACCAGCAGTGACAACTTTCTTAACACTTAGCCTATTTGAAAATTCAGAGCATACTAGATAAGGGGGGATATAACTACTATTCTGAAAAGTATGATTTCAATTAATATGAGAAGTAAGTGAAGCCTGGGACTGCATTTAATGGTACAATTTGCAGTTAAAGAGGTAATTGAAAAAGCATTTACTTTTCCAGAAATATTAGTGTCAGATAAGTCTAAAATCTATGTATGCCACCACACACTAATCACAATATATCAGAAGGAACCTATAACTCTTATAGGTTTAGCCTATTCTGAATATTTTACCAAAAACAGAAGTTTTATATAGTATGTATACATGTAAGGATACTGTACATAGCCTATTTTGTGGTTGGGATGATGAAAGTACTTGAATGAGATCATTAGTGAATTTTCAAAAGTTATGAAAATGTAAAGTTTATATAGTCTTGAACTCTAACAGTTGCATCAAATTATTTTGTTAATAAACTTCAAAAAAAGTTTGTTGTCAGAACACACTCTTCATGGTATTATAGGTATATTTAGATATGATTATGAATATGCAGACTTCCTCTTGACTTTGTGTCTTCATAATTTGCTAAATAGGCTCTTCCTTTGCATTTGGAATAAAATATTTATAGTGATTATTTATTTCCTTAAATCAGCATGAAATATATACCAAAAATTTTGGAACTCCTGTAGGTAGACATGCTCCTTTCCTTTCTAAGTTCACAAAATATGAATGGAATTATTGCCATTTTGTAACAGAGTTATGAACAGTAGTTACTGGAAATATGCAATAATGGTTTATCTTAATTAATTACCTACCTGCCCCAAATGGACAAGTTAAGAAGAAAGGAAATAGAAAAAGGTGCCTTTCCTTACCGTGAACTCTTCCCAAGTTTTTAAAAAGTCACTGGCAATTTTGGATGCCTCCGTTTTTGGACACCTAACTTGAGTCACTTTAAAGAGGCCTGGTTTTGAGTGTAGAGGAGCAATACTTTCTGAAAAACAGGCCCCTTTAAAATGACTCTAAGTTGGGCACCCCAGTATTAAAGCACCCAGAGTCACTAATACTTTTTAAAATATTAACCTAAATGTCTGCAAAAATATATTTTTATAGGTGACTTTTTAAAAAATTCCCCAAATACAAATTTAGCCAACTTTTCAGGAGGACAAAACATGTTCAGGCTGGCACTTTAGATTGCCAATTTTCCATCCAGCTTTAAATCCCTGAGAGCGCTTCATGTGTAGTAGTAATTGTAACATTGTTAAATTATATAGTGGTGACCTGGCATGGTAGTATAACCAAGTATACACATCTTTTTAATCTCCAATAAATGTTATTTTGCTATCTGGATAGTGGAATGTAAGTTAAGAAAATAGCAGTATGTGACATTAATATTGGGAAATTTGTTATTGCAAATTAGACAAAAGTACTATTTTTGCTTAGCAAGTGAAAAGTGAACTTAAATGAGTAGCTGTTCCATTACCTTTAGACCAGCAGCAAGGTACTGAAGGAAAGATGCTAGAGCTATTATGTGATAACTTTATTGTTTTGATACTGGATCATAAAATGTTTTAACACATTGGAAACTATACTGAATGTATGAAAGGCTTCTTCAGGATATCAAAATACAACTTTTTAGAATAAAACACATGAAACAATACCTGTTTTACTTACTGCTTTTGAGTTATACAAAGTATCAAAACTCAGTTCTCTTTTTCCTTCATTTATTTTTTAATGAGAATAATTGACAATATTATTGTTGACAGTGGGATACATATTTGGGGGGAGGAGGGAATCTAGACTCTGAGCCAAATTCCAGCAGTAACATAAATGGTGTAAATAACACAGGTGTACCTTAACCAGAAAATGTGTGTATGTGGCAATAAAATGTAATTTACACCTATTCATCGTTTAGTGAGTGCACAAAATGAGCTCAATTTAAGATGATTAGGTATTCTGTGGGAACCAAATTCCAGATCTAGTATAAACAGGTATAATTTTTATTTGAGATCAATAAAAGTATTGTATCCTTTTTTGCTATGGCTGATGTTGGTCGTGGAGTTTTGGGTTTGGTGCTTGAATTAAGGCCATGACCCAGCAAAACAATTTGCATTGACTTTAGTGGGATTACTCACATACTTAAAGTTAAGTATGTGTTTAAATGTTTTGCAGGACAGGCCTAATTTGGAGGAGGTGAGGCTGTTTTATTATTATACAATTTCTTGTTAGTTACTTTCTAGTACATTCATCTTCCTGACCCCAAGCATGTAAATTGCACAGGTTTGGAATTCATTAGGAATACAAAATGATTACAAGTTATATTACTTTGCTACTTATTTTTGTTTTGTGACCAGTTTGCATCAGCATTTATATCACTGCTGAATTTCAGGGAACTTGCACCAACTTACCTGCAAGGTTTATTTGGCTGAATTTGGCCTATTTTAGTTCAGAATTTGAAGCTGTTTGTGGACGTGAATGTTGACTTTCAACAGTTGTAGACTTAATGTTCAGAATAGCGGCCCAAATTATTTCTTTTTATGTAATATTCAATATCTGGCATAATAAAAACACATTAATTTAAGCCCCAATTATTTAATATTTGCATTTTCTTTCATTTAGTCCACCAACCAAATATCTTCTACAAGTATTTAGAAGTTAATACTTCTTCATTTAAAATCTTAAAATCGCCTTTCAAACACAGATTTAAACTTTAGCTCTGTTTTGGTAACTTTTTACTTTTCTTTTATTCACTTTTATATGACATTCATCCAGTACCAATTATTGGAGGTCTACTTACAATTTTAATACTTTCAGATCCATGGAGGTTAATAATACACTAATATTCCCATAAGGCTTATGTATAATATAAATAAGTGTTTCCATCCATTCAAACTCAGATAAATGTCTTTTTTCTCTCTCAAGTCCTAGGCGCAGGTTTGGCTCATAAAATAAAATATTAGTCTAACTTTCTTTCCTACTTTTCATACGCAGGCAGAGGGGGAAGACAGCCTTAAAAAGATGCAGCTAATGGAACTTGCAATTCTGAATGGCACCTACAGAGACGCCAACATCAAATCACGTAAGCATGACAAAATTCTAGGGGCCAGTAGGAGAGCAGTCTCCACGGAGGTTTTGTTTCCCAACCTTTCTCCTTTTGGCAAATACACAGTTGCATATCTGTTGACGAGATTGAGACAGTGTGGTTAGTACTGTTGCAAATTCAAGATATTTTGATTTTTTTTTTCCTGTCAGTATGTCTGAATTGAAACTTTTTTTTTAAATAATAAGTATTTATTTTTTAACTCTGATCAAAGTTGAGCCCTAAAAGCAAGCTTTTTAGGCTATGTCTACCCTTAAAACGCTACAGTAGCGCAGCTGTTCCACTGTAGCAATTCAGTATAGACACTTACTACAGTGACGGGATGGGTTCTCCCATCGCTACAGGTATTCCATCTCCCTGAGAGGTGGTAGCTAGGTTCACAGAAGAATTCTTCCGTCAGCCTGACACTGACTTCATTGAGGGTTAGGTTGGCTTAACGATGTCGGTCAGGGGTGTGGATTTTTCAGACCCACGAGAGAGAGAGCTATATTGATGTGACTTTTCAGTGTAGACCAGCTCTTTTATGTTTTGTAAACTATAGAAGCTGTGGTATTCCTCATAATTTTGTTTTTTATTTCTTGCCATGTGTAAAAGAGGATAGATTCCTTTTCACCTTTTTTAGAGAGATTTAAGGGAATGTAACAGTGTTCAAGATAACATGAATAACATTTTCTGTATTATATTCCTTCCTGTCATCTTGCTTGCATGTTTCCCCAATGTTATGTTTTTCCAGTGATTCATTAACTGATTTCACATGCAAGTTCACAGAGATCAGTGGTGTAATGAGCCCTTTTGTAACAATTCTTCCATTAGATTGATTTGAGCATGCATGTATGTACAGTTTTATACTTGAAGCTGAATGGCATGCACTTGGTTATCAGAGTACATGTGACATATGCCTGCTATTCTTTATGGTATAAACTCTTTTCTCCAGGATAGAACGTAAAAGCTTGTTAATGAAAATTCAAATTTTAAAATTATTCTCAAACCTTTACTCTCGCTGATACAGGTGTCAAATGTAAGCACAGTCATGTCAACTTTTTCATTAAGGGCATACTGATATTTGCAAAAGTTGTCCTACATGTGCACTTCTATTACAGTTTATAGTAAGTGGTGGCTATATGCAAAACAAACCAATGAGAGAGATCATGCCAATTAGGTTTAGCCACTTTAACATCTTCAGATGAGATCTGATAACAGTAACCTGAAGAGAGAGAAGAATTGGATTTGTGCCTTTTTTTCTGCTTTCTGATTTTTTTTTTTTAAAAAAAACTTTAAAGGCTTGGGGTGGGAGAGGGACCTGCTTTTTGTTCCTCCTCTTTAAAATCTGTCAGGAATGTCAAATCTTCCTTTACTGGAAGCCTGTCTTGAAGGACCCAGATTTTGCGGAGGTGAATGTTTTCCATAATCAAAGGAGCAGAGTAGTTAATCTTTAACAAAAGAGCTTTTCTTCCTACTGCTTATTCTGGCATTAATTTGTCCTAATAAAAACAAAGCACAGTTTTGAAAATCGTGAATAAAAAACCTGGCCCTATCACTCAGATTTCAGTCACTTGATATCTGTGGACCGTAGGCTTTTTCAAAACATAAACTTACACAGGTTTAACAAAGGTTAGTTAACACACGTGCACTGAAATAAGGCCTAGTCTAGTCACAAAGGTTGTACTGATTTAACTATAAAGGTATAATTAAAGCAATATGACTCCCCAAGGTCTTGTCTAAACTTAAAACTTTCTCCGGCATAGCTATATTTATCAGACGTTTGGGGAGGGGAGGGGGAGAGGGAGAGACACCCCTCTCCAACACTGCTATGGGTACAAAACCCCAGGTAGATGCAACTGTGTTGACGTAAGAGTGCTTCAGTCAGCATAGCTAATGTTGTTCGGGGAGGCTTTGGTCCTTCACTGGCAGAAAAAGTTTCTGTTGTGCATTGTGTCTGCAATGAAATTTGAAAATATAAGACACACAGAATTGGAGGTTTTCATATTTCATTTCAAATCTACAAACTGGCCAGCATATATACATTCTGTAGTGTAGACATAGCCCTAGTGGAATTGCAGTTTTACCGATATGAAAGTTCTTATACCAATATGGCTTAGTTTTGTTTGGGAAGGGAATAAGCTGTACTGGTATAACTATGTTCACACTAGGGGTATGTCTACACTGCCCAGGTTACAGCGTGGCCGCGGCAGTGCTGTGATGTGGGCAGTGTAGACATGCTTTATCGCCGGGGGAGAGCTCTCCCGGCGATTTAAAAACACACACACACACACACACACACACACACACCTTTATTGCCGGGAGCATGGCTCACAGCGATAAAGCGCTGTCTTTACTGGCGCTTTTCAGTGCTAAAACTTTTGTCGCTCGGGGGTGTTTTTTCACACCCCTGAACAACAAAAGTTTTAGCGCTGAAAGTGGCAGTGTAGACACCGCCTAGGTTTTTATTGGTATAAGCTGGCAAAACAAAACACAAAATCACACTCCCAACCAACATAATTAGTTATACTGTGTGTAGACCAGGCTTAAATTGGATTCATTTCACACCTTGTATTATTTTGGTTTGAATTTTTTAATAAACCAGCCATTAAACCAGTTGCTTAGTTAAACTGATGCAGTCCCTTTCTGGACATTCTTATATTGGATTGAGTGGCTTACTTCATTTGACCTTAAACCTGTTTCTAACTGACTTAAGGTAAACCAAAATAAGAATGCCCATGCAGCAGTTTAACTAGAGCTTGTTCAAATTTTCAATTTTTTCATCTGAACAAGTTCTAGCATTTTTTAATTTTGAATAGATACTTTGAAATGTAACTTATTTTTTCTTTTCATTTTGACATATCAAAAGCCTGAAAATCTAGAAACAAAAATGGAAAACAGAATTTTTTCAGTTTCCAGAAAAAAAAAATTTAAGACTACATGAAATACAATTTTTATTTCATTTCAAAAGCTTCCACAGAAAACCTGAAAATTTTCTGTCAAAAGAATTCTAAAGGGCATTTTTCCAATGAATTTTTTTCCAGGAAAATTTTGGATTTTCCAACCACCTGTAGGTTTAACTAAATCATTTAAAAAGCATTCTTTAAGTCAAACCATTGTAATTCTGCATTTACACAAGCCCATAAAATCTAAGCTTGAGGGTTGACCCCACAAGAGGTGTTAAAACCTGTCTGGATTGGGGGCTAAAATATTTTAAACAGCATTTAATTAAAATGTGCTAGCTCCATTTTTTTTAAGTACTTTTTTCCCTAACCTACACTTCCAGGAAACAGTGTCAAAAACACATGAATTTCTAATTTAAAATGGAAGTAGGAAAACAAATATTATTTTTGAGAATGGGGGAGGGGAAAGGAAGAATATCATCTTTTTGGACCTATTTCATTCATCACAAAGAAGCAAAAAAGGACACCCACAATTACTAGGACACCTTTAACCCCAATGATCATGGGAGGTTTTATGTATTTTGAAATAGAATTTTAATATAAACAAAAGTATTATGAAACCATTTTTCATTTTGTATGAAAGGTCTGCATAACTGACTATCTGTGGATTCTATAGTTGCACTATATTTTACATTCCATGTACGATTACAACAGTATTTTCTGTCTGTCTCATGCAGTCTTGAAAGCATAGGTAAAAGAAACATGGTTTAAATTGAGCTTTCGTGCTATGTAACCTGTTTAGAAATCTACTTCACTGTTTTATAAAGGCTTTTTTTATTTTGCATGTTCATACTTAAGCACACTGAGAAATGGAAAGCTGTTTGCATTTGAATGGTGTGCTTTGGCACTGTGTGATCAGCGCATGTACTAATGATTTCCTTTTATTTTTCTTCTTTCCTACTTTTTCCCCTTTTTTCCCATTCTTTTCACGTTTTGTACTGCTATCTCCATACTTCCTTCTAAATTTCTTTGCTTACTGTAGCAGCCCTTGCCTTTTCTCTTGCAGCGACAGCCCAGGCTCCAAGGATTATTACTGGGCCTGCGCCTGTTCTCCCCCCAGCTGCCCTGCGTACTCCTACGCCAGCTGGCCCTACCATAATGCCTTTGATCAGACAGATACAGACCGCTGTCATGCCAAACGGAACTCCTCATCCAACTGCTGCAATAGTTCCTCAAGGACCTGAAGCTGGTTTAATTTACACACCCTATGAGTATCCCTATACACTGGCACCAGCGACATCAATTCTTGAGTATCCTATTGAACCTAGTGGCGTATTAGGTAAGTTTCGCTACTAAGATGATTAACTGAATTGTAGATCATTTTCTAAGGCTGCTTTATTGTGTGTTTTACTATTGTATGAGAGTCAGTGGTTCATTGAAACTTTGTTTTTGAAAGAGAGCTCTGACCCTATTTTGTTTCATTTAAATATTCATAAATTGCCCAGTAAAAAGTGCATTGAATAAGTGCAGCTCTAAAATTGTTTTATGTAGATTGCTAAATTCATATGTCTTTAAAAGGTCAATATTTATTTTGGAACATTTTTAATTTTTTGAAAACAAAATTATGTGTTTATTTTAATCAAATTGTAGTACATTTAAGTTTTTTGTAGTGCTATCAAATGAAAACATCTTTTAGACAAGAATAAAAGCAAATAGGAATTGAAATGCATAGTTAATATAAATACTTTGTACTGTCCCAAATGGAAAACTTGAATGCACTTTCCTAAAATGTAAATAAATTTACAATAATATTTAAAAAGGATCATTTTTAATTTTGCACAACATTTTGTGGTATCAAACAAATCTTGAAAAAAACTAAAAATATAGTTTCCATTGATAGATCTGATGAATTAATCTAGTGGCAAGAACCTAAGAATCTGTCTTTAAGCAGAAAACAAAATAATAGTTTCAGTAAGTAAACTTAGCTCTTTTAAGATGTGGCTGGAGAACAGTGCAATTAGAAACATTACTGACACCTTTTTTATAGAGTTGACTGAAATGCCAATCATATCTGGTATTTCAGTCCATTGACTTGCTAGATCAAGGCTAGAATACATCTGCTCTTTATAATCCAGTTAACCAGTCAATATAAAACAAACTGTTTCAATGCAATTTCTCTCCTCCTTACTCCCTCCAGAATTTGAATAATCTTTACTCTCTGGTTCTTTTACTAAATTGTATATGACCTTGGTGCTGCATGATTTTGTTGACTTATAGGACTTTGATCTTTAAAGTTTGTTCAGCAGCAGTTATTGATTTACACAAATTCTAAAAGTCTGTAATGAACATTGGACATTAAGATTCGAAGTCAATATCTTGTTGAAAGAAATACAAAAAGCCAATGCTCAATTAAGTGAATACTACTAGCTGCTCTGTGTATGTGTGTGTGTGCATCTGTCTTTACATGTTCCTTTTGGCATTGTGGATAGGAAAATGTACTTTTTTGTATTTAGTCATTTATTTTCAATTTTAGCACTAGTCATTTTTTAAAACATTTAATTGGTCAAAAGAATGAAGTCAAGAATATCTTATTGCTATTGCATAGTCTCTGAAATAGCCAAAAAATTATGATAGATAAATTAGTAACAATGTAACTTTATACCTTTTTGGTAATATTTTCCTTTTTATTAATAATTTTTCCTGCAACCCTGTGCATGTTGTTTTTCCACCTAGGAGTCCTCTGTGCTGGCACTTACAGGGTCTATTGAGGTAGTGTCACTGTGGTAGGGATCATTGTAGCCACCGTCTGAGTCCAGTACCAAATCTCTCTACCATTTGATGTAGTTGAGCAGTAAAGAAATAATGATTAAATGTGTTACTGCATGGTAATAACTTAATACAATGCAGAGAGTTTTTATGAATTTCAGGCAAGATTTTTATATAAAAAGAGTGGGGAAGGGGAGAATTACTAAAAAATGTATCTGTATCAGAATCCTTCCTGCACAGTCAGTGTTGCTTAGAGCACAAAAAAATAATGTTGATAGAGTAGAGCTATCTAAGCAAATGCCCTTTTGGCTGACCACTGAAGATGAGTTTTCACTAAAGAATTTCAGTTATAATACAAAGTAACCTGGGCAATCTAGAATTACTGATTCTAATACGTGCTCTATCATTTGAGCAATGAAATTGAAAGTAATTTGTGCATTGCTGACAGAACTGATAGATTTGAAATGGTTTATTGTTGAGTTTTACCTTGTAACATATTTATGTATTTTTTGCCCATTTTTATGGTGAACTATTTAGGTATCTTAAAGCAGTTCCCTTAAAATTTACAAATGGGTGTTGGTGGTGGTGGTGATGGGAAAGTCGGTATCAGTGTCAAATCTTAGTTGGCGACTAATTTTTAATTCCCTTCCTTTTATCTGTAGGTATGGCTTTCCCAACGAAAGGCTAAGAATTCAAGAACGGTCTTAACTGAACCCTCATCAGATCTGAATTTAACAAATGCTTAGTTTCAGCAGTCTTGAAAAAAAAGTAGCCTAGCAGTCAGTGACTTACTTGCACTTTTTTTGCACATAGATATAAAATAAAATAGTGCTATTAATTTGGTTTAGTCTCTATTATTACAAAGTAGCTGTAATTTATGAGTGTATAGTAGTATACTGACTGCTAAGTGTTCTATACTGTTTGCTTTACTAATCACCTAATTCATTGCAGTTCATACTTTATTGACTTAAAGTTTAAAACCACATCTGTAGGCATGAAGAATTGCTTTAAAACTTTTTTTAATGGTAGAAACTGGAAGTGGTCTGAAGGGTAGCAAATAATTGTCAGTATTAAAAATGGCATTATTTAAAGTAGTGCTGCTGCAAAAAAGGCACTTCAGTGAATATGTGACTAGTAAAGCTTAAATGTTCTTGGATCTAATAGATTTCATGAAATACTGTAATGTTGGGATTGAAAATGAGTGGATTAAACAGGTTAAGGCCAGGATGTTTGAAATAAATGCAATATTAATCTGCACAGATATACTTCATATATTAAAGTTAAGATTTGAAACTACTGTGCCTTAACTTGTTGCTTTCTTAAAATGAATTTTGTAGTAAATGATCACTTAAATCCATTTTGCTAAACCTGCTGTTAATGTTTGTCTTTGAATGTTTTCTAACTTTGTCTTGGTAATTGCAATTTAACTAGGTGCGGTGGCTACTAAAGTTCGAAGGCACGATATGCGTGTCCATCCTTACCAAAGGATTGTGACCGCAGACCGAGGTTAGTTTAGTTCTGCAGTTCTTTTTTATAAGAAATGCTTTGAGTGTACATGAAATTTGCAACACCACAGCTGGTTAACCAAATACCATATTTTGACCCATTCATTAATATTTTTTCTCAAAAATCTAAATAGTCACTATTTTAGAGCTTTGGAAATGCTTGCAATTTTAAAGACATTGTGTAAACTTCTTTAGGTTTCCCATCTATTAAAATATATAAATCATGTGATATGTTAAAATTCTATAACTGATTTCCTTTATAAGAACTATATAAGATTCAGCTTCATCAGGAAATAAGAGTTTAGTGCTACATTAATTGGTTTTCCCTTCAAACTTGCTCTTTTAATTGGTGTGGAAATATCAGATTGGTGTTGCAAAAATAAAATGAATGGATGGGTGCTTAATGAGAAGGAAGTAAAGGAATAAAATGCCTCCTGTCTGGAGAAAACTGAAGATTTAGATTTCTTTTTTCTAATAAACTGTTTGAGCCACTGTACTGTATAACTCTAAAGAAGATTCATGTTCTCAGATATCTAACTTAATTCAACAAAATAAGGACTGTGAAGATAATACTTCAAAAGTTTGTTGGGTTTGAGTCAGTAAAGGCAGTATTCTTTTATGTTCTTTTGCCAAAATGGATTTCTTGGTATTTGTCATTTGCTGCTAAAATACATTGTCTGAAGAAGAAGCAACTTTTGAAGTCCCGTTGGTGAGATGACATCCAGTATTTGGACATCTCTCTGAACTAACCAATGAATGGAAAATAAATCTTCATTTTTCTCCTGTTCATCAAATGTAACTTACCATCTGTGTATGCCCTTGGACCCTTGAATGAATTACTTAAGCTTATTAAGAAAAGTGATGTTTTCGGTTTATTGACATTGGGCTGTTCATTGACTAGGAAGCAGTGCAGGTTGAGCAATGGAACACCCAACCCCTTATCCCAGCACTGTCAGTGACTCCTTGTGCGAGTCACTTAACCTTTCTGTGTATGTTTTCCCATCTATAAAATAAGGATGATAATACTTCCTTAGCTCGTGGGGTGTTGTGGGGATTAATGTATGTTCAATGCTTTTGAAGATGCAAAGTGTTTTGAAATTGCTTATTATTATTATTATTATTCTAAGGACCTATTCTCAACAAAATAGGATATCCACAGGCTTCCTTGATTTGATATACTTAAAGCCAAATTCAGGGGACAGGCATGTCTACTCCTAATATAGAATTTAGTCTACACTCCACCTCTCTCCTTCTGTTGATTTGTTAAGATCTGTGTCAGATTACCATATATAAGGAGGACACCAGGGACACCAATACCAGAGAGAGGGGCTCTCTAAGATATTTATTATATTTTATGTAGCGCCTTTACCTTTTAATGCTTTATAAAAGGCACAAGCTGATATATAAAAAAATTCTTTCCCCCTTATATCCCATCACAGTGGTTACAGTCTGCTGGGTTGTTCTTATTCTTTGTTGAAAGATGGGCAGCAGGGCATTTCTATACAAGGCCCATTTCTCTAGAATCTGCTCCTACTGATGGTCTCTCAGAGCCCAGATTTGGTGTCCTTCATGCCACAGTTGAAAAGCTTATTTGTTTAGGCAGGTATTTCCCTGGAACAGCTGGTGACCAAATCATTGTAGCAGGGCATGGAGTTTTTTTAATCTATTGGTTACTTTATTTGAATAGACCAATGTAGTATTTACTAATTTTGTTGTTTTTAATTCGTGTCAGCTGTTCAGCTGCCTTGGCAATGGTTGCAACTATAAATCATTGAACTGAAAATAATAAATATTGGAATCATCTCACCTTCTACTGAAACACAGACACTTCTTTGATGGTAAATTGTCCATATGTATAGCTCTTCAAAGTTAATTTGTATGTTTTAAAAAAGAATACACAGAGCTATTCTCTCATGGAGACCATACATGGTTCTGTGACCTGTATATTTTTTTACATTAAAACGATGCTGATAATTTCTGATGAATAGAGTTCTAAATTACCCGTAGCAACTTACATTACAAACCATAGGTTGCGCAAAGATATTTTTAAAGACTGTACTTCATTTTATTACAAATTTTAAAAAGCAGACTATCAGTGCACACTCTTTAGAGATTTAGAAGAGGGGTATGTTTTGGAAACAATACCTTTTGGCATAGTACAAACATTTTCCATAGAGGAGGTTAATGTGAGTTTTAAAAATTTGCTGTAAAATTAAAATACCAAAAATTGATCAACACTTGCCATGTGCACCTTCTGTGCAATTCATGACACACATTTTGATTAATTTGCCATTATTGGTATTTAAAAAGCAATGTCAGCAAACCGAAATATTAATTTTTTCAACCTGAAAGCATTTTAAACAGTTGTTAAATATCACTAAAATAAGTATGCATTCATTGGGTCTAAGATTACAAAAAACTTTTAAACTGGTTCTCATATTATATAGTACTACTGTATTCACTCTTTGAGTATGTTTTTGTTTTTTTGCATAGTTTTTTAGATATAAGCACTGCATTTAAAACAAGAGCCCCCAAACATGTAAATGTGTTATTCTTATAACCAAGCATTTAGAATTGGTGAAGGGTTGACAAGTATAGTTCATTTCTACTAAGAATAAGATCCCGCTCTATAAATAATCCAAAACTGAATTTGATTCATATAATAGAGAGACTGACTGATTTAATTGTAATAAACTGTAAATGGTGTTGCACAGTTGACAAACCTGTGTGTACTGTTGAAGGCCAGGGACTTGGCAGAGGATGTATCACAGGTGTTCTGGTATCTTAAAAAGGTAGCTTACTTTGATTATATACTCCACAAGAAATGTTAATGCTGATAATTTTTCTGAATGTTTTTATCAAAACCAATTGTCACATAATTTATATATAAAATTTTAATACCATTTTAATCAAAATTGCAATCAGTATCAAAAATGCTTTAAGATTCTGTGTTTTTCGTATACCTGTAAAGTGGTGAGATTGTGCCACATTAAATATTTATATATATATATTTTTTGCTTATATTTGCAACAGCAGTTTTAATTTAAAGAAAATCCCACTTAGCAGAATTTTGAAGATGTTCAGGGAACATGTGGTCTCATTTAAGTTACAGTAGTAATTTTTAGTGTTTATAAACTGTATCCTAAATGATAGGCCATAGAAACCATTTTTATTATGTGAAGGTAAATCAACCCATGATATAGATCATTTAAAAATATGCTATCTGTGAACATTACACCTACTGGATTTCATTTTATGAAATGGCACAAATCTGACTTTGCACTGAATACCTTTCTCACTTTCATCTCCTCTGCCTTAGTCAGAATGGCAACAGTACAAAAACTCTATCAAACCTCAGAATTTATTAGATATGATTAAGCTGTTGAACAAGTCTTAAAAATTGTACTACTGTTAAGTGGACCAAGTTTGGTGAAGGAGAATGTGAGAGAGAATGATTAAAGAAGGATCAGCTCAAGAACATTGGGAATGATAACTTTCCACTTGAGAACTTTTTTATGTTTTACTGTAATTTTTTTGTTTTTGTTTGTTTGTGGTTTTTGTTTGTTTTTTGCAAAAGAAAATAGTATTTACAGGTGGCTTCTTTTAAAATATAAAAATATAAAGCAGGAATGTATATGAAATGTCAGATTTTATTGTATTTGCAGAATATTAGCTTTGAAAATGAATAAAGAAAGCGGTCTGTAGTTTTAAAATGCCTTATTAGTATCAATTAGATACTTTCTCTATTTTTTGATGTACTTAGAGCTTTTGAAGTATAGAATTTAAAATGGCAAGACTTTTACAGTGTTTACATGCAAGTGCATTTTAAAAGTGTCCTATGTGTAAAATAGTATTTTCAACAGGAAAATGCTGGCTAAGGTAATAGGCTTAGCCTTTACCTGGTTTCCATGATGATGCCTACACTGCTAGACTACAGTTTAGTATTGCTTTGTATCATGAGGCCAAGAAATTCCATGTTGTTTGTAAATAGAATAATTGAAAAGCAATAAAAATTTTATTGAACAAAAGAAACCTTGTTTGGCCCATAGTTTATGTTAAACCAAATTGTTTATGAAAATTCAGATTCATTTCTTTTAACAAACAGTTATTAATAATCACATCCATCATTAATAGTTGCTTTAATGCTTGCACCTGGGAAAATACTAATGCTTAATAGCAGTCAGATACTGATTCTTTGCGCTGACTGTTTCAAAATTCTTTTACCAAGTGCCAAAAACTGTTCATTGTTTTTGTTTTCCAGTTTCCTTCATCGACTGCTACTAACCATTAGTTGTTAGTTGTATTTTATTTCTATTTTTTCCTGTTAACCAGTTTTGTGGGAGTGGGCTTCTCCTTCACATGTTCAAATCATGATACAAGGCTGTCATGATTTTATTGCATTCTGTAGATGGTGTCAATCAGTGCGTCAGAATTAAACATGCTTGTTTTTTTATTAGTTGTGATTAGTTTTCATGTTGTCATTAAGCCGTCACTAGCTGAAACTAATCTCTTCTCTATCTTTTCTTTCTCTTTTTTTTGTTTTTTTTATTTTGATTTTTTGTTTTTGTTTTTGTTTTGTTTTGTTTTTGTTTCTAACCACCCAGCCGCCACCGGCAACTAACCTATGACCTTCTGACCTCTGAACTCTTCACCCAATGATGACCTGACCATGCCTGCCTGCTGATCAGTTAACTGGTAATCGCCTTTGCTTGCCTGTCTTCAGTGCAGCGAGCTGAGGCACTTGTCCGTTCGTCTTACCATCTAACAAAAAAGACAAAGAAATTATTGTCCTCCAACTCAGCTTTTTTTTCCTGTTTGGGTGAAAGTGGTTCTAGAACCTGCACTGAATAGTAGTAAAGCAATAAGGTCCAATTCATCCCTCAGCACTGATCATCCTTTAGTGTCCCACCCTAAACGAACGGTAAGAAGGCCTCACTTAAGTGATGGAGACAGATGTCCCTTAACTACCCGATAACAGAGGCAGTTACTGTGAGCGACTTCTAGGAATCTTTTTCTTCTCATAATGAAGTCAAAGCTCTCTTTGAATGTACTGTGTGATGATGCATCATGCATGAACCTTTGGTCAGGGATGTCATTGGTGAAGGGATTCCAAAAAGTATTCAAAATTTGACTTGCTGTTTAGTCACTACCAGTGCCCTCAAAGGGCAAAAGTTGCAGCCTTTTTTCTATTGCCTGCCAAATTGGATGTTTTAAAAGAACGTGTGCCATGAAAGATAGATTTCAGTGAATTTTCAGAACTATGTTAATGCAAAGAACAAAACAGCAACACTATGAAAGCAAAATCTGAGTTAAGATTACTTTAACCATATTTAAACTTTCTTAAAAGATTACATGAGAACAAGGTACATGCATTATGTGTCACATTACTGGGCAAACTGTTCAAATATTTTTTTTAAACCTCCCTGTATAGAAAAATTTCATTAAGGATGTAAAAGCCATGCTTGCCTATTTGCTGTATACATGTAATGAAATTGTAGATAAAGTGTAGTGCATTGAAACAAAATGAACAAAAAAGTAGATACTTTTACTATACAAGGGTGCTGGTGCAGAAAAAATATATTTTTGGAAATGTAGCATTTTATACTTTCAAGTGTTATAAAAAAAAAAAGAAAAAAAGAACAAAGAAACAACCCTTTATTTCATTAAATGATTTTTTCTGGTGGTTGTCAAGAAACAAAAGACCAAAAGAGCCTTTTTGTCTTTCTTTTTTATTTTTTAAGTATTGGAATAAGTCTAAAGAAAAGGAAGTGCCTTATTTTCTTCATGGTCATTTAGTCAACTGTCTCGTATAATCAGCTCCTCCCTCAGACAACAAGTTAATGCATGCCACTTAGTCGCCCAGTAAGTGAAAAGAAGCTGGGAAAGGAAGACAAATGAGTTGACCGTTTGAAATACCTGATTTTTGCCATAGTAGCATGATGCAACTTTGCCAAATCTTACAATGTGAAACGTTTGATAATTTTTCTATCAAATGCTGGCCCCTATTAGTCTTGCAACATTTTCACCATCTCAAACCATAGTTAACATATTTTGTTTCATGTACTTGCTCAATCTAAACCAAAGGGTTCTGACTCATTCTAAATCAGAGCATTAGCTGACTCATGTTTATAGGGCAGCAAGTGTTCCATTTTGTTCAGGGGATGGCGTGGAGTTGTCTTGATTTGAAATATTGACAAGTATAGCAGACCTTGTACTTGTCCACAGAATAAAGTTTGGTGGATAATGAAATTGAACATGTTTAACTAATTTTAAGTCTGACCTAAGCATGTCCCAGTATTTTGTAAGCAGCTCCCACAGTGTCAAATAGTGTATAAGATATTCAATTCTCACAATATTGATTGTTTGTTGCTTTTTATTCAAAAGAAAAGCAGGAAAGATTCATCAACTAACTATTTAAAAATTCATCTATAGTTCAGTATTATCTTTTAGCGCCACATGAAATTCATGTAGCTAGACCAGCATAACAGCTGAGAAGCTTTTTTGAATAGTGTTGAATTCTGAAAATATTGAGCAAGTATCAGTTTGCTAATGGCTCAGTATTAGACTTGGCAAATATCAGGTGATAATTTATTTCCCCTCTTGTCAACTTATTCTCCTCCTGCAAACCTCCATAGCTTCCAAATCAAAGGTCAATAGTAAGCTAAGAAAGAGGGCTTACGGTTTAAGCACCTGTATGGTGACCTCATCTAGCATCTTGTCTCACCTGGAAACAATTATCAGTTTATTTACTATGCAATAGACATTCATCCTTTTGTATTCAGCTAGCTTTTGTTTATCGTGCCACCAGCTTTGTCTTCCTGTTACACATACAGTTGTTTTGACTTAATTTACAGTATATATGCTGTGCCATTTTGATTTTTGTTTGGTTGGTTGAATAAACCTGCGACACTCAAACATTTGAGAAGAGATTTGCTAAAACAATACCAGTATTTGATCCAGATTCATCTCAACTATGATAAACCTGGACATTTTTAGATGTTTATCAAATGGGGGAAAGTTACGTGTATGAAATAGAAGTGTGACATGTAATAGTAATGTTTGCTCTGAATGAACAAACTTTTGAAAACATAGTTGACAAAATTTTGGATCAACTTAAAAAAAAAAAGCATGACTTTTGAAATCTCTGAATGCCTTGGTTCTCAGTATTATAATTCTTTATTGAATTTTTCTTTATTAAAATATGTAGTTTTAAGACTTCTTTCTGACAGTATTATGTAATTTTTTTAGAGTGGGTAGATGGGAGTGTCGCTTGTATGTAACAGTACAGATGACATGTATTTGTCTATTCTTTATTATCTTAGTAGTTTCATGCTGTGTATGTATCATAACCAACCTATTGCCTATGAGAAACATGTAAGATAATGTATTTACAGCCATTGTTACAAGTTTATAATGTATTTTTCTATCTTGTTTTATATGTATGTTATATAAAACATTCAATTTTTTTCCTGATTGAGAAAAAAAGGATACAAAAATGCAAAACCCACAATTTTGATAACTGAAAATTGCCAATTGTTTTGCAGTACTTTATTATATTGGGAGTGTTGTCTTTCTTGGGCTTTTAGTTAGCTACTGGATGAATACATTAGACATATTTGGGTTTTAGTTGGGTTTTTACATAGCTTGCATTTTAATTCTTTGGTTCTTTGCTGTTTCTATTAACCCATAGCATTATTTTAATAAATGTTATAATACCAACCTACTAACTCTGGACTATGTCTGTTTATTAACCATTACATGTTTAATTAAAATAAACAAACAAAGACGGAAGAATGTAAAGTCTTGAGTTACTGGACTAACCCTGAAGAACGTGACCACGGATAACACATGACTTGTATTTATGTTGTTTGTCGGCTGACATTCTGCACACTACTATTAAATTGGCTTTTGGTCATTCTGGCCTTTGCCTTGGGGGTAGGTGGAGTAGAGATGGGAACAAAGTAGCATTATTTGAAGCATTCTTCTTGTAGTCTTGCCACTTGCCTTTCAGCATCTGCATTACTAATTCCACACGTTACTTTTTCTTTCTCTAAAATAATCACTGTCAGCTCACAGCAAAAGCGCAAAGATGCCAGTATATTGGTAAATCATGTGATGGTGTACCCAGAGAAACCAGTTTGATTCTTTGTTGAACCATTTTGATGTCATAGTAAATCTCATTGAAATCTGCCATTCTTTATTTAAAGCACCTGATTCAGTGTCACATCTTGTGACTCTCTTCTATTTTGTATAAGCACACATTATTACTGGACTATATTTTTTGTGTATCTGAAGCAAGGAACTGGCTTTTTTTCTAGGATGTCACAAAGATTTTCCTACAGATTGCTTTATTTCCTAGTTGACATACTATTTATGTAAATTTTTTTTTGTATGTCTGTAGTCTGTCATTATCACCTAGCTCAGGGGAGTACAACTTCTGAAAAGCCAAAGATCAAGCTGGATCATTTCCTAATGACTACAGAAAGTACAAAATACTAAACCTGTGGCACTATATTACTGAGAAATAGCCATTTCAAATACCAAGGCTCTTTACCTGTGATCTCTATCCCTGTGGATGACCGTAGCAACACGAATGCAGGGCATGTAAATGGTGGAAACACATTAGTAAATAAGTTTTTGTTTTTGAGCTTCGATGCAAATGACTTTTACAGAGAAACTTCATATTTAAAATTTTCTACTATTTGAAGTTTTGTTTGTAGCCTGGTTAGGCCTACCAGATTTGTGCTTAAATGTACAGTAATTACCAGCTATTCCCTTCGGAGACCCTTGATGCACATCACTTATTTCCCTGATATTGACAGTTTACTTTTCTGTGAACTAGCAATCTACTTGCCTGGGAATAAAAATTCAGATGAGAAATCGGCATCTGTTCAAAACTGGGTTTTTTCCATTTGTTGTCATAAGTTTTAATTTACAGATCTCAGAATCCTTGTAATAAAGTTTTTATTTTAAAAAGTGGAAAGTTCTCCCAATTTTTTTAAGTTAATTTTATGTAGAAAAATTGGGCCTAGCACTAATTAATAAGTAGTTTGTGCATTAATTTGTTAGGCATGTTGATATACAACTAGATTTTTTTAAATACCCATTTAAACATCTAGTTTAATTTACAGAACTGTACAGATGCAACTGTAAAATAGAGAAAATTGATACATCTAGAACAAGTTACATGTGTACAAAAAAAAGTTTTTTGGGGGGCCATTTCACTGCTTATACTATGAATGCATTGCTATCCAAAAATTCAATGAGACAGTGTAAAAAGAAAATAACTCAGTGGATAAAATCAGAACCTTATGTTTCAAGTAATGTGACATTACAACTATGAATTTAGAGTTATATAGAAAATGCTCAAAATGTTTGAGACAGGACAAGTGTTTAAACTTTGAGATGTCTACAAACTTGATTAAAACTTCCAGGGTGGGACTAGACGTTGTTACAGTTTTTGGATAGCAAAATATCTTTGTTCTAGGGGCAATAAATACAACTTTATGATGATCTTCATTATCTTTTATTATCCATGAACTACTGTCATAGTTTGCCCACAGTGGGCATTTTCATCTCATTGTCAATTATACATAGTAATGAACATTTGCCCAGAAGAGAACTGGGTTATTGTTGTTTTTTAAACTGAAGGAAAACAATAAGCCTTAAAAGCAAAATAACTCTTTTTACACAAATTAATGTTACTATTGAACATAAGTGCAGGTCTCAATGTCCATAGCTAAGCGCTTAACTAAAAATCTTGTCAACTATAAAAAGGCAACAATTTAAGATGAATTTTTGGTGCTTGAGCTTGATAACTTCAGTGTTGCTCTATTGTTAAAGTTTTTTGTGTTTTTAATTCTGGAAGGGTAAAATGTCTTTCAGATTTTATAAAAGGCATGTATTCAAGCAAACCTACAGCACTGCAGTTCCTTCCAGCAAAATGGAGTCAATTTAAATAAGTATATTTTTATTTACATTTAATTTACATTTTTATGCAAATATAAACAGAAGTACAACAAAACCCTTTTAAATAAATACTGGATGAAGCAATATTCTTTTACAAAACAACACTTCAGAAAATTAGCCTCTTGGAGGATAATCTTACTGTGCATCAAACCAAAATACGTTTCATAGAGTGTCCCCAAAGACTTTAAGTATCTTTTGTGCAGATATTTAAGCAGTTTTAGATTACTAATCAGTATTTACTAATATACTATTTGAACAGATCTTTTAACAAGTTTGTGTAAAAATCCACTGATACATAATATAACAAGCTAAAATTGCTTCATTTCCAAATCACACCCTTTAATCTATGGGGACCACTGAAAAGTTTTCTGCACTGCAAAATGCTGTAGGAAATGCACGCTAAAGTATGTTGCTATCCAATAAAAAAGAATGCAGAAAAATATAACTCTTTGAAACTTTCTTATGTATCTGGATAATTAAACGGGCACTCTAAATGGCACATTACACAATAAAGTCCTTGTAACACTTTTTACAAACATTCCTGAAGTGCAAGTGTGTAATTGTACTTGGAATGCCTAGTTTATTTTTAATAGATCTTTGATATAGAGATACGTTTTGTGAAATAATATATTAATGGTATACTGTTTTTTCAACTAAGCATATGAACCATTACACTGACGTGGTAATCAATGTTGAATCAAACTGGTTAACTTAAGCACATTGGTCTCCTTCCTATGTGCCTGCTTACTGATTGCAGGTGGTATAGTTCCACATTGGAGGTGGGTGTCATGCGCAGCAGATGGTTACTTGCTGTATTAGCTTCTTGGTGCCAGCAGTTTGGGTGTCCGTTGTTGACAACAGACTGCATTGGGAGAAATTAGACTCCCAGGGCGAAAATTAATTTGCATCTAAAAAACTATTAGAGAAGAGTTAATAGAATATATATCCTTTTTGACTTCTATTGTGGCAGTTTGTGTGAAACATTTAAGGTTTTGTTTGTACAAAATAATGTATTTTGAGGGGGGAAATAGACATTGCCAAAACACATGTAAATAAAAACACCAAGTATGACTGTACATGATGTGCAATAAAATAACTGGAAAAAGTGCATGTACTTTATCAAAAGCCGATTGGAAGCTATCAATGCTGCAACTATAGTTTTATTTTCTGAAAAGTCACATTTTATTCTGTATTTAAACAGCAGAATAAAGAATCTACATTTTTCACACTTTACTGTTCATTAATGCTTTTAGCAATGTTATGAGAGATGTTGCTTTTTGAAGTGATTTTAAAATTTTGTCATGATCTGACTACCTGGATATCACCTTTTACTGAAGAATTGCTGTTGTATTGCTTTGGTTACAATTAGAGACTAGAAAAAGTTAATGAGTACACATTCATGCACACAGTATACATACAGCACCTCAGCCAAATTTGGATTTGCAAGCACACTAAAATTGAGCAACTTGGACTCTACGAAATTATGAAAAGATTATAGTTGCTTGAATATCATAATTACCAGACTGTTAGTCAACATAAAAGGAGCCAGACCAATATTATTTTAACTCAAGCCACTATGAAGTTCTAGCTCTTTACAATGGCCACATACACTTAAATGAATGATTTATCACTTTGGCATCTGCAAAGTGGATTTCTCACCAAAAAATGATCTGTCTTAATATTTTTCACTGAATACATTTATGCAATTATCTCTGGATTTAGTATGACATCATTTGAGTACTGTGTAAAATATGTACAATTGTGTAAAAGGAAAAGCTGGTTCAGCACAACACACAGGGCTTGTCTACACTTAAAATGCTAGAGCAGCACAGCTGCACCACACTGCTGCGCATCTGTCATGCTTCAATGTAGACACTACCTACGCCAACAGGAGGGGTTCTCGCATCTGCAGGTAATCCACCTCCAAGAGAGACGGTAGCTAGGTCGGTAGAAGAATTCTTCCATTAACTTAGTGGTGTCTACAGTGAGGGTTAGGGCAGCTCAACTACTCCACCCAGGTATGGATATTTCACACCCCTGAGGGTTGTAATTAAGCCGACTTAATTTTCTAGGGTAGACCCGATCACAATGGGTGAAATTCTGTGCTGCGTCTCCAAGAGGAGCAGTATGAACTCACAGCCAAGATGGATGAGGAGGACAAAGGTGCCCACCTCTGTGCCCTGTGGATCCCAGGCTGTTCCAGGATCTGGAAAAGACCCTGCCATAACTAAGACAGACCTGGGGTCATCTCTTAATTATTGCAGTCTACCCAAGCTATCTGGAATCCCTGCAATGCTGCAGCCTTGCCCCCCCCCCCACCCTAAGTCTGTGAAGCAGCTTTGTGGTTGTCGTCTTTAGCTCCTGCACAGAAGGAATCCATTGACAAAGCCCGTCATTTTTGGGGGGGTAGAGGGTCATGTTTGTGCTATGGATGCAGTAAAAAATACTTATAATACCAGCATTCTGTTGTTCTAGGTTGTCCAATAAAATTAGACATGGAAGCTGATGAGTGGAAAGTTACTACCCATACATTTTATTGTACTGCACTAGGAACAGTCCTGGAACATTAAACCACATTTAAGAGGGATAGCTCAATGGTTTGAGCATTGGCCATTTAGGGATCGGGGGCAAAAATCTGTCTGGGGATTGGTCCTGCTTTGAGCAGGGGGTTGGACTAGATGACCTCCTGAGGTCCCTTCCGACCCTGATATTCTATGATTTCCTCATAACTGCAGGAGAAACAGCAGCTTTAAGGGGGGGGGGGACAAATATTTTGAGACTAAAATTGTGAGACTTGTCAATGCTTCCTCCTTTAAGGGGCTTGTCAGTAAGTTAAGACCCCTTTTTAAAAGAAAATTCAGATAGAAAGCTGAACACCTAACACAAGAACCAAGGGTCACCCAATGAAATTAACAGGCAGCAGGTTTAAAACAAACGTAAGCAAGTACTTCTTCACACAACACACAGTCAACCGATTATGAAGGGGATGTTATGAAGGCCAATAGTATAACTGGCTTCAAAAAAGAACTTGATAAGTTCATGGTGGATAGGTTCATCAACTGCTATTTGCCAAGATGGTTAGGACTACAAGCCCATACTCTGGGTGCCCCTAAACTTCTAGATGGTTAGAAGCTGGGGCTGGACGACGGGCTGGATCACTCAAATTGCCCTGTTCTGTTCATTTCTTCTGAAGCATTTTGCACCAGCTACTGTCGGAGGCAGGATACTGGGCTAGATGAACCATTGATCTGACCAGGTATGGCCATTCTTATATTCTCAGCAATGGATTTTGCAACTAGGCCATTTAGTAATCAGTTTTGTTGGTTCCCAATCCTCTAATGGGACAGGTGCATCCTTCCAAAATAGCTGCTATCCTCCATGTTTGCACACACAGGACTCCAGGTCCTGTTACCAAGACAAATCAGTGGAGAAGTGATAATCCGTGTTATGAATTCTGGTGAACAGACAGTGGAACCTATGGTATGAAAATGAAAGTCTAGATGGCTTGTCTGTCTGTAAATGTCTGTTGTATCATAAAAGGTATTTTGTTAACAAAGGAGAGGATAGTTGGGGGAATATTAAAAATGCAGGATGAGTGACAAGACCATTATTAGATATTTATATTACAATTGGACCCCTATGCTCCAATCAGGATCTTGGGATCACTTTTAATCAGGAGGTGTCGTCCTACTAGGTGTATTACAAACACGTAAGATGATTCAGTTCCTGGCCCAAAAAGGTTACAGTTTAAATTCTTTAATACGACCATTTGGTATGATCTGTTGCACCTGTGTAGTTTAGATTCTTTACAATAACATGGTTTGATGCATGTGAATAAGAAATGTTAGGGGTCACTAGAGGAGATTTTGGAATTAATTGATAAACTTAACAAGTCACTGGGACCAGATGGCATTCACCCAAGAGTTCTGAAAGAACTCAAATGTGAAGTTGCGGAACTATTAACTATGGTTTGTAACCTGTCCTTTAAATCGGCTTCCGTACCCAATGGCTGGAAGATAGCTAATGTAATGCCAATATTTAAAAAAGGCTCTAGAGGTGATCCCAGCAATTACAGACCGGTAAGTCTAACATCAGTACTGGGCAAATTAGTTGAAACAATAGTAAAGAATAAAATTGTCAGACACATAGAAGAACGTAAATTGTTGGGCAAAAGTCAACATGGTTTCTGTAAAGGGAAATCGTGTCTTACTAATCTATTAGAGTTCTTTGAAGGGGTCAGCAAACGTGGACAAGGGGCATCCAGTGGACATAGTGTACTTAGATTTCCAGAAAGCCTTTGACAAGGTCCCTCACCAAAAGCTCTTACATAAATTAAGTTGTCATGGGATAAGAGGGAAGGTCCTTTCATGGATTGAGAACTGGTTAAAAGACGGGGGAAAGGGTAGGAATAAATGGTAAATTCTCAAAATGGAGAGGGGTAACAAGTGGTGTCCCCCAAGGGTCAGTCCTAGGACCAATCCTATTCAACTTATTCATAAATGATCTGGAGAAAGGGGTAAACAGTGAGGTGGCAAAGTTTGCAGATGATACTAAACTGCTCAAGATAGTTAAGACCAAAGCAGACTGTGAAGAACTTCAAAAAGATCTCACAAAACTAAGTGATTGGGCAAGAAAATGGCAAATTAAATTTAATGTGGATAAATGTAAAGTAATGCACATTGGAAGAAATAACCCCAACTATACGTACAATATGATGGGGGCTAATTTAGCTACAACGAATCAGGGAAAAGATCTTGGCGTCATCGTGGATAGTTCTCTAAAGATGTCCACACAGTGTGCAGCGGTGGTCAAAAAAGCAAACAGGATGTTAAGAATCATTAAAAAGGGGATAGAAAATAAGACTGAGAGTATCTTATTGCCCTTGTATTAATCTATGGTACGCCCACATCTTGAATACTGCATACAGATGTGGTCGTCTCATCTCAAAAAAGATATACTGGCATTAGAAAAGATTCAGAAAAGGGCAACTAAAATGATTAAGGGTTTGGAACGGGTCTCATATGAGGAGAGATTAACGAGGCTAGGACTTTTCAGCTTGGAAAAGAGACTAAGGGGGGATATGATAGAGGTATATAAAATCATGAGTGATGTAGAGAAAGTAAATGAGGAAAAGTTATTTACTTGTTCCCATAATACAAAAACTAGGGGCCACCAAATGAAATTAATGGGCAGCAGGTTTAAAACAAATAAAAGGAAGTTCTTCACACAGCGCACAGTCAACTTGTGGAACTCCTTGCCTGAGGAGGTTATGAAGGCTAGGACTATAACCGTTTAAAAGAGAACTGGATAAATTCATGGAGGTTTGTCAGAGGGTGGAGATGGGTGGCAGGAGAGAGATCGCTTGATCATTGCCTGTTGGGTTCACTCCCTCTGGGGCACCTGGAATTGGCCACTGTCGGTAGACAGCAAAGAGTCCTGTGGCACGCATGCATCCGACAAAGTAGGTATTCACCCACGAAAGCTCATGCTCCAATACGTCTGTTAGTCTATAAGGTGCCACAGGACTCTTTGCTGCTTTTACAGATCCAGACTAACACGGCTACCCCTCTGATACTTCTCAGTAGACAGGCTACTGAGCTAGATGGACCTTTGGTCTGACCCAGTACGGCCATTCTTATGTTCTTATGAAAAAAAAATGTTCTTGACCAACATATTGAAATGTACATGTTAGAAAATTCAGGTTAGAGAAGCAGATTTAGAAGCTCTGTTGGAAGACAGTTTTTTTTAGAAGACCAAATTTATTTTGAAAATAGTAAAATTCCACTAAATCCTTCCACCAGATCCCTTCTTTTTCAGTGCTGGTTTCTTTTCCATTTCCTAGTCTTTCACAAAACTTTGAAAACTACCTCTAACTTTCAAGTCCACATTTTCGTGTCCTCATAGCCTGAATCTATACACTTTATCAGTGTTTATTGTGATAGTTGCTTGTGCTGTGTGGCAACAACAGGTCCCAATGTTTTTATTGTTAAGAGTCCTACATCACCAGCTTCCCAACATCCCCTAAAATTCTGGTGTTTTTAGGCCTTGAGCATTTTGTGCTTTTCTTAATTTAAAATAATTGTATGTGGTGTTTAGGAAGGTTGCTGTGTTGACAGCCTTGGAGATTGAAGTCTTCTATGTATCTGAAGAATAAGTGCAACATTACAGAAACGGGAGAAGAAAAATCTCTTTTACATAATTTTATCCAGCGGTGTTCAGCCTGACCCTATGTTAAAACAGAGGAAGTTTGTGACCCCATCCCATCAGCCATAAAGAAAGCAAATATGGTCAGGGACCACCTCCCAACCTGACCCGTTCATGACACGGGTGAAAACCCGTGATCTAATCTATCCCTCTAAAAGTGCAGAAATTTCTATACTATGTAATCTGCCTAACATGTTTGTCCATGTTTAATTATTTTCAAAGATTGTATTGGTTATAATTTTTTTTAAACCCAACCTACTTCTTGAATTATGGATCAGATTTTGTCATGAAGATATGATTATTTACAGCACATTTGTTTCCATGTCACTTTGCATTTAACAAGAATAGACATTAAAAATGAAAATATTACAGCCGAAGCTGGCAGGGACCGCTACTTACACTTTCTATTTTAAAAGATTCTTGCAGCCTCTCTTTGAATAGCTGTAATCCTTCTATTGTTTGCAACATCATTCACAATTTGTCAGGGGGATTTCATTGGGACTCGGGATGATGTTCTTGCTGATTCAGGTAGGGGTGAGTTACCAAGTGTTGAAAATCACTATTTCCTGATCTGTTTTCACAGTGTACAGACTTTTTTGCTAGCAAGGCAAACACCCTGAAGATTCTAAGGCCTTCGCTAGGAAAATATGTGATTCTTTTTCGAGTGATGGTCCCTCTCTGTATTCCACACATGGGTACACATGCACACCGAACGCCTGAGGCCAGAGATTCTTAGTAAGTTGGTTGGTCTGCACATGCACAGTTCTCCTCATGCTCTGAACTAAGTACATAAAGGACAGTGTGGAGTGGTGCTTCTCTGGTTCCTTCCTATCACCACATGGCCAGAGTCAGAATCTTGTGTCCACAGTGTCTTCCACCAACTGTAAATAGTTTTAGTGGTTTACTCTTTTAAATTTAATTACTAGTGTAGTTAGTTAGTTGTTTGTTTATCCCTGGCCCAGAGAAACTTTCCCTGGCAAACTGGGGTTATGCCTAGATTGCTGAGATTCAAGAATTGTGTTTTCTGCACCTGCTCCTTTTCAGTGAGCAACAAACACCAAAGCTGCCTTTCCTTATTAGGTGAGACTCTCATCTTGGCAAAGTGCATCATTCCCTCCCAGAACACATCAAGGTCGAGAGCTAAGGCTTAGAAAACATCTGATGAAGAAGACCATAAGATCTCAATCAAATCTGGGCTAGGGAGATTGAGGCCAATGTACAGAGAAATCATCAGGCAGTGCCCCTCTGTGCATGAGATCTGGAGTTGAGGCTAAGAATTCAAAGCCTGGCTCAAGATTTTGCAGACCTCCAACATATCCCTTCTAAGCTGTCTTTTCCAAGATGAAAAGTCCCAGTCTTTTTAATCTCTCATCACACAGAAGTTGTTCAATACCCTCTGCACCTTTTCCAATTCTAATATCTCTTTTGAGATGGGGTGATCAGAACTACATACAAGGTGGTTAAATCCATCTTAAACAAAGTAGAAAGGATTCTACCAGGTGATACTATTCAACTAAGTGGAAGTGTTTCTCCTCTTGGACACAACACCACCCGTTATCTCCAGAGTCCAATGGGATCCCTATTCTAGAGTATCTATTTACTGGTAAGTTATTGGGTCTCTCTATTAGTTCCCTATGGGTTCATTTAGCAGCAATCTATAACCACACCATTTTTATTTATCCCACAATGACTAGATTCCTGAAGAGGCTTCTTATCTTCCCATCATTGGTGAACCCAACACTTCAGTGGGATCTCAACTTCATTCTTTCATCTCTCACAATACCTCCATTTGAACCTTTAGCCACATGCTCTAAGTCCCATCTCTCGATGAAAGTTGTCTTTCTAGCTGCTATCACATCAACCAGAAGAGTTGGTGAGCTGGAAGCACTCATGGCAGACCCACCATATATACCGGGGTTTTCACAACACATTTTTGGTGGCCTCAGAGTGCGGCCACCAACTCTTGCTAGTGGCCGCACTGACAATTTTTTCCTAGAATACTTAACTTTAGGAAAAACAAATAAATATGCATGTATACACATCCAGATTGTTGTAATTTATTTATGTAGGAGTTTTTTGCAGACTCAATAAAAATAATGCTGTGAAAAGTGATATTTGTATGTTTTTTAATATCACTTTTCACAGCAAGTCCTGGCAAGTTAAGTCCTGGATGGAGGGGTAGGGGGTGAGGCTGCAGGGGCCAGGGAGGATGGATGGAGGGGTGGGGACAGGAGGCAGCAGAGGCGAGGGGCGATGTATGGGGGTCTCTGCCACCGCATGGTCGGAGGTGTGGTTTGGCGCCTGGGGCTGGGAGTTGGTGCCCTGGGCCAGCACCAACTACAGCCCTGGGTCGGTGCCCGCAGTTGCGTGGCCAGGGCTGAGATCAGCACCCACTGCCATACAGCCAGGGGTTGGCACCCAGAGCCGGCACCTGCTGCTGTGCGACTGGGGCCAGAGGTAAGCGCTTGGGGTCCATGCCCGCTGCTGCACATATGGGGCTAGGAGTCATTGTCCTGGGCCAGCACCCGCAGTGGCACAACCAGGACTGGAGGACGGCATCCAGGGCCAGAACATGCCGGAGCCTGGGGTTGGCGCCTGCTGCCACGTGACCGGAGCTGGGGCTCTGCACCTGGGGCTGGGGATTGGCGCCCATGGCCAGCACCTGCCGGAACCCAAGGTCCACATCCTAGAGCCGTGCCTGGGTCAGTGGCCAGGGCTGGGGATTGGAGCGCACGATTGGGGTTTGACTGCCACCAGAGTTTGAGGCTGGCACTTGAGGTCTGCGCCTGCTGCCGCACGACCAGGACTAGGGGTTGGCATCCAGAGGCAGTACCCACCGGAGCCTAAGATCTGCACCCAGGACCGGCAGCTGCTAGAGCTCAGGGTCGGTGACGAGGGCTGGAATCGGAGCACATGGATGGGGGTCAGCGCCTGGGGCCAGTTGCTGCTAGCGGGATTAGGGGTCAGCACTGCGTGGCCAGAGCTGGGGATCGGAGCCTGCTGCCGCATGACCAGGGTTTGGAGTCTGCAGCCAGGCTCCCTAAGTCCCCGCCACACAACCACCCCAGGGCTGAAGTCCGAGCCTGACTAAGCCCCTGTTCCCCCCCTTCCAGGTAGAGAACTCACCTTGCTCTTTCAGTGTTGTGCCCCACCTGTCTCCAGAGATGTGCAGAGTGGCGCATCCAGGAGCAACAGGGAGGGAGGAGGAGGTGCTGGCGCTTTGCCGCCCCCTGCCATCACCACCCAAGAAGGTGTCGTGGCCGCAGGGAAAACCCCTGGTGGCCACATGCGGCCACGGTGGCTGCATTTGAGAAACGGTGATATATACCACCTTTCATAAAGAAAAAGTCTCTCTTTGTCCCTACTCAAAATTCATCCCTAAAGTAATTTCAGAGTTTCACAAGTCAGGCCATCCACTTACCAATATTTTTTCCCAAACTGCTTGCCTCGGATGAGGAGAGAAGTGGTTTTCAACTGTTTTTCATTTGTGGACCCCTAAAAATTTTCAAATGGAGCTGCAGACCCCTTTTGAAATCCTAGACCTAATCTGCAGACTCCAGATTGAAAACCACTGCTCTAGATATCTGAAGAGCATAGTCTTTTACCTACAAAGAACAAAAGTAATCATAAAGACACCTTGACTTTTTGTTACCATAGCAGAGAGATCAAGGGATCAAGCTAAATCTGCACAAGGCTTTCCGAATGGATGTCTGCCTGTATTATGCACTGTCACCAACTAGCTCAGATGCCCTCCCCGCAGTGGTGGTGAGGGGCCCATTCTACTAGAGTGCAAGCAACCTCTGCTGCATCTTTGTGAGATGTACCCTTACTAGAGCTATGTAGAGCAGGGACCTATAGCCCCTTACACACCTTCACGAGACATTACGCTTTGGTCCAGTCTTTTACTATAGACACAGCAGTATTACAGTCAGCCAGCAGATCTGCTTCTTCACATCCACCTCCTGTTTACTGTTCATGAATCTTCCATGTGTGGCATACACATAGTCCCTATCACTCAAAGAATAAATGGAAGGTACTTACCTATAAGGGAGGTTCTTCAAAATGTGTGGTCCTGATCTGTATTCCACTAACCATCCTCTGTGCTCTCGTCTGCAGATCATACTGGATTTGTGGTAGGAGCAGGAACTGAAAAGGCACCCCTTATACTCTTGGTTCAGAGTACAAGGAAAACAACTGCACATGTGCAGACCAATGGGCACCACTTACTAAAATCCCTGGACTCTGGCACATGGTGTGCCTACATACCCATATGTGGAAAACAGATAGAGACAGCACATCTCAAAGAACCCCCAGTTACAGGTGCGTAACCAATTTTTTCACTATATATTTGCTAAAATTTAGTAAAATCCTAGTGTGGCCAAGGCAGTTTGTAGTTGTCCCATATATTCACAAGTTGGAGTAAATTGTTTACCTCAATCTATGAAAATGTGTGACAGCTACAAACTGGGTTGGCCAACCAAGGATTTTACCACTTGTTTAATGTAGTAAAAAAAAAAAATCACCTTTTTTATAGTGTACATTTTTGTCTACATTTAAATGTCTAGACTAGGATTTATAAGTGGGTTTTTAATCTGACCGGCAAGCACATCAGAAATATACATTGCCTCATCTACACTAGAGTTTTAGAACAAGAGCAGCTGTTCTCAAACTGTGGGTCGGGACCCCATATTAATGGGGTCAGCAGGGCTGATGTTAGACTTGCTGGGTCCCAGGGCTGAAGCCCAGGCCCCCCTGCCCTGGGTTTAAGCCATGGGTGGCAGGGCTTAAATTACAGGCCCCAGCCTGGGGCTGAAGCCCTTGGCCTTTGGCCCTCCCACCCAGGCCAGCAGTGCTCGGGTGGGCTCTGGCTTCGGTCCCCCATTCTGGGGTTGTGTAGTAATTTTTGTTGTCAGAAGGGGGTCACGGTACAATGAAGTTTGAGAACCGCTGGACTAGAGGGCAAGGATGGGTCTGCTGTTAGGGCACCAGCCTAGGACTTGAGAGATCAGGATTCAAGTCACTGCTTTGCCACAGGCTTACTGTGTGACTTTGGGCAAGTCACTTAGGCCCACATCCACAAAGGTACTAAAGCACCTAAGCCCCAGAGTTAGGTGCCTAAATCCCAGTATTACGTTCTGTGATCCACAAAACACACGCCTAACCCTGGTAGGCCCCTGTATGTGCTCACACCTATGTTTTCAAGGTAAAAGTTCCCTCAGTGCCTGTGTTCCTGCCTCTGGACGTGCGCACTAGGGCCTCACTCACAGCTGGCCTTAGGGAAAATGGCGCCCCGGACAAACTTAGATTTCGGTGCCCTGACCCTCGCTGCTTCACCTGCCCCCCACACCATTACCCTTGGCCCCTGCTTTCTCCCTGGGCTCCCCCCATCCCTGCTGCCTTCCCCCCATTGCTGTAGAAGGAACCTCCTCATCATGCAGCTTTCCTTGGTTCCCATGCCCTCTCGGCCAGCGTCCCTTGTTCTCGTGTGACATCCCCACACCCCTGCCCTTCGGGAACCCCAGGGGGGAGGAGCAGGAAGGCAAGTTGAGGAAGGGCAGGGAGGAGGGGCAGAGAGGAGGAGGGGCTGGGAGTGGAGGGGAGAGGTGGTTGGATGAGGGAAGGAGGTGGGAGTGAAGAGGAGGATAGCACTTTGTTGGCAGTGACTGGCTTTTAATGATCCCCCTCTGGTGGGTGGGGCTCTGGCGAGAGCACAAAAGCATCATCCCCGTGCGTGCCGTGCAGTTGGAGGTTGTGCTGCAGAAGGCCCGACAGTTGGCCCCGGCCTGGGTCAGGGGAAGGCCGCAGTCTCCCCCTTCCCAGAATGCCCCCAGCTCTGCTTTGGCAATGGTGGTCCTGCTTGGTGTCCTGTCTGTGTTGTGGGGTCTCTGGCGTTGTACAACTGAAGCATGGTGAAAGGGCAGGGCTGGGGGTGGAGTTTGGGCCAGGTCTGTAGCCTGCTTTTTGCCTCTTGACACAGCACCCTCACCACCGTGGCACCCTGGCTGGTTGCCCAGGTCACATACCCCTAAGGCCAGCCCTGGCCTCACTGTAGATGGCCAAACAACTGTCTCCCACCTAAGCCTTAGCATGATTCAAAATCCGGGGGAAGATAGATATGCAGATGTCTATCTAAAGTGGGGCCTGACCAGGTAAGTATGCTCAGAGACCACATACTGAATCCAAATGGAGGAAGAGGACCCACTGGTCATGAGCCTTATAACTTTTAGCCCAGTGGTTAGAGCACTCATTGGGATTGGATAACCCAGGTTCAATTGCCCCCTCTGTCTGAGGGAGAGAAAGGATTTGAACAGGGGTCTCCCACCTCCCAGATGAGTCCCCTAAGCACAGAGCTATGGGATTTCTGTTGTGGGGCTCCCTCTGTGTCTCCTGTTAAAGCTGTTACATTCTATTTACATGATAAGTCATTGGAGCAGGGGGACTGAACCCTGGGTCTCCCAGGTGGGTACCCTAAATGTCAGCCTACTGAGTCATTCTCTTGCTCTCTTTCTGTCCCATTGACTCTAAGTATTTACCCAAAGTGAAATGGCTTCAACAGGAGAGACTGATGGGGGAGGTCCCACAGCAGAATATCCCATAGCTCAGTGGGTTTTGGCAGCCTGCTGAGAGGTGGGAAGACCCTTGTTCAAATCTTGTCTCTCCTTCAAGCAGAGTGGGGAATTGAACCTGGATCTCCCCGGGAATGCTCTAACTACTGAGCTAAAGGTTAAAAGGTGTGTGGTGGTGGTGGTGGACATGCCACTTCTTGTGGAAGGAGCCTCACTCATTCTTGCAAGAAATGAGTAAGCCACCTGACCCCAGGGGAGGGATTCCCAGTTGTGGATTGCTAACAGAGATAGAGGCCTATCCCTGAGAGAAGGGGAGGGGCTTTGTCAGCATCTCCTATTGTCTAACTTGGGTAGCTCCCTGTCTAGCCTGCTGGCTTTTGTAGATCCCATTCTTAGGCACCTATCTGTCCCCATTCATTGTATGGGAAGCCTAAATACCTAATGCAGGCTTTGTGTATCGCAGTGTTCCTGTGATTTTCTAAGTGCCTAAAAGTTAGGCATTGCAATGCTCAGCCTCACAAGGCCTAAGTCACTTTGTGGGAAGGGGCCTTAGTCTCTCTGTGCTTCAGTTCCCCATCTGTAAAAGGGGGGTAATAGCACTTCCCTACTTGACAGTGGTGTTGTGAGGATAAATACAACAATGATCCTGAGGTGCTCAAATACTGTGGTGACAGGGGCCATATAAATACCTTAGATACTGTTAGCTAGCACAGTCTACGTCACCCTTAAATCTTAATATAGACAAAACCACGGTGTGAGAAGGTCGTACAGTCTTCATGACTAGTCAAGGCCTGGTCTCAGCTCAAGTTGCCACAATAGGTGTCAATTAGTACCAGAGCTGGCTCTGTTCCTATCTGTGCGCTTACCTCTACTGGTTTAGTATGAATTGTTTTCCAGCTTTTCACAGAAACCATGTCTGTGAAGGTATAGAGGGAAAGATGAGAAGCAGCCTGCAGGGAACAGAGGGTGTCTGGGTTTTTTGTTTTTGGCTGGGGAGAAGGCAGAGACAAGCTCTGGAAAGAGCGGCGAGTGTCAGCTGCATTCATCAGAGCCAGCGGAATAGACAAACTGGATTTATGACAAAGGTTGCTGCTGGATCTCAGGATTTCCCAGCGCTGAGTGAGTGACAGCCACAGCAGTGCTAAGGTAGCTAATGCGATGCTTTTCCCTGTGGAGCAATCATCTTCAAACAGCAAAACAACAAGACCAGTCAAATTTGCCACTGATTTTCAGGGAAATAGATGGCTGTTCTGAATAACTGTGTTTGCCATTAGTTTACAGAGCACATTGAAAGTCCCAGATATTTTTGTCTGCTGAAATTATAGAGCTTTGGGATGAAGAAAAGCAGGGGACTGCAACTCTCATAACCCCTTCCCCACTGCTCTCCCTTTCCCCAGGCCAAGTAACGGGGAAGGTCCTGACCCAGGAAGCAGCCAGGCTGTGTTTGGGAGTTGGAGCTGCCTGGTGGCAGGGTGCTGGAGAGAAGCCCTAGGAAGTGTGGACAGAGTTACAGGTGGAATAGGCTGTTACAGCTGGGTGCAGGTCTGTATGGGACTTATGGGGGAGCAGCAGTGGTTGGGCAGGGAGCCAGTGCAGAGGGGCCCCAATGAGTTACACTAACTGAGCGTGGCTTGGAAACAAGCAAATGCTTATTTGTTTAAACTAGGGTTGCCAACCTGCAGGATTGTCCTGGAGTCTCCAGGAATTAAAGATTAATCTTTAATTAAAGATAATGTCATGTGATGAAACCTTCAGGAATTCACCCAACCAAAGTTGGCAACCCTAAAAGAGGCTGGACTGAAGAGGGCATCCCAGGCACTAGGCCTGAAGAACCCTGTCTCTTGACTGGGCTTCCCCAGGGACCCAACCCAGAACCACTGTTTTTCACTTGGAACTGTAACTGTTTAAGCCTCTGTGCCCAGGGTATCTGCAACCTTTCCCTCTCCAGCCACCCTAGTGAAATGTTCTTTCTCTTAGTCACGTGTCCGAGTGGTTATTGGGACCCACCAGGCCTTGCTGCTGAAGCCCCTGCAGTGCTTGCCTCTGACTTGCAGTACACCTGGCATGCTACTGACCCCTAAGGGTTTGGGGTAATGGGCAGTCACAATAATTATCGCTTTTGACTAACTACATTGTCACTAGAGTTACCTTAATGCAAAGTGCTCTTCAAAGCCCAATAGGTGTGCTACAGCAGTGGTTCTCAACCTGAGGTCCAAACCACCCTGGGGGGCCACGAGCAGGTTTCAGGGGGGTGCCAAGCATGGTTGGCATCAGACTTGCTAGGGCCCAGGGCAGAAACCCAAAGCCCCACCGCATGGGACTGCAGCCGGGGTCTCCGAGCCCCACCATCAGGGGCTGAAGCCTGAGCAAAGTAGCTTTGTGGTGTCCCCTGTGTCGTGGGGCCCTAGGCAATTGCCCTCTTTGCTATTCCCTAACAGCGGTCCAGGCTTTTATATTCAGAAAACAGTTGTTGTGGCACAGGTGGGCTGTGGAGTTTTGGGAGGGCGGGGGAGCTCCAAAAGAAAAAGGTTGAGAACCCCTGTACTACAGCACATGGTAAAAGCAAGGGACAGAAAAAAATCAACACTGAGTGAGACAAGGTCCGATGCTACATTATAACAGAAGGTTACAACTGCAGCATGACTGGGTGGTGGTGAAGGGAGGGGAGAATCCGATGTCTATATTAAATATATCATTTCCCCTCAAGGATGGAAATTGAAGATCAGGCTTACACATGTTTTTTAAACAAGTATCCTGTAGCTGGATTACCTTCATCCACTGAGCTGTCTCTTCCTTTTGTCATGGCTCTGTGTGTGAAAGTGAAAGGCAGTATCAAAACCAGCCCTGCCATACAGCCACATGATGCTCTTATGCCTCCGCTATTGATTTTTAAAACTGATCTACCTTTAAAATGATTAATTTTTATGCAAAAACAGCAGCACTTTTAGCCTAAGGCTTGTGCCCATGAAGAATGTTATGGCGAATTTTATAGTGAGTTTTTGTGGCAGCCTTTTGTATTCACAGGTTACCTTTACTTGATAAGGGCGTATTGAAGTTTTCAAACTAGAGCATTTATTAGCAGGCATGTGGAAAACAAAACAAAAATGACAATAATACCACAGACCCCAGGTCTGTATGTCAAACCCCACTCTTTGAGGTTCTGTCCTAGTTCACATGTCTGCAAATAAGGTATCCAAAAGCTCCTTTTTTTCCTGGCCGCCAGCAGCAAAGTGAAAACTGACTGGAGAGCTGGGTTTTTATTTGCTCACTCAGGCCTGTCTGTCTTTGAGTTGCATCTTTGATAGTAAGCGCCTGCTTTCAATTAGTTACCATAAACTCCACAGCCACAACAGCACAAGAACGAAGTCCGATCCATACTCCCAGCCATCTCCACGTGGCTTCATCGAAGCCTTGAAATTAACTATTTCCATGCTGGCAGGGAAATGGCTTTTTTTTTAAAAAGAGGGAGAAACACGTGAATAAAATAAAGTTAATATAAAGTTAATCATCTGATTTTTTTAGCAAGTAATACTCTCCCTGGAGCAGTTTCTCCCTTGTCATTCTTTTCCTCCTAGCATTTGCTGCTGTTACTCATTATGGGCCTGATTGTGCAACCCTTACTCAAGTTAGCGAACCCTGACAAGAGTACTTCTGTTGAAGTCACTAGCACAGGTTCTGCAATCAGATCCTCTGTTATCAGAGTCATTTAGAGGGTATGTTCTTCTGGGCAGGGACCTTGTTTAAATTGTTTTCTTGTCTGGGGCGTTCCATGCACATCCAGGGTGCTACGTGTTCTCTCTCCCTTTCCGCACACCCTCTTCCCACTATTGCAGGAATGAGGATAGCTGCCACTTTGCTGGCCAGCACAAATACCAGTGCCTGGCTCCTTTCAAGGGCCAGTTTGGTCCATTAGCAATATTGTTTTGGTTCTGAGGTGCCTCTTGCAGCCAGGCATCCCATCAAACATCAGTGGGGTTGGGAGGGGGAGGCACACATGCAAAGAAGGATAAAAGGCTACATCCGTGTGACTGATCAGCAATGAAAGAAGAGTTAAGGTCCTTGTGAGGCAGATGTTTCATTTGCCTAGTCTAGCCAAACAAAAGCATGGTAAATCCCTAGCTTGATTTGATTTTAAGAGGTGTTCAGGGAAAGGCCTTCCTATGCTGCCACAGTTTCCTTATGAGTAAACTGTGTTTGTTTAAAATAATTTATCAGTCATAATTGTGAAAACTCTGGGACAAAACCCTTGTGTTTTATCCCTGAGATTTCTCTACATTGTCACTGCTGCTGAGATATTTCATCTACAAAAAAAATTAAAATTTAATCACACCAAATGTAATGTGTCTGTAATGTGGAGAAAATACAGTGCCTCCTTTCTGTATGGCTACGTATACACTTGCATATAAATAGCACATTTGTTTCACATTGTGAAATCATGGCTAAAAAGTAATTTTAATAATGCTGTAACTCTTTCCCCCATCAGATCTAATACACCTGCAGTAAATAAGAGATCACTTATGCTCTGCCTTTAGGGTGAAATTAATCTCTGTGCAGAGGTCCAGCACAAGGGGTAGGCACACTTAAATCCAGTTTAAGCCCTTACATAGATACCCCGGTGATGGGTTTAAGAATCTAGATAGATATGAATTCTGTTCGTAGGCAAATAACTAACGCCTTTATGAATCGGAAACGTATGATATAGTCTTAAAATAAGTGATCTGATGACAGACAATTTGACATTGTTATGCATGTACTTGTGCTGAGCCACATGGCTGCCATGCACATTTCCTTGCTGTGACTCAAGTTTTGCTATGTTCCTGACCCTTGACTTCCGTTAATCATCTCCTGGGTGTGTGGTCTGCTACTATTCTGAGATATCTCGCGAACAGGGACAAAGTAATTACTTGATCCCTGGCTGCCACAAGAATCTTTCCGACGAGAAAAATGGAGAGGGACACTTCCTTGCTGGATTGAAGTAAAGCCAATCTGGCTGCTTCAGAAGGTTTCTTTTCTGATGGCCTGAATGCAGATCCACCACTTACTTAACTCTGGGTTTAAAGCCAGCATTATTTGACTCTCCTAAACCATCCACCCATTTCTCCCTAAATGAAACATGAATGATTTCTAATCCATTGTTTTCTTCTCCCGCTAGCTTTGTTACAGGCTTCCTTGTAAACAAGACTTTCCAATTCTCCCCTGTGAGCCAAAAAAAAGTTACATTGTTGGTCTCCTCTCTATAATTTCCTTGCGTTAATAATCCAGGCTCCTCTAAAAATTTGGAAATGTAATCAATGTACCAGAGTTAATTGACACAAACCGAGCCTTGTCCTGAACAAAGCAATGACATAGGAATTGGCATACCACAGCAGATCCCCCGGGGTCCATCTAGCCCAGTAGCGGCCGGCACCAGGAGCTTCTTCAGAAGAAGTTGCAAGGATCCTTCACTAGGCAGCTGTGGGATACTCTGCACCTATGAAGGTCTCATCCTGAGCCCTACTAACTAGAGACAAGCTTAAACCCTGAAACATGAGATTTTTCCCTCCTAATCCTCATTTTGTTACCATTAATTATTATAACTCTGGATAGCCGTATAAATGTCCAGTCCCTTTTTGAATTGTGCTGTGGTCTTTGCCTCAGTGGCCTGTTGACACATTGGCTCTGCCCACACCTGGATTAGAACCATGCTAGCCACGAGAATAAATGATTAATTAATAACACTGGGTGTCAGCTGCAGTTTTAAAGAATTTAATGTCCCCCACCCCCATTTCCCGTGAGATGCATGGCTGTATGGCTTGAGATTCATGATTTGTACAGATGTAACGATTCAGCCAGCTATCGTGCAGCAGGGTGAAAACTTTAAATAGTGTGGGGTTTTGCCCACTTTTACTTGCATTGTTGGGACTTGATCCTGTAAGTGTCCCTCTGCACAGAACTATGATTGAAGTGAATGGATGGTCCACATGTGAAATGGTGGGATGATTGGATCGTAGTTATCAAAAGAGTCTCAAGCTCTATAGTTGAACCCTATTTTCATAACCATTTAACTATCTGTCATGTTATAGAGCACATGATATGGGAAAAATCTCCATTAGGATAAAAAGTCCCATAACCACGAACTTTTGACAGATTTTCTCTGCACTTTTTTCATATTGGTCCCAATTTTGGAAGGTACTCAAGCACATGCTTAGGTTTAAGTGGTTTCCTAAATAGGGCTGTGTTGTTGAATCAGAACTATTATACTTAAGATGTCAGCCTCTCTTTGGGTTACAGTTTAGCTTGATAAATGCATGACAAATCTGAAAAAAACTATTTTGGTGTTTGAGTTTTAGCCATTAAAACTACTGTTGGCAGGCCAGAGCCACCACCTAATAAAAATCAGTGTTTACATGTGTTGCGTTAAAGCTATAGTTTTTCGCTTTTTAAAAAGAAACTGACTTAGTGCCAATGCAGAGAAACATTTTCCAATACCCACTAAGTTCATAGACATGTTTTTAGTACCAGGACGTCCTATGACCAAGGGCTACATTCGAGTTGGTGCTAAATACACATCTGCATTTGAGCACACAGACTAAAATATGTTCCTCACTGTCTTTCTCTGATCAAATCCAAGTTACAGTCATTCCCCTCTCCCATACCTTTGACAGCCCCCTCATCCCTTGTTGATGCCAATGTTTGATCAATTCCTGGCTTTTACCAAATCAGATTCAAGCTCCTTGGCCCAGAGCCTCAGAGGTATTTTAGGCGTACATTGAAATCAATGGCTATTAGGAGCCTAAATACTGTTCAGGATCTGGGCCCTTGTCCTTACCTTCAGTGATGTACATACTTTTGTCCCACCTCTGCCTCTGATGTAATTTCTTCTTATTCCTCCTCACATGTCTATGCTCCTCCCAGTCCTTTCTCCTCTCTGCTCTTTCATTCCCTCCCAATCTTAGCTTTCTGCCAGCTTTGTTACCTCTTCTTGGCACAGTCACTCTATTCTTACCAGCCAAGCACCCTCCTGTCTATCCTTCAAATTCCTTCTTCCATAAGCCTCATTTTCCTCTGAAATTCTCTCTCCACACCCTACTTTAGCTAATCTGTTGTCCCATGTCCTGCTTTGGGCCCCAGTCCTACACAACCCCCTATGCCTATGCAGAACTCTATTGCAGGGAGGCCTGCCCATGTAGATCCATTTGCAGATTTGGAATCTTTGTTTGGCTCATGACTCTTAGCACAGGGCAGTGAATCTGTCTTATTCTGTGCTGTGTACATTAGTGGCTTCTTGTAAATGATTAGTAATAACCTGTGCGTTAAAAAAATGCCAGGAAATGCTCCCCCACAAACAACTATATTAAAATGTTGATATTGTAAATGAAAACAATAATAGCAGAAAATTCCCAGGCCCTATATACTCAGGCACCTCAGCACAAGGTGCCATTGTTTAATTATTTCCTTAGCTTGATCATTGTACTGAGGTGTTAGAAGAACATGTGAAATTGGAAATTGCTTTGACCTTGCTCTGTTTTTCCCCCCTCCCAAGTGTACCTAATTTTTTATAATACAGTTTTCTCTAGATGCAAATATGTAAATAATTCCTAATCCCTCCAATATACACAGGAGGTCGGTGCTGTGGTGACATAAGGGTCTTGCCAGTTCTGATGTATCCTGTCCACCTGATGACCAGTGAAGATGCAGTAGTACATGAGCTATTAATACAGGGAGAGAAGCATCCATTGCAGAGAGTTCCCCATACGGGAGCTAATTTAGTGAGTCACTATGAATTAGATATAGACTTGGTACACATTTCTCAAAAGCTGAGGATATAGTGATTACCCGGTGTTTAAGACAAGGACGTTAAATCTTGACCTGCAACAGTTACATGATATCAGCAGAAGGCATGCACAGTTACAGACGTTAGCCATACAACACTTGGACAAACACTTCTTAAAAAGACTATGTGGTGTCAAACTGATTAACAAAGAGGAGCCCATTCATTGTCAAAGCAGACAGAGAAGATTGGGAGCTTGTACGCTCCACCTGAGAAACCTTGGGCCTGACTTACAGAAGTACTGAGCACCTGCCCCAGTGGCGTAGCTAGGGGTGGAAATTTGGGTGGGCCCCGACTTTCGGGTGGCCAGGCAATGACAGACTGCTAGCTCAGCTTCTCCCCCAACACCACCCCCTCTCCCTATCCCTGGTGCCCCCAGATACAGGGCTTCACCTGCCGAGCTGGGCACGCACATGCCTCACCTTGGGCAATCACTGCCAGCAGCTCCTCCTCCGCCGGGCTCAGCTCACCTCCCCTGGGGGGGAGCCTGGGCGCCTCCTCCTCACCCCGCGCTCACAGGGGCCAGACTCGGTGCTGCGCGTTGTTGAATGCGGCAGGGCACCCCCCGCGTGCCCATTATCCCCCTCCCCTCAGAGCAGCTGCCAGTGGGGGCCCAACCATTCCCCCTCCAGCAGCCGGGGGGAGACATGGTGGCCACCCCTCACCGCGCATGGGGTTGATTTCCCAGCACAAACGGCCCACGCTGCGTTCTGCATGGGGGAGGCCCCATGCTCCGTGTGTGGGCTGGTGATTCCCATCGCCTTCTTTCCAATCCTCCTCTCCCCCACGTTAGCGGCCCAATGGTACGGCTGGGTGGAAGGGGTCTGGGTGCCAGAACAGCTGGGGCACTAATGTGTCTCTGCGGCGCTGTCCTTCGCTGCTTCATTGTGTGTGGCTGCGGCATACCCCTGCTCAGATTTAGGTGGGCCTGGATGCTAAGTGGATGGGCTGCAGCCCACCCGTGGCTATGCCCCTGATCTGCCCCCCCATTTCCTTCAGTTAGTCACTAGCGCTCTACACTTCTGAAAATCGGGCCGAGGTGTCTAAAGCTACTTTCCTCCCCGCTCAAAATAGAGGCATCCAAGAAATCAGTGACCTCTTCTCTGGCTTTTGGCCCCATTCTTGTTTCCCCAACTCCTGCCCTGCTCCTCTCTCCTGTGCCCCTCATCTCCTTCCCTCCTTTCCTTCATCATTTCCTTTCTCTTGAGATCCCATTCTACTTTCTCTGTTTTTCTTGGAAGTTTTTCCTTATTTAAACATCCTCTCAGTGTTGCTGCTGCTCCCTCTAGTGAGATGAGCTCACTGGCCTCCCCACCTCCAATTTTGCCTTGTCAGTTTTTCTGAAAGCCAAGGGGGAAAGGGTTGAAAGAAATAACTGGGCAGGAGTGAGGCTTAATGATTCCGAAGGTAAACAATAAACAGCCCCCTGGCTCTGGGAACCTGCTCTTGGTTCTGCTGTGCCCTAAATGTGGCCTTCATGCAGTGTATAATGACTAGCCAGCCAATGCATGAATTGTGGCCTCTCATTCAGCACAGTGTGACCTAATCTACGTTATGTGATGGATAGAGACTGAAGACTGGAAAAATCCTCACAAAAAGCCTGGTGACGTCCTCTCTTCCTTCCCTCAAGAGGGTGGCAGGTCCCTGTGAGGGTCGTTGTGCTCTGTCTCCTCTCTCTGGCTGCTTTTGTCATTACAAATCCTTTCTTGAATTTGTGCGTGTGTGTGTCTGGACTGAGTTAGCGAGTTCAGTTCCCAGCACCACACTTCCCTTCACTTGCAAAGGGGAAAATGATTAACTCAAATTTCGAAAAGAGGGAAGATCCAAAAGGCAGAACCGAGCAGTGACTAATCCTCCTCCCAAGAGGCTTTGTAACTTTGATCTGGGAGTCAGTTCTAATAAGCAAGATGTCTTCTGCTCCCAGAAAAGGTGACCTGCCCACCTCACTTATCATTCACATGGAGACTCTGAATTAACGCTTTTCCCAGTGAAAGCCTTTACATCACTCACTACAAAGCCCTTTGCATAGGAACCATTGGGACAGCCTTTCTGCTTCCTGCAGAACACACTAATAGAGTGGGTTTCTTTTTCATGTATGAGAACACACAAACGTACAGCAAAAGCAGAGGGAGAAGCCTAGATGATCTCTTTGGTGTTTCCCTTGGTATCTCTTCAGTGTTCCCTATCAAAGCAACAAAGTTAGAATAAATTCAAATAAATCCCCCTCATCCCTGTATCCCTTCACTAAAGCACTTTCATTGCAAATTATTCTCTTGGGAAATTAGTGCTTTGGGTTTTTTTTAACAGCCGTGCTAGCGCACAGCCTTGAGAGAAGTCGTCTATTGAGATATGCACTGGATGATTTGTGGAAGGCTTGATAGGTCAATTGCCCTGTTTTATTGAGGGGGATAGTGACAAACAACCCCATCTGTGCCACTGCAGTCAGCTGTGCCTACTTTGCGTGTGTGGTGCTTGTTCCCCTAGCCCCCTTCTCCGTGTCCCGCCCTCTCGTCCGAACTTTGCTTCCTGTGCTGGATTTTAAGGCCAGCTTGTGTTGCTGGCTGTATCTTCTTTTGGGTTAAAGGAAAGGCACTGGTTTGGGGCAGAGAATTGCATCGCTGTATTGTATAGCAGAGGCTTCCCCTTTGTGCATGGCATGCTGTCAAGGCATGGCTGTTTAAAGCAAAAACACTAGGCTTTGGAGGTTAGGAGGACAACGCTGAAGGCCAGTAATGGAGGTTTATGAATGCAGCTCACATTTTAGTACTTCATGTCTTTAGCATTGTCCTTCATTTTCTCTCCTATCACTCCTTCTCCCTCTCTTTTAATTCACTTTTCCTCCTGTAAAGTACTTAGTGCTGCCGAGAGAAATTGGAGTGGCTGAATCTAATTAGTTTAGCGTCAGTGTCTATGTGTATAGCATGGGCTTTCCCAAGCCACTGCTTTAACCCTGCAAATGGAATGATCCATGACGTCTACACGCTAAACTCTGCCGCCGCAGAATGGGAGGGGGGACGGACGGACTGCATAACCTCAAGGACTCATCTTACAGTAATACTTTGCCCATCTATAACACTTTGTAAATATTAATAAATCGGCCTTCTCCACACCTTGTGAGGCAAGTAACTATCATCCCTCTTTACAAAGGGGGAGAGCATACAGAGGTGAGTGACTTGCCCAGTGTCGCATATGAGGCCCTTGGCACACCAGGAATAGAATCCAGATCTCTTGTCTCCCAGTTCTGAACTTTAGCCACAAGATAAGATAAGATCATCCTTCCTCTCATATCACAGCACCTTCTCTGCCACCCTGTACATGAGCCCATCAATAAAATGCATGGCTTGGGGTGCACCCAGGAAGTTAATAGATTTCCACCAAAAACTTTTGGGACCAACTTGTTGATTTATTTAATGCTTAAACACTCTCTTTCCCGCTCCCATCCCATACATGATCTCTCCATTGCCCTCCTGGGCCCTCCCTCTTTGCAGACAGCAGAGATAGCTCCTCTACCCTGAAATTTACATCACCGAATCAGTTGCTCACAGGTGGTAGGGGGAGAATAATACAACAGATTCTGCAAATGAACATCTATTAGTGGAATTATTTCAGGAAATCCATGTATTTCATTTATTTATAATTTATTACTAGTGTATTCCATTCACTGACAGCCCGAGAGGGAGAAAATAATTCATTAAACAATCAGTAAGACGTTTGTAAGTCAAGGACTTATTATGATCCAGTCTCCAGGAAACATATGAGGCTTCAGAAATATATTAAGTTTATCTGTGCCAGTTAAGTTGTTTTACATAAGAGAGAGACATTTAATCCTACTGATCTGTCTCTAACAGCTCAAGAGGAAACCAATTCAGATCCACTGTAATCTGAGTAATAGGTTCAAGGCTAGCTCCCTCTTATCAGAGGGAAAGGAGGCATTTCATCTCACAGTTTGTGCTGTCTTCCCTCCGATTATCTATTCCCTGGTGGCCAGATATGAGCACTGGCCAATTAGTGGTGTTCCCCTTTCAATAGCTGCACTCATCATGTATGCATCCTGCCTCTGCTGACTTGACTTGAACCAGGATCTCACAGTCTGGCAGTACACTTGCTCCGCCTCCGCAAGGTGATCCAGAAGGGAGCCATAGCCTCTTGCTGCCTCAGTTCCCCAGCTGCGAAATGCTTCACCTCTCAAGGGTGTTGGGAGGATAAACACATTGAAGACTATGAAGCACTTTGAGATCTACTGATGAAAAGTGCTCTGTAAGCATAGGCTTGGCAGGATTTGTTTTTTTATGAGTTCAAAGGATAATATTGGATCATTTTAAAGCATTTTTTCAATTTAAATTTTCCCATTTGTGCAAAATTATGGGCAAAGCGGAATCAGGCTCAATGAGTCGTATGAAAGCAGCCCCTGTGGACTACAGGTGAGGCCAGATCCTGGGAGATGATGGCACTAATGCAGGACTACACAGGCTCAGGAAGCCAATAGGGCTACATCACCCTCAGTAGACCACCTGGGCTGTGTTGGAGTTATGAAGGGCCTGGAATAATAGCAAGGCATTTAGCAGGCCTGCGACCTTGTAGGGGAATGGTCACCATCTTGCACTGTCAATGTCTTTAGTGAGAGTTTTAAGCAGATGGGAAGTTTTGCAAAAATAATGCCTACTAAGGGTTCACGTGGCGACCCTCTCCCTCCTCCCCTAAAACAGGGAGTTTCTAGCAGGTTTGTCAGGTTCTTTGGTTCCCAATGCTGGCCCTGTCTGCACCCAAACTCAAGGAAGGGATTCCCAGAGAAAAAGTTTCAAAATCTGTACAGTTCCGTTCATGCAGTTCTGCCTACCTTCCCCAGTCAGCAGTGATAGAGAAAGTGGGGACACAGTTGGCATTCATCTGTTAAACAGTCCCTTTGGGAACTCTCTCTCCAAAATCAGACATCTGGCACGCTCTCCTCAGCCACTTAACTTTGTCTTCTTTTTGTGTAAAGCTGAACCTCAGTGCACATCCTGTCTCTGCACCTGGACTAAAGCTTTGGTTTTAAACTCTATTGTCTCCTGTGTGTTTGCTTGTTCTGCGCAAGGCTGATTCCACTGGGAGCTGAGCTGGGAGCTGTGAACTCATTTTAAAGATGTTCCTTGGATAAAGGAGTGAAGTATTTAAAGGGAAATTCCTGGCAACCCAGGTGAAAAAAGATGTTCTCTTTCTCTCTTTTTCATATGAATGGTGAACTTCCACCTTTCGAGGCATGCATTTCATAGCCAAGATAGCGGTGAATCATTAGAGGAGTCTTTATGTTAAGTTAAACCCTTACCATGCCAGCTTTTCTTTAGATCCCATGAGGAGCTGATGTGTGCCCTGTTAGTATCTTTTCCTTCCACTTATCTAGATTACCCTCTCAACTTACTTATTAGGGCCAGTCTGTATTTGCTTTTAGTCATCATGTAACCCAGGGCTTATCAAACGACAGGAAGACCTGCTAGAGGTAGATTTGTGAGGCTAATTCACTAAGGCTTAGATACTCCCATCCAGTGCAGAACCTGATTAACAGGCTATGCACCAGGTATTGCCGGAAAGGTGGCCAAGGAAGGCTTCCTCCCCTAGGCCACAGAGTGGCTGATGTTGCAATAGCAATCTGGCCCTAACATGACCCCTCTAAGGGGCTAGAGGAGGGAAGATGGAAGGATCTATGTGGCAGCAGATCTGTACCAACTATTCCTACCTCTCACTTCACACACACACACACACACACACACACGTCTTTTACCTGAGAATCCAGGTGCAGCGATGGATACAATATGACCCACTGCTCCTTCTTCTCAGACTGCAAAATATGTTAGCAGAGATCAGACATGCGCTCCCATCTTTGCTCATTTCTCCAGAAGATTCCCCTACTGGTCAGCATAACTTATTTTATGATGATTGAGCTTTAATTCAGATTTACTTCTCTTACTTCTCATGGGCCCTGGGAAAGCACAGTAAGCACTGTGTCCAAGTCTGCTGCAGAGCGGAATATTATCTGCATATGAACAGGGCAGGCTGTACTGTCTCACTCTCTCCCCAAGCAGCCCTGACCAAGAGGGAGGACAAGATGGAATCTTGCAGAACTCCACATGGGGGAATTCCTTTCAGAGAAGTGAAGTTTTAGCTGGGGGGATCTCCCTAGCAAGACGGTGTACGGTTATTGAAGGGCCTTCCCATCCACTTCCACAAAGATCTGCAGGTGAGTCAACAAAAAGGTATGGGATGTGAAAGGCTGCTGATAGAGCTAACTAAATCACCAAGGGCACTTTATTGTGTCCGTCGCCAAAAAGAGGTAATCACCATAGGTGACAGCTCTGTCTCTCTTCTAGACGCTTGCCTGAAACCCAGACTTGCCGACATCCAAACCTGAAAACCAGCACTATCAACGTAACATAAATTTCCCTCAGTTTCCACATATACACATTGATTGGCATACATTTGCATTGTTTGTCCCTAACCCCGAGTGACATGACCCTGTGAGAAGGAGTGATAGGAGAGAAAATGAAGGACAATGCTAAAGACATGAAGTACTAAAATGCAAGCTGCATTCATAAACATCCATTATTGGCCTTCAGCATTGTCCTCCTAACCTCCAAAGGTAGGTGGATGCTGCCCCATGTGCTCCCTCATCCCCTCATATATCCCTGGCCCTGTTCTCTATCCCCTCCCTCACTTGCTGTCCTCGTTCTGGTAATGTGCTGCTGCCCCTGATTCCCCACTACGCTGCCTCCTGCCCGCATTTGCTGCCTCCTACTCTATTGTACTGCTGCTTGTTGCTCCCCACCTGCTGCTCCTGCCCAGAGTGCTACTGTCTCCCTCACCCCTATACCTAAACTCAGGTCCTGGCTACCTTTACACTGAGGCCTTCTTGCTGGCTCTGGGGCAGCGGAGAGGGGATGGTGCCTGGAGGAATGGGTCCAGGGCCTGCTAGGTTGGGGGAGGCAATTATCTTCCCCCTGGAGATCCTATCACCGGCTTTCTGGGATGAGGGTGGAAGGGACCTGCTCTTGGCAGCCCCCAAACACTAGAAAAGGGGGGAAGCCAGCTACCACCTTCTGCAGCCAGCAGGAGGGGCAAGAAGACCCCTGTGGAGGGGAAGCCAGGAGCTGGGATTAGGTGTGGAGACAGTGTCACACTGGGTTGGGAGGCAAGACAGCAGCCACCTATTTGGGTTGGGAGTGGGGAATGCTGGGAGCCTGAACCAGGGAGGAGGGAAGCACTAGCCTCTTCACCCCACACCTTGGCCTTGAGGTGAGGGGGGCAGGAAGGGCCAGCGCTGACTGGAAGATCAGGTCTTTGTTTATTCAGTTGCCAGGTTTTCCTTCAGCACAGTGATCAGCCCTGCATGGCTGCTTCTCCCCAGGAGGTGGGGGAACGGGGAAGAGCCACCAGTCAGGTGAAAACCCATAGAGTTGGCAGGTCCAGGAACCAGAGTGGCAAGAGTTAAGGACACCCATGAGATCAAGCATCTGTGTCACTTTTTTCTCTGTACCTGTCCCTAACAATGGTAGGCCTGAGACTGGGAGATATTTGTGATATTGTAAATGTCAAGAGCTGGTTTCCTAGGCAGCAATAACACCCCTGCCTTTTAAAGGACAGCCGACAGTCTGCCATCCCAAAGGGAACAATCCTTATCACCCGTTGGCCCAAAACTTCCCATCTGGCCTTGATCAGTCATGAGGTGCACAGGTCTAGCTCACAGACAGTTGGCCTTTATTTGCCAGTGCTTCTAGGAAGAAATGGATGAAACTACGTACTTTGGAGGAAGCTTGTATCCAGATCTGGATCCAACCATCTTGGAGCAGATCTGTTTCTGAAATGGAATGAGCCTAACCACCATGGCAATCACCGTGAGGAAGTTTGGATCTGGGTCTTTGTGAGTGAGGCCTTTGTCTATTCTGCAGCAGTTTGAGAACAGCCCTCTTATCCCTGCCTTTGGACTTTTTTTTGCCAAAACAAGACAGATATATTCCAGTGGCAAACCCTGGTATTGTGTGTGTGTGTGTGTGTGTGAGAGAGAGAGAGAGAGAGCGTGAGCATAAACACCGAACAATGGTTTTCTCTCTCTTCATCCTTCCCTGTATTCATTCTTTCTCATTCGATTTCCAGTTTTGCTTCATTTTCTCTGCTGCTTTGTGTCATTCTGTGTCTATATCTCTAGTTCATGTCTCTTGTTTTCTCTTGCATGCTTCCTGCCTCTAGCTATTGCTTTCCTTTCTGACAGTTAACTAGTTGGTTTTAAAGAACAGAGAAATATCAAGCTACTTTTGGTGTGATGCATGTTTGCAATCTTTCGCTGAGAGAGCAAAGCTTATGCTTGCTGCTAGCGCATTGCTGAAAAGCCGACTGCTGCAGAGGAGCATGTGGATCAGACAGAGACTTCTCTTAGGGGAGAGTCTAATGATAGAGAATCTCCAGGTTCTAGTCAGGAGCAGAGGATGGAAGAGGATAAAGTAGGGGCCAGATCAGACGAGAAACATTCACATAAAAAAGAATCTAACACATCAGAAAAGAGCAGACAAATAAACAGTGACAAGTTTTTAAAGTGCTTGTACACAAATGCTAGAAGTCTAAATAATAAGATGGGTGAACTAGAGTGCCTCGTGATAAAGGAGGATATTGATATAATAGGCATCGTAGAAACCTGGTGGACTGAGAGCAATCAATGGGACACTATCATTCCGGGGTACAAAATATATCGGAAGGACAGAACAGGTCGTGCAGGGGGGGGAGTGGCACTATATGTGAAAGAAAATGTAGAATCAAATGAAGTAAAAATCTTAAGTGAATCCACATGTTCCATAGAATCTCTATGGATAGAAATTTCATGCTCTAATAAGAATATAACATTAGGGATCTATTATAGACCACCTGACCAGGACAGTGATAGTGATGATGAAATGCTAAGGGAAATTAGAGAGGCTATCAAAATTAAGAACCCAATAATAGTGGGGGATTTCAATTATCCCCATATTGACTGGGAACATTTCACTTCAGGACGAAATGCAGAGATAAAATTTCTCGATACTTTAAATGACTGCTTTATGGAGCAGCTGGTACGGGAACCCACAAGGGGAGAGGCAACTCTAGATTTAGTCCTGAGTGGAGTGCAGGAGCTGGTCCAAGAAGTAACTATAACAGGACCGCTTGGAAATAGTGACCATAATACAATAGCATTCAACATCCCTGTGGTGGGAAGAACATCTCAACAGCCCAACACTGTGGCATTTAATTTCAAAAGGGGGAACTATGCAAAAATGAGGGGGTTAGTTAAACAGAAGTTAAAAAGTACAGTGACTAAAGTGAAATCCCTGCAAGCTGCATGGGCGCTTTTTAAAGACACCATAATAGAGGCCCAACTTCAATGTATACCCCAAATTAAGAAACACAGTAAAAGAACTAAAAAAGAGCCACCGTGGCTTAACAACCATGTAAAAGAAGCAGTGAGAGATAAAAAGACTCCCTTTAAAAAGTGGAAGTCAAATCCTAGTGAGGCAAATAGAAAGGAGCATAAACGCTGCCAGATTAAGTGCAAGAATGTAATAAGAAAAGCCAAAGAGGAGTTTGAAGAACGGCTAGCCAAAAACTCCAAAGGTAATAACAAAATGTTTTTTAAGTATATCAGAAGCAGGAAGCCTGCTAAACAACCAGTGGGGCCCCTTGATGATCGAGATACAAAAGGAGCGCTTAAAGTCGATAAAGTCATTGCGGAGAAACTAAATGGATTCTTTGCTTCAGTCTTCACGGCTGAGGATGTTAGGGAGATTCCCAAACCTGAGCCGGCTTTTGTAGGTGACAAATCAGAGGAACTGTCACAGATTGAAGTGTCACTAGAGGAGGTTTTGGAATTAATTGATAAACTTAACATTAACAAGTCACCGGGATCAGATGGCATTCACCCAAGAGTTCTGAAAGAACTCAAATGTGACGTTGCGGAACTATTATCTAAGGTTTGTAACCTGTCCTTTAAATCGGCTTCTGTACCCAATGACTGGAAGTTAGCTAATGTAACGCCAATATTTAAAAAGGGCTCTAGAGGTGATCCCGGCAATTACAGACCGGTAAGTCTAACGTCGGTACCGGGCAAATTAGTCAAAACAATAGTTAAGAATAAAATTGTCAGACACATAAAGAAACATAAACTGTTGAGCAATAGTCAACATGGTTTCTGTAAAGGGAAATCGTGTCTTACTAATCTATTAGAGTTCTTTGAAGGGGTCAACAAACATGTGGACAAGGGGGATCCAGTGGACATAGTGTACTTAGATTTCCAGAAAGCCTTTGACAAGGTCCCTCACCAAAGGCTCTTACGTAAAGTAAGTTGTCATGGGATAAGAGGGAAGGTCGTTTCATGGATTGAGAACTGGTTAAAAGACCGGGAACAAAGGGTAGGAATTAATGGTAAATTCTCAGAATGGAGAGGGGTAACTAGTGGTGTTCCCCAAGGGTCAGCCCTCGGACCAATCCTATTCAACTTATTTATAAATGATCTGGAGAAAGGGATAAAAAGTGAGGTGGCAAAGTCTGCAGATGATACTAAACTGCTCAAGATAGTTAAGACCAAAGCAGACTGTGATGAACTTCAGAAAGATCTCATAAAACTAAGTGATTGGGCAACAAAATGGCAAATGAAATTTAATGTGGATAAATGTAAAGTAATGCACATTGGAAAAAATAACCCCAACTATACATACAATATGATGGGGGCTAATTTAGCTACAACAAGTCAGGAAAAAGATCTTGGAGTCATCGTGGATAGTTCTCTGAAGATGTCCGCACAGTGTGCAGAGGTGGTCAAAAAAGCAAACAGGATGTTAGGGATGATTAAAAAGGGGATAGAGAATAAGACTGAGAATATATTATTGCCCTTATATAAATCGATGGTACGCCCACATCTCGAATACTGCATACAGATGTGGTCTCCTCATCTAAAAAAAGATATACTGGCACTAGAAAAGGTTCAGAAAAGGGCAACTAAAATGATTAGGGGTTTGGAACGGGTCCCATATGAGGAGAGATTAAAGAGGCTAGGACTCTTCAGCTTGGAAAAGAGGAGACTAAGGGGGGATATGATAGAGGTATATAAAATCATGAGTGATGTGGAGAAAGTGGATAAGGAAAAGTTATTTACTTATTCCCATAATACAAGAACTAGGGGTCACCAAATGAAATTAATAGGCAGCAGGTTTAAAACAAATACAAGGACGTTCTTCTTCACGCAGCGCACAGTCAAGTTGTGGAACTCCTTACCTGAAGAGGTTGTGAAGGCTAGGACTATAACAGCGTTTAAAAGAGAACTGGATAAATTCATGGTGGTTAAGTCCATTAATGGCTATTAGCCAGGATGGGTAAGAATGGTGTCCCTAGCCTCTGTTTGTCAGAGGATGGAGATGGATGGCAGGAGAGAGATCACGTGATCATTGCCTTTTGGTCCACTCCCTCTGGGGCACCTGGCATTGGCTACTGTCGGTAGACAGGATACTGGGCTAGATGGACCTTTGGTCTGACCCGGTACGGCCGTTCTTATGTTCTTATGTTCTTAAATAAATTCCACTTGCTGTGAATTGGATTTTTACCATGTGATTGGCATGAAAAGTACAGAGAGTGACTGCTTGCTGGGATGAGTTCAGGACAGTCACTATGGGATGGGTTAGGCCCAAGCTGCTCTTTAGGTCACTTAGCTGAGCTGCTACTTTTGGACAAAAATCTGGTTAGAGACAGTGTAATAAACATAGAGGGAGCTGAGGAGGAGTAAAGGCTGTTGGAGGACAATAATGATTACCTGTTTATGAGCACCACAGAAGTCATCACCAGAAAGACTGGTGTTAAGAATGGAGTTATGTAGTGGACCAGGGTCAGGAGGAAATTAAAAAGGATGTGAGTCATGTGGGGAACAAGGTACAAGGTCTTTACATAACTTCTTGGAAAAGCTAGCTGAAAACAGACACCAAAGATTGTGTTATGCAAATAAACATGACTGATTAAAGTTGATCATCTCTGAAGAGATCCTAAATTCTAAGCACAACCCCAAGGGTGGATTAGCAATGAGTTCCTGGGATCGGGGAACTTTTCCATAGTAGAGATGCATGGTCTGGCGGTAAGCCAAAGAGCATACAGAGCATGAGAGAGTAGTAGCAGGCTGTGCGCCTCATGTGAGAGAGAGAGTGTTGTAAGTAATACCCAGGATTGGTTCAAGAAGTAACTGGAGTTGAGCCACTAAGCACAGTTTTTGTATCGCTGTAAATACATCAGTTTAGAAACAGACACAGACCCATATAAATGTGCTTATATTGGTATGGTTGTGTATTTGGTTGTTGTAGTTATAGAATCTTGTTGTTGTTATGGCAACTGAGTTAGATTATTAGAGGATAGCCCAGCTGGTTTTGGCTGGTGGTTGGTTAGTTCAGTGTGCGGCAATAAATGGCTGCTTTTCAAGGTCTACAGCTCTCTGCGTCTCAAGTGATTTCTCCTAAAACTGCTGCCCCCAAGGATACAACAGGTATAACTTGTTCCTGAAAAATGTACTAAATGATAATGCCCAAAGTACCAAATTCCACACCTTGGTGGCAGGCTTCTGACCAAAATCTAGCACTATGGCACTAAACTTTAAAGAGCAGAATTTAAAAAAGATTCAGCATGGAGGCTGTTTGATCCTAACAGTCACAGTCGGATCTCCCCTCTGAGAGAGTCCTTTTGGTAGCTCAGAGCTGGGTCTGCTTCAAGGCCCGAAGGTCTGTGTGTCGCAAGCAGGCAGGCTCTCAATGTCTGTGGTATGGAAACCCCTGTAGAAAAAGACTGAATGAAATTGTAGCTGAAAAAATGGAGCATTTGCCAAGCCCAGTACACCATAGTGTGGTGACATCCTCATTCTTGCATCGTCACAGTAATACAATTAGAGTGGGAGTTTCCAAACACTCAGCATTTGGCCCAACTCTGCTCCCACTGAAGTCAGTGGTAAAACTGCCATTGACTTCTGCAGGAGCAGAGCTAGACCAATGCTGAGTGCTTCTGAAAATCCCAGCCATAGGCTTTGTCTGCAGTAGACAAGGTTTGTTGGTCTAGCTATACTACCAAACCCTCTTAGTCTTAGTGGAGGGTTTATACCAGCAAAAAAGTCCTTTTGCTGGGGTAGTTTGTACCTGTTGCCCGAATGAAATAAACTATACTGGCAAAAGGACTTTTATGCAGTATAATTACGTGTACACTAGGGCTTTCGCCAACATAGAAATGTCACAAAAAATCACACCTCTTGGGGATGTTACTCTACCGGCAAAAATTCTAGTATAAACCTATCCTTAGTTTCTTCCTGTTACACAACTAGTTTGGTTAGTCTGACTTTTATACAAAACTGATTTCATTTGCTTATATTGATTGAGGATAAATTTTCTTCTCTTTTCCTATTTTAATGTTTACATGGATACCGGTGCATTTACTAAGGCCAGGTCTACACTACCACTTACTTGGGTATAACTTACGTCACTCAGGAGAGTTAATAGACCTCCTCCTTTCCCCCTTCCCCCCCCCCCCCCCGAGAGACCATAAGTTACACTGACCTAAGCACCGGTGTGGACAGCACTATGTTGGCAGGCGAGCTTCTCCCACTGATATAGCTACTGCCTCTTGCGGAGGTGGATTTATTATGCCAATGAGAGAGCTCTTTCCCATTGGCATAGAGCGTCTTCACCAGACACGCTATGCAGCTGCGCCGATGTAGCGCTTCTAGTGTAGACTAGCCGTAAGTTGTACCTTCACCTCTACCTATCTTTTTATCTCTGTCTCTTTATCTTCTCTGTGTAGGTTCTTATACTGCACCCATTAGTGTTGTGTCTGATTGCCTCTTCTAATGAAGGCTTCTTTAGATCTATGTAGTGCACAGTGGCTCAAGTGGTCTTGAGCCGTTCCCATAACGTGTGTTTAGCTCTGCTTATGTCCTACAACACCTTTTTGTGAGTGTTTCATTATTAACCATTCAAACAGCGGGTATTTTCTTTTGCAGGCAGCCTACTTGTAATGCAACATAACAATGGAACATTAAGCAATCAGTGGGTCCACTCGTGTGAATCTGTGCTCCCCAACTTGAGTGTGGGTTGCCAAATCTGTCCCTCAATATTATAACCAGAACTGGCTGGAGAATGACAGTTCCATCGTGTGACAGCACCCAAGATTTCAGTATTTGTTTTCATGCCACACTAGAACAAAACTCAAACTTTGTAAATGCTTTCTCTCTCTCTCTCTCTCTCTCTCTCTCTCTCTCTCTCTCTGGAAGTGACTGGAGAGACTGCCCTAGATCCTAGAAACCTTCCATTGACAATATTGTTGAAATCAATGCGTTTTCACAGAACGTTTTGGCTTTGATGAAACAGCATATTTCCATGGAAAAACATGCCAACCAGCTCTAATTAGACCCAATAAGAGTGTCAAGCCTGCCTGGTGTGACTTGTATCTACCTGTCATGACTGTAAAGATGGGCCTGAGTCACCGAACTTGGATCTAGATCTGGATTTCAAAACCCTAGCAAAACTGGGTGGTGATCAGCTCTAGGCTTGGTTTTGGACTGTTACAAAAGTACACATGTAATATGGAACTATATAATTACATAATGAATAGACATCATTTTTGTTGCACAAGGTTCCGTGCATGCATGCCTGTTTGTACACATAAAAATCAGTGTGGGTGTAATTAGAATTCACATCGCTGATGTCGTTTACAAAGGTCATTTCAGACTGGGGAGCGATTGAACGTGTTGCTGTTAATCGAAGATGGGCTATTTAACAAGTCTTTCTGACAATAAACAGAGAACAATAACATTGCAGCTGCTGTCACCTCCTTCCTCCTCCTCCCCCCCAGCCTAAAAGCACTTTTAATATATCTCTTGTTTTGCTTAATATAAATATCATGAATTCACTGTCCCCTCCAGCCCTGGTTGAGTTGTGTAATGGCCAGTAGTGTTATAGTACAAATTAACACCAGCGTCTGGGATCATGACACTGGTCTAACTCTTTTTTCACTCACAAGTCTTGTTGAGAAAACTAGCTGAAATTGTGGTGTACATTTTGTGTGTGTCTGTGTGTGTGTGTGTGTTTTGAGCAAGCTCAAATTACCAGGAATTTCCAGGCATTTCTTCCTTCCTGCTGCCCTGTAGAATGAACAAACCTTCCCAGCCCCACTTCTCTTATCTGAGTGCTCAAAAGACCCAAGAAAGTATCACTTCTGGTGGGATTTCAAAACCCAACCTGACACAGAGGTGCCAGATTCCAGCTAAACAGCTGCTGTGTACTGTCAAATCTACGCACTGCAATGATTTGTACTGCCCATGGCTGCACCAGCTACAGCCATTTGTTTAAAAAATAAAGAGACAGATAAATCCAACTCTTACACTTCTCCTAGCAAGCTCCTATTATCCATGAGCCTCTTTTAAAAAATGTCTTGCTGTAGAATGCATTAGAGCTAAATTATCATTTATGTTTGTCACAGGGGTTGCTAATGTGTAATGAGATTTTAGAGTTAATGTTTTGTACAAAGCACTTAGCGAAGCCAGAATGAAATTGGTTCAGGATTCTGATGTGGTGTTTTAATTAAAGATAGTTTCCAATCAGGGCTGAGCAAACGGCTTGTCAGAAGATTTTATACCCATCAGCCAATATACCGAGGTAATCCTGGTCTTGCTTTCTGCTTTGGGGTGCCATTGAGGGAATTAGGTGAGGGAGCCTCTTTGAAATGAACACACTGCTACCTTGCTCAGCTGGACGCCCCTTAAAGGAGATGGACCATTTATTTGAGGCTATGAAATGTCCACCTGGACGGTGAGGATTTGATTCACTGCTGTGTTATTCCACTCATGCTGGTGTGACTCCATTGCACCGTAACTACACTACACTGCACGGAATCAGGTGGGAGCCAGAGTCTGTGATTCTAGGGCTGACCCTGGATCCTTCACAGTATGGGTCTGACCTCTGATTTCTAACTGCAGTTCTCTCCCCTGCTCTTCTACCAGGGAGAGAAAACAGAGACAAAAAGGAAAAAAAAGGGTGTTTGTGTGGGGGACGAGATTCCGAGTCAACGTAGCTGAATCTGCAGTAGGAGGAGGGGGCAGCAGCATGGGGCATCTCAGACAAACTTCATACAAGTTATTAATTTTGGATTTGGTTCCTAGCTACTGTGGTGATGGGTGGTTAGGCAGGGCTAAACTTGAGAGTGCCAGTCTAGTCATCTTTGGTGTTACTAATCAATGTAAAAATCAAATGCATCTTAACAGAGCTATTCCTTTGATTATAGAGGAAGAACAAGGGTTTCATGGCATCTAATGTCCAACACAGTGATCTAACAGTTTGTATTCAAGGCAGAATACTGACGCATCTCTGGAACTTCACCCAGTGTCACGTACTAACCGGGGCTACAAAATAATCATATTTTAAAAAAAGATTGTCAAACTGTGCCATAACCTAATACCATGTATGGAGCGTCCTAGGACAGTGGGCTTGTGTGCTAGATGTAGATCACAGACATCAGCAGATGTCACATCATAACATGGCACATCCTGGATTATTGCAGCAGAGGGGAAGCCCTTTAAAAGCAAACAAACACAGCGCCACTAAGAATCATATTTATTTTCGCAGTTTTTCCATTCTAAACTTTTTATATCTGAATAATTGCCAACCATCCAGCTATGTGGTTTACATTCCATTTGGTAGGGAACTTAATTGAATCCCTTTTAGTATATGCATTATTCTTTTTATTAGGTGTTTGACTTTAAGTGAGAGAAAAAGATTTCATTTTATATGCAGTCTTGCAGTTATTGTTTTCTTTAAGGTTCACCTCCTTATACGTTTCTTTTCTTTTACAGGTTTGTTAATTTAAATGTCTCATGTGCAGTTTGGAGGCTGAGGTGCAGTAAGCAGACTATTTTCACAGGGTTATTTCTAACGTTAGCTATTCCTTTGGTGAACGCGGTAATTCTGTAGAGGAATTCACCTGAGCTGTGTGAAGGGACTTTGGGGACTAGAGTGAAGAGATGAATTACTCAGAAATAAATTTGGTATGTTGCCAGCTGTGCTGGATGCGTGGATATTCTGGATAGTGTAACATTTACTCTTCTTTTATCCATAAACTTTGACAGAGATCATAGGAACTCAGGAAATTATAGGGATGGAAAGAGGCCAAGAAATTTATTCAGGTCAGCCCCTCTGTGAAATGGCATCACATACTGTAACTATAGCTATGTCTACACTATGAGCTAGGGCTGTGATTCCCTTGCTTATGTACATATCCTCACATGAGTGTAAATAGCAGCGTACCCGTGACAGCATGGGTATTGGCAATGGAGGCGTGGCTGAGCTGTGCCAAGTACTTACCCCCTTCAGTCAGGCAGGTTTGCACTTGCACAGCTCAATCATGCCTCTGCTGCTTCTACCAGTGCTACTGTGGCTACACTGCTATTCCTACTTGCATTACTCGATGTGCAGGGGAATCGGATCCCTAGCTTGTAGTGTTGACATAGCCTGCAACAGTGTTGTTCACAGTCAGGGTCGTGACCCAGTACTGGGTCATGGTATGTAAGGCACCAGGTCGCTCTGGTCAGCACCGCCGACCGAGACATTAGAAGTCCCGTCGGCGGTGGTGCCCGGCTAAGGCAGGCTAGTGCCTACCTGCTCTGACACTGCGCTACGCCCCAGAAGCGGCCAGCAGCAGGTCCGGTTTCTAGGCAGGGGGGCCACGGGGCTCCGCGTGCTGCCCCCACCCCGATCATCGGCTTCCCGGCCAATGGGAGCTGGGGGTGTCGGTGCCTGCGGGCGAGAGCCGCGTGGAGCCGCTTGCGCGCATCCACCTAGGAGCCAGACCTACTGCTGGCCGCTTCAGGCCTGCCTCTGCACCCCGGCTGCGCTGCTGACTGGGAGCTGCCGGAGGTAAGTCCGCGCCCCAACCCCACACCCCAATCCCCTGCCCCAGCCCCGAGCCCCCCCAAACCCAGAACCCCTTCCTGCACCCCAAACCCCTCATCCCAGGGCCCACCCCAGTGCCTGCATCCCCAGCCCAGAGCCATGACCCCATTCCGCACCCCAACCCCCTGCCCCAGCCCTGAGCCCCCCCAACCCAGAGCCCCTCCCACACCCCAAACCCCTCATCCCCGGCCCCACCCCAGAGCCTGCACCCTCAGCCCAGAGCCCTGACCCCCTCCCACACCCTAACCCCCTACCCCAGCCGTGAGCCCCCCAAACCCAGAGCCCTTCCTGCACTCCAAACCACTGCCCTACAATACGTACTATAACTATACAGCATCTCTCTTATCAGGCTGCATTTGGCAAACCTCTTAATGCGTGGTGCTTACATTTTTCAGGGTGGAGAGGTACTCATGTATACTAGATCCAGTAGTGCTAGCCCAAGCGTTCAAAAATCAGGAGGCAGGCCCCTCAAAATCATGAGATTGGCTTAAAATTATGAGTTTTTAAAAAATAATGAATTTTGGGTTCTTTTGATTTGCCATCTGGTTTCTGGGCCTTTAGAGTGCGCTCAGGTCATGTTTTGAAGTCTTTCTCCACACTCATGAAGACTAAAAACTTACATTGAATCACAGGACTCCAGGAGCTGAGGCTTTATGAAAAGTATCAAATGCCATGAGGCTATATAAGTGAGAGTTGGCAATGCTGGAGGTCCAGGCTGATATCTCTCCTTGCTGCTAGCACGCATCTCTGTGGCCATGTCACTACAAAGATGCTAGCACGTCTCCTCCATATTAGATTCTGTGTAGGAGAGCTGACCTGTGAGTGCTAGGGGATGCTGTGTGCTCTCTAGTAAGGACACAGCTATCACTTGTGGGTTCCTCCTCGCTGACATCAGGATTCTTTAACAAATGAATGTTTTTTTTTCCCCTGTGGGGAGAAGTCTCTCCCTGTCCATGGTGCTCTGAGCTGGAGGAGGAACTGGGGACCTGGAGCTGTTGGGGGCCCATTGATATTTTGTGTCTGAAGAGGGATTTAGACACCTAGCTTTAGGCATCTATATTTAAAGATTTGCCACATGTTGCTAGCACTGACAAGCAAGATCATGGGCCCAGATCCACAAAGGGACTTAGATGCCTACGTCTGGGTTTAGGTGCCTCAGTCCCAGCTTTAGGCTACACTGTGATCCACAAAACTCCTCATGAACCCTATAGGTGCCTAAACTTACTCTGTGCCTGAATTGTCAGGGTAAGAGTTCCCTGGTGCCTGGGCACGCGCATGGCTGACTTGGATTGTTTATCCACAGTGGAGCAGCTTCAAGAGGAGAGACTGAGGGAGCCCCACATCAGAATGTCCCATAGCTCAAGGCACTCACCTGAGAGCTCAGATCCTTTCTCCCGCTCAGGCAGAAGGGGCCATTGAATCTGGGTCACCCACGTCCCAGGTGAGTGCTCCATCCTCTGGGCTAAAAGTTATAAGTTTTGAACCTTATAACCTTGCACGTGGAGCGAGGCAGGTGCCTGACTCATTCCTGCAAGGAATGACTGAGAGGCGTCTAAGCTGCCTGACTCCAGGAGAGGGGTTCCCACGGGTGGTTCGTTAGCAGAGTCTGGGCTGCAGAGAGGCACCTTAGATGCCGACTCTGTGAGGGGGTGGGGCTTAGGACACTCCCCTCTCATCAGCATCTCCCATTGGCTAGCGTAAGTGGCTCCCAGGCTAGTGTGCTGGCTTTTGTGGATCGCCTTCTTAGGCGCCTGTCTCTCTCCATCCATTGCACAGGAAGCCTGGGCGCCTCACCCAGGCTTTGTGGATTGCAGTGTTCCTGTGATTTTCTAGGTGCCTGAAAGTTAGGCATTGCAACGCTCAGCCTCGCAACGCCTTTGTGGTTCTGGGCCTAGAGGTCTAAATACCTCTGAGGTTCTGGGCCATGGTCTGTGATAACAAATGTAGCCATTGGTTAAATGGTTTCAAATCTCTTGTATAGCGCTCCAAGCACCTTGATGGGTATCTATCTATCTATCTATCTATCTATCTATCTATCTATCTATCTATCTATCTATCTATCTATCTATCTATCTATCTATCTATCTCAAAGCATTATTTATCAGCTGACTGATTTCATGCCACTAAACCCCTCTTCCCCCCCCCCCCAAGGGGCACATTCTCCTCCCCAGGCATGTTTGAAACTGCCATTAGCATTAATGAGAGTTAGCCAGGTGCAAGGAGTGCAGGATGAACCTGTAAGTAACCAGACCCCTGGAGGGTGTATTGCTCCAAGAGCCAGGCAGAACAGATAGGTGCGCAAACTACTGAGCCAGCCTGAGCTCAATTGTATAATGGATTTTTGTGATCTCAGAGCAGCAAAAGTTGAGAGAGATGGAGGAGGGGGCGGGGTGCTGTGTATAGGGAGAATGTTTTCCTGGGCTCTATCTTGACACGCGTGCATGTCTTTAAACCCCTTGAGCAGCTGTTCAGCCAAGGGGAGATTTTTGAGATTCTCCATTTCTGATCAGGTCCTAAAGGTTGCAGACACCATTTGGTCCAGTCTCCTGCTGTTGTCTTGAGGCCGGAGGAGAATGAGCTCTGATTGCTGTTCATGTTCTAGGGAAGACGCTCCTGACAGAGAAGACTGACCTCTTGTGAGCAATACATTCATGGAGGATTTACATTACAAACCATAGCAAAAGGGCTGCAGTTTGTTTTGATGAAATATGACAAGTGAATCCCCCTCCCGGAGTCGGCTAGGTCTAGAGACAGCAGAAGCATCAGCATTGCCATTTTCCCTTCCAGAGTACAGTGCTAGCCTCTGATTTGGCAAATTCTGAGCACTCCGTGGCTGTGGCTGCACTTCAAACACTACAGCGGCACAGTGGTTCTTTGCTGTGTGGCTTCAGTTCTTTTGCTCCAAAAATCCTTTGCTCCAGCATCTTTTGGCGTCTCTGGGTTGTTGACGTTTTGCCTTGTTCCAGCCCCAGACTGATGGGCAGAGAGTGCTAGTGGGACATTCTGGGTGCAGCAGCAGCTGACTGCAGACACATCTGGGGCTCCCAGCAGAAACTTGCAGTGGAAGACTCCGCACTGCACATTGGCCACTGGTTAATGAATCTGAGGCTTGCAGCAGAAAGCGCTTCTGGGGGAGAAAGCTATAGCTTCTGATACCTTGCTGTCCTCTGTTTCATTTTATTTACAATTTCTCAAGGAGGAAATGCTACCGTATTTCCAAATCCTGCATCCCTCTGGAATTGGGGCTTAGTTGCCCCTCCTGTAGAGTCCCATGCTAGCAGCTGTGACCATTGTTGAACAGACAGGTTTGCTGCTGATTATTTCAACTCAGGAGTAGGGATATGTACCCTCCTTCGAGCTCGGTGGTGCACTCACCAGCTAACTGATCAGCAACCAAACTGATCCTAGCACAATTATTTCATTTTCCTCCTGCTGCTAGTCCCAGTTGTGTGAAAACGTCATGGCGCTCTCCTGTTTAAAGCTGATAAAGACATCTGTTGCTGTCAGGATCCAACAGTTGTGCCTCCTGTCCCTCTGCCATTTTTCTTTTGTTGTTTTACCCAGACTTTTACAAGTGGCTACCTCTCAAATTTCCTGTGAACTGCATAATTTCAGTGGAGCTGGGAAATCCTTTCCCCTCTGAGTGGAAGGGAAGAATGGATTGTCACCGGAACACTGGCTTGGGAAGCTGAATTGAACGCTATTGCAGTTCGACTGGAACAATCGCAGTGACTTCCCCTGATTCCTCCTCCCTGTCTCCAGAGAGGACTTTCTGCACAGAGCTAATCTTGATTTTCCTTGACACCTCTTTGGATTAGGTTTTCCTGACTGTTCAATAGTTTTAAGCCAATAAAAGGGAAATGACCTCCAGTCACGCTGCTGGGCACACTCATCTCTCTAGTCCAGGGGTGGGCAAACTTTTTGGCCCGAGGGCCACATTGGGGAATAGAAATTGTATGGCGGGCCATGAATGCTCACAAAATTGGGGTTGGGGTGTAGGATGGGGTACGGGCTCTGGGGTAGGTCTGGGGATGAGGAGTTTGGGGTGTAAGAGGGTGCTCTGGGCTGGGACTGAGGGGTTCGGAGGGCGGAAGGGGGATCAGGGCTGGGGCAGGGGTGCGGGAAGGGGTGCAGGTTCCGGCTGGAGGTGCAGGCTCTGGAATGGGGCTGGGGTTGAGAGGTTTGGGGTGAAGGATGGTGCTCCAGGCTGGGATTGAGGGGTTTGGAGAGCAGGAGGGGGATCAGGGCTGGGGCAGGGAGTTGAGGCGTGGGGAGAGGCTCAGGGGGTGCAGGCTCCGAGCGGCGCTTACCTCAAGCGGCTCCTGGAAGCAGTGGCATGTCCCTTCTCCGGCTCCTACACTTCGGCACGGCCAGCTGGCTCTGTGCGCTGCCCCATCCGCAAGCACTGCCCCTGCAGCTCCCACTGGAGTGTGTAGGAGCCAGAACGGGGCCATGCTGCGGCTTCCGGGAGCTGCGTGGTGCGGCCCCGACCCTGCGCCCCGGCTGGAGCGGGGCTGAGCCACGTAGTGCGGCTCGCGGGCCGGCTTAAAACGGCTCGCAGGCCAAATCTGGCCCGCGGACTGTAGTTTGCCCACCCCTGCTCTAGTCCATCATTAGGTCAGGCTCTCACTCCCGTTTTTTCTTCCTGGGTCCTTTTCCCTGTCCCCACCCATTCTCATACACCCTTGCGTGGCATTGATGACCTGCCAAACAGGAATCATAATTAACAGCTCCCCCAGACAGTGGTCCAGTTTAGAATGATACTTCCCATTTTCACTTTGCCTTGAGCAAAACATTCTATTGAATATTGCTTTAAAAGGGCTCCTGTGATATGAATAACACTACCCTCTGCATAAGTAAACACTAATACCAAAAACATGGCCTCTTTCTTTCACGGCCTCCGTCTGCACCTGTGTTCAATTAAGTGTGCAGGCAGAACGGCTGAGCAGAAGAATGTTTCTGAACTCTTCATGTGTGCTCTCTGGAAGCTGGTTAAATTACTATTTTGATCTTTATCACTCCTCAGAAACCATTTTTTATTTAATGGAAATTAAGCAGTTTTTAAATAATCCAGTGGTGTTTTATGAGTCTGTCATACATAACAAAAGCCAAGTTACTTTCCTTGTTTTCTTCTTTGTTATACGTACCCTGTTTTCAGAACTCAGTATACTGACGATCACAATGAACTGTAACAATCTCCTGGTCTCCATTCCTCTCCAGCTGCTCAGTGCACTTGCAATGGAATGACTTGTTGTTACAGGAGATTTTTTTTGCCTTTGTGTAGGGCACCTTTTAAGCTCCTGACTGCTCACATTCTAGAGCGATCGCATTGGCTGAGCCTAAGTGTTTTATTATGAGAAATGTTCTGTCTCCTTCTGCAGGCTCATTGCAATATAAACGTATTGTCTGGGGAGCAGCGCTGGACAGAGGAATGGTGGGAGACAGGGAGAGTTTAGCTCTGAGTGGGCAGGTGAAGATATGGAGAGTGGAGGGCAGGGGAAGGGTGGGTTTTAAAACAAGAGAAGAATTTAATAACTGTTGTTTCCCTGTTTTAAAAAAAGCAGATGAAATTGACTCTTTTTACGTGGGACAGAGTCTGGAAGATCTTTCCCAAGCGAATGACTTCCCTGAGCAGGGCTGGCTGCAGGCACCAGCTTACCAAGCAGGTGCTTGGGGCGGCCACTTCGGAGAGGGGCGGCACGTCCAGCTGTTCGGCGGACGGTCCCTCACTCCTGCTTGGAGCGAAGGACCTCCCGCCGAATTGCCGCCGCAGATCGCAATCGCGGCACTTTTTTTTGTTTTTTTGTTTTTGTTTGGCTGCTTGGGGCGGCCAAAACCCTGGAGCCGGCCCTGCGTTCCCTGTATCAACTTCGGGACCAAGGAAGTACCCCTTCACCATTTCCACCCCTCTGAGTATTAGGGACAACATTGTTTTGTCCCCGTCTGTTCTTCGGCCATCAAATCACAACCAGAAACAGCAACTTTCTGAGACTTAAAATAAGTAAGAGAAAAATCAGCCAACAAATTCAAGCCTCAGTAGGTGAGGGCAACTTCAGAGATGATTTTAAACTCTGAATATTTGTCTCTGACTTGCAAGCTCCATTGCTCTTACCCCTAATCTTCCTCACTTGCTCATGCTGTGCATGCACAGGCAGTGAGAGATAATAATGGACTTGTGGTTGTACTTGGTGTTCCAATAACAAACGGCAGGATCCTAACATAAATTGTTTGAACATGTAACACTGCTCTTATTTCTTAACGATAAGGGCTCAGGAACTGCCCTTTACCAAAATGAAAGAAACAAACCAAGTGTTTTCTCTCTCTCTCTCTCTGCTTTGGTTTAAAAAAAAATAAATAAAAAGTCCCCACAACAAAAAGGCATTATGATGATCCTTAAAGGTATAGGAAGCCTTTCCAGTAGAGACTTTCCATGCACAAAGTCTGGCTCTGTTTCAGATTTCTTTCTCTCTAATAAGCCCACATGGTTCAAGTTTTCTGAAGCAGCTTGACCTGCTGTATGAGACTGAATAAGTACTCTCTGGGCCAACTGGAATCCCTGGATGGGATTTCACACTTGGGAGGAATCAGGATTCCTGGGGGAAGTAATTCTTTGGATGCTTTTTCCTATGCAAAGAGTTCTCCCTTGTCTCGCTCCCAAGTGCCTCCTCCATCAATTATAAATCTGCACTCAGTGTTTACAAGGGTTTCTTGTTTATTGTGAAATATTTATTGCCAAGCTCTGCATCTGTTGTTCAGACCAGTGATGTTGTCTGTTGTTTACTCTGAGGAAACAAAATTCTAAAATACCCTTTTGGTAACATGGCACACCCCTTCTGATGTGACCAGCCTTGGGTGCAATAAAATGTGTGCACTATCACTGGAAGACAAGGTACCTAGTATGGTGCCTCTTGCCTGGACCAATGTAGGCAGTATATTTTAATTTGAACGCTTTCAAGCCGTAAAGAAACCCCATTTATCATATATTGGCTAAGTTTATTTGCGGGGGGGGGGGGGTTGTGGGGAGTTGCAGTTGGTTTAAAAAGTTAGTATGAGCTCCATTTTTAAACCCTCTTCAGGAAAATGGCATTATAATGATCTTCAGCAGAGATAAGTCTGTTATAACAACTGTGAAGTTGCTTCATTATTGTCATAGGATAGAAGCCTACTCACTTATTGCTAGTTTCATAATCTCTGGAACCGAGAGCTTGGTAATGAAACCTGTTTGACCCTGCCTGCTTCCTCCTGATCCGCCCACGGGCACACATGGGTTAACACACACTCATTAACTTTCTCACTGTCGGCTGCTATTAGTGCATCTGCTGTGACTCCCAGCTGTGAGACAGATGAATGGGCTCCTCCAGATGCAATCTTGATGCTGCTCTTTAGCTTAGCCAGAGGAGACATATGAACTCCAGGCCCAAGATAGCTACACTGGAGCCCCACGCCCCAACAGCCTGTGTGTTCAATGGGTGTGGAGGGGTGTGCAGTTCTGCAACAAAGCCTTTTTTCCTCTGCACAGTCTCTGCTTTCCACCTCTTTGATTTACAATTTCAATAACTCCACTTTACGCTTATTGAGAATGTACTGAAATCACTTTACAGTGGTAAATAAGCATTATTCTCCTTCTGCAGATGGGGTAACTTAGGCACAAAGGGGTTAAGTGACTCACCCTATGTCACATAGGAAGCCAGTGGCAGAGATGTTAACTGGTCCCAGGTTGAATGACTTGCCGTCCTGGGTTCAATGCACTAGAGCACAGCTTCCTTCAATTAGACATCAGCTAGATGTAGCATGAGCATGGGCAGGACTTGAAAATGGGTAGAGGAGATAGTTGAGGAGGAAGAAGCCTGCCAAAACAGAAGAAAGTAGTAGGAACAAGGCTGTGAATTCCTGTTGGGGTGAGGTGTTCATGACCTTTAACTGAATGGCTGTTAATATGAGATACTTCCTATAACAATGCACTTATGATCAGATATTTGGTTCTGCTAAGGCTCAGTGATGTGTCTCTGGGTAGCACTCCAGGACTGGAGGAAGAAGTTTGGGATTGCTGTATGTTGTATGGGAACTGAGTGAATTTGCAGGCATGACCTACTTAGACTTTTGGGTGGGAGGGAAGAGAGTCAACAGACAATATAGGAGCGTCTCATACAGCCCAGCCAGGAATCATCATTGGTGGCCATTGAAGCAGCAGCCTGACCTCATTCTGGATGCACAACAAAATCTGCCTACAGAGAGAGAGAGAGAGAGAGAGTGCAAGCCGGGGTAAATTAGAGGATGGGACAGATGCTGAACTACACATAGCTAAGACATGAAGGGCTGTATTCCACTTTCCATAACGTGGATTTTCATATTGTTTGAATGAAAACCTCTTACTATGTGACTCTCTTGTTCAACTTTGGAGAATTGCAAAGGACTGTGTACTTGTCATCTTATCACCCAAAGATGAAAGCTGCCTCTTTTGGGCTGAATGCTCTTGAAAAATATAAATTGCTTCTATTTGCACTGGCTGCCACGTTGTAGGGTCAACACATGAGTCTTACTGCCCAGGTCTTTATCCAAAATCTGAATATGTCATTGGCCAAAACCTACGTTGGGGGGATGGGGGGTGCACACAGCTTAACTGTATATTTTAGATGGTAAGGACGGAGGAATGCTGCAACCCTGAACTGGGACTGCCTGGCAGTGCCCCTAGTCACTGTTCTGGAGGAGGGTGGGAAGAGGACAAAGGTGGCTGTAAGCCATGTTTAGAGACATTCAGGATCTTGGAGCCACCCAGGTTAGCCCCTAACATACATTAGAGTAGCCTCAGAGCTATTCTGATTTATGCCAGGCACCTCATGCCCCATGGGCCTATTTCTGCAGCCAGGGATTGCTGAGGCATATAGCTATCCTAGCCATGGATCTCTTCTCCTAGACATTCGGTGGGGACCAAACAGAAGGAATTGGCCATTAATTGGTAAGCCAGCATTACAGCTTTGCAAAGCAGCCCTAATGGGGTTGAGGATCTGGCTCTGTTTGCCCTTGGCTGGGAGGTTGCCCAGGTGGTTATGTTGTTCACACACTAGGAATCAAATGTGCTTTTAGTTTGGATAATTTGCTATGAGATTAAATCAAGAGTCTTACTCACTCTACAGTGTTCTTACACCATGCTCTGCCCCGTAGTACCTGAGTATCTTCCAGCAGTGCACTCATCCTGTTTGTTCTCTCATCATCTTCCTGGGGAGAGACGTGCGTAGAGTGTTCTGAAGTGGTTTCTGATGGCCTTTAGCTCCTGAGGTTGTTCATTCTCTGGCCTGTCCCCAGAGAAAGCTCTATAGTCTATTTCCATGAAGAATTTTCCACTGCCAGCATGCCGGGCGAGTGTGAGGACACACAGCCTGGGGCCTAGATTTATTTTGTTTGCATGGCAAACTTTGTGGCAAGAGGAAAGTCAGTCATTCCTAGAGCAGGAATGCAGTATGCTCCCCTATGTCCTCTCACACAGCTGCATCTGCATGTCCCACCCCCAGCTGCTGCAGCTTCGCTTTGCCTCCAAACAGTCTTGTGTTGGATGCAGTGGCTCCGCTCTGATGGAGATCCTCTCCAGCTACCTATGGCTGTATTACAGCTGCTTCATGTTGCTTTTTTAACCCTCTGCCTCTTCCCTAACCTAAAATTAAACGGTATCAAATTTGAGCCATGCCACTCTAACTAGAGGGCCAGGCCCTGAGCTGGCATAAATCAGCATTTCTCCACTGAAGTCACTAGCGCTATGCCAGTGTACACCAGCTGAGGATTTGGTCCAGGTGGGTCCGTTTTGTCCCACAGAAAGTCAGTGGAAAAGATACGATTGTGTCAGTAACATGCAGAGGAAAAAATGCCAGAAAAGAGTCTTAAAAATCTGACACATTGTCATTCAGAAGAGCATTCCCAGTAGAGTTATGCAGGAATTTTTCCAATAAATAAATTTTACAGACGTTTAAGGGATAGCTTTTAGATTAATGGAAATATTACTTGAATTAAAATTCAACCAATTAAGCCATCAGTTATATTGTCATTGCAACATCATGTGTTTAATGTTAATGACACACACAAATAAAAAAGAAATGACACAAGAAAGCTATTTGTGTTACTGTTCTCGGTGGTATGAGCCAAAAGCCTAATAAGATTTACTCTTGAAAGCCAAACTGAAGCTAGAGCTGTGACAAGGGAGGATGAACAGAGACACTGTTCAAATGGATTTGGTGAAGGTAGGTGGCATTATCCTATGTGCAAAAACACTGAAAACCCCCCAACCCAATCCCCAACCACATTTTTGACCTATTCTTACAAGGAGCTGAGTCTCCTCAGTTCTCACAGACCTCAGGAGGAGTTGAGGGAGCTCTCTGCAATAGGTGGGAAATAGTTCTCTGCCCCATGACTGCAAGGAATACGGGCTTGGTCTAAGAGTGGGGGACCCTCACAGGGTTCCGGTTGGAAAAGCACCGCCAAATTCAAAATTTTGTCTGAACCTCTTGGGTCAGCACTGCTGGGTTAGAGATCTGCCCAGACCAGATTTCCTGGCAATGATAGCGTCAGTACTTTCTGCTTCCAGTCAGGCTGGAAACATCTGGAGAGCAGCCTTTCTCATGGTATTTTTGGCATTTCCACTTCTGACCCTGGCTGGGACACTGAAGTGCAGAGACGAGTGATAATGAAAAATAACCCTGACCTTTGCAATCTTCTAACAAGGTTCAGGCAGAGTTTTTGGCTGAAGATTCTGGTTGGTTTTGGCTAAGCTGGGTCGCTCATTACTGCTTTGCTCAGCTCATATTTGGATGAGGGAGTGGGCCTGAATCAATCTGAACCTGACCACTTCAGTGGGTTGTTTTCTTCTTTAGCCAGGCCACCACGACTCTACTGTGTGTCTTCTGGTGCTAATCCATCCCCAGTCTTGGGGTGTGACTCCCTGGGGCAGCACTTCTGTGATTTAGGCAGAGTCCTTGCTGAGAAATGGGTGGGTTACTGGCCTGCGTGAAAATAACACTTGGGCCCTAACCAATGCCCCCAGCCATGCCGGCTAGGCCTGATTTAAAGCACCATGAAATGTGTGTGTTAAGGGAAATCTCTAAGTGAGAGCCTGAGTTAACTTGTTTGGTGAAGACGTACCGTTGGTGACTCAGCTCTGGTGCTAATTTATAAAGTGATTGGGGCAGATTGTTCTTCAAAGCCAACAAGCGTGAGGATGAAACATGAGGAATCCTTTCTGTTATATTTTCCATGTCAGAGGGTCCCCTCAGTACCCAGTTAGCTCAGCTGGTGCTAACTAGATTTATACTCAGCTGCCATCTCCTCCCCAATGTGCCTGCTGTTGTTGCCATGGACACACAAGTTGCACAGGTTGTAGACCTGTGTTGGCGGTCCCGGAGGTATTTGCAGAGCCCTGTGTAAGTCTTGGTAGCGTTTGCCTGAAACACCCTGCCCTGTTACCACACGTTGAAGCCACTTGAAAAGAAATAAATGGGATTTAACGACTCACCGAGGCAGGTGCCTCATTATCCCACTCAGATTTAAGGGAGGTGAGAGGGAATGTCTAGGCTGTGGGCTGGGCAGTATGATGGTAGCTGCAGCCAAGCCTGGGGAGAAGGTTTGAGCTAAACTTTGTGCCTTTCGTCCTGATTCCTTGGTTAGCAAAACAAAATCCCAGGGAAAGGGTGAGTTTCTGTGTTGTGTGCACTGTGTTTCTATAGTAGGTTGAGAAGGGTGCCTGCTCACAGCCCGACATGGCTCTCGACACACAGGAACCCAATTAGGTCCCTGCCAAACCTTGGGCTCGAGATGTCCCCTGTTCCCGGCTTTGTTTTGGAGGAAGGAAACAATGTTATTTTACTCAGCCAAGCTGAAAGTACGTTCCAGGCCAAGGTCAAGCCACCCATCTGGTCATCTCCATCTATATGACTGAAGTGGCTTCAGCAGGAATGTGAAGCAGTGCAAATACATCATTGTTAGAGCTTGCTCTCAGAGAAGCTTCAGGAGCACTGAACATGCTGTTACTTGTAATGAGGCACAGTTCCCACTCATTTCATTGCAATTGCTATTTAGATTCAATGACCACAGTGGCTGCTCATTATCCCTTAGTTACCAGGTTATTACTACTTTTCTGGAGAATAATTATTTATTTTTCCCAGCTGGCACAGGATGCATTTGTCTCATGCTCCCTCGCAGGTGTTCAGAGTAGGAAAGTTTCACAAAGTCCCTGACTGCCGGATGGTGTCACTGGACGCTTTTCGTGGCATGATTCATCAGCCTCTTGCTGGGTGGAAGGGCTGTTACTCGGACACCTAGGTTGAAATCCAGAGATCGCTGCTCCTTTTTGCCTTCATAAATATTTCTTACATCCTGCCCCTTGCTGAATAGACTCTATGTTCTCCCCATTCCTTCCCCAAAGCCCTCGGGCTCTATCCCTGATGCCAGGGGTGCAAACTGCACAACCACTGCAACCAATGGGAAATTTGGCCCTAGGGCGAGCAGGTGGGATTTACAATGTCATCCTCTCGCAGGGTTTCAGGTAGGGGAAGGTGGCTTTAAATCACTATCAGGGCTCCACAAGACCCTTCTCTGATGGAGGCAGGCCTGGGATACCTGGCACATCTTCAATCACCCTGGCCATGAGCCCTCCCTGGTGACTGCTGTATCCACTCTCCCCCACTCTTATCTGGCTGATTTACTGCCACTTGGGGCCCTGTATCCTGGGTTGCACTTCTGGAAGCTGGTGTAGTCCAGGGGTGAGTTATGCCCTTGTCTTTTGAATATGGTCTTGTCTTCACATAACCCCACGTCTTGGCCAGCCTGGGCAGCTTTTGCAATGAATAAAGACTCGTAGACTTTAAGGCCAGAAGGGACCATCATGATCATCTAGTCTGACCTCCTGCACCTTGCAGGCCACAGAACCTTACCCACCTGCTCCTGTAATAGACCCCGAACCTCTGGCTGAGTTACTGAAGTCCTCAAAGAGAGAGTTTTTTTTTTTTTTTTTTTTCCCTGCGTGGCTTTGAAACAAATGCTGGAGGCTCCATGGATAGTGGTAGCAGCATTTTAGATTATTTCCATTTGAGCAGGTGGCTTTCCCATCATGCTGTAAAACACCACCTACATATGCTTATAGATAGAGCCTGGCAAACCTACGGATATCTGCTTTATATCTGCAGATCCTGTTCGCGGATCGGATGCGGATACAAATTTTATATTCACGCAGGGCTCTAGCCTTAGAGGGCCAAAACTGAACCCCTAACTCAAAATGAAACACAAATCCCATTGCCAAGTCTTCTTTCCAGGCTTGGCTGGTCCTTGGTTTCCTCCCTAAGGACTGCTCTGCCCACAGTCTGCCCCCCCCACACTCTCTCCAGAGAGCCCCTTCATCTTCCTTACATACAGGATGGAGTTAACAAGCCCCCAGCAACACTAACTTAGCATTTCTCTGCAGGATCAATACCTGCTAACAAAGGTTCACAGAAGACTGCCACTCTGTTACATACTCCAACTTTCCATTCACTCTTCTACTCCTAGGTATACTTCCAATGCTGAGCTAAAGGGATTTTATCATTCTCAAGTAAATATAAAATGTAAACTTTCTCAGCACAGGTTTCAATAGTATTAAAATGTAACTGGCTTTTTAACACAATTTTCATTTTATTGATCTCCTTTGAAGGCTGGAAGGAGACATTGCAAAAAATTTTTTCCTTGTGTTGGGGATGAGTGCTTACGCCCTAACTTCAGGCTGGATCATATTGTTCTAGATGAAGCTGGAAGCAGCAGAGATCTGGAAACTGGTCTAGTGGTTAAAGCAGAGGACTGGGAACTAGGATTCCTGTGTTTTGTCTAGTTCTGGATCTTCCACTGTATGGCTTTAGCACTGTGATTTAATCTCTCTCTGCTTCAGTTTACTCCTCTGTAAAATGGGGATAAGAATACTCACCTATTTCACAGGGGTGTTGCGGGGTCTAATTTGTTAAGGGCGAGGCAGTGTAGTCTAGTGGTTAGGGTGCTATCTGGGGACTCAGGTTCAATTCTCTGCTCCACTACAGACTTCCTACGTGACCATGGGCAAGTCACTTGGCCTCTCTGTGCCTCAGTTCCCCATCTCTAAAACGGGGAACTGAGGCAGGGGTGTTTTGAGAATGAGCACCTCACAATCTTCAATGTAGTCAGATACTACAATAAGGAGGCCATATAAGTACAAAATATGGGCAGACTAATGTGTGCAAAGCCCTTTGAAATCATGGTTGGCATTTGCTTTAGGAATGCCATGTGAGGTAACAAATCCCCTGTAAGAAGTGCTGTGCATCATGGCGATGCTGAACTCTACAATGATAGCAGGGATAGAACTTGCATTTTCCGGCTTCAAAAGCACAGGCCCTTTGCCTTTGAGCTAAAGAAAAATGTCTATTGGCTGTAAGCACTAGTGGACCTTGGACACGCTGCTGAGCAGTTCTGATTCCATCTGGTGGTACACATACAACATCAGTCTCTTAATCAAACAAGTGTAATAAGTAGATATTGACTTCTACATAGATTTATTGACCTGAGAGTATATTATTGGCTGAGACAAAGCCAAGGACAATAGGGACTGCAATGGATCCTGATGTTTATTGAAACATGAGGTTAGTGTACATAGGGTTACATGTATTGTGACTGTTTTCATCAGAGATATCTGGAAAGCTCTCCGTTACAGACATTATTTGCAAGCGTGTAATAGGTTTTTCTTTTAAACTAATATTCTAAATGGGAGATGAAATTAAAGGTCCATTTAAAAACTACTTCTTTCCTCCAGGGAGAAGGTGAATAACAGTGTTCACGTATTCTGCTGCAGCCAGTCATTATGCACTTATTTGCATATGTAAACTGATTTGTTGGCATTACTTCAAACTCAGTGTTGTTTACTTCTGAGGAAGTAAAGTAAACCCTGCAGACAGTTACATAGTGTTTAACTTTCAACTAATAGGTGAGTTCCACTGGGTAAACTCCTAGCCCCACTGAAGTCAATGGGAAAACTTCCATTACTTGAGTGGGGCTGTGATTTCCCCCCTTTGACTTCAGTGGAGCTACTTGCACACTTAAACACATGCGTAACTAGTAAGCCTCTGATCCTGCAAATGACTTGTAACATGCCTGGTGAGCTAGGATTTCCCCTGTATGTAACCAACAATCCCTATGTCACAACTGTGGTGTGAGGTGTAAGGCAATATGATGAGTTTAAACAATCAATTGTCTAAAAAATGTGTAGCTACTTTGCAAATTACAATAACCCAATGTGATTTGAGGAAAAAGCACTTTATTTCACATTTGACAACAATGTACGTACAGTCAACTTTGATGTTTCCCCTCTGTCATCAGACAGAGTTTACTTTTGATAGTGTGGGTCTTTCTCACAGCAATAGAGAGAAAAACGTTATAAACATGGGAAAGCGTGATTGTAAATCCACAAAACTTGGCAAGGGAAATTTCTCTAACATTATTTTTTAAAATGCAATCATATATTACGTCCCCAAAAATTATGTTAAAAGGATGTTAAGGTTGCCAAGTCAAGCACTCAAAAGCTAGGAAATGGATGGATGATGCTCACTAAATGGGTAGCTGTTCAGTATTTATTTTCTCCTCATAATTCAACATGTAGCCACATTTACTGCACACCATCCAAACTCTGCACTGAATACAGAAGTATTAACTACCTCACAGGCTGTTTTATGGTGCTCTAATCAGAGCGTCTTAGTTATTTACAAACAATGAATTTATCTTCACAACACCCCTGTGAGGGTAAGTGGTATTTCATGCAAGGGGAACCCAGGCACAGAGATTAAAGCCAAAATTGTTAAGTGTCAGTTAATTTTGGGTGCCCGATTTGAGGAACCTAGGACCTGATTTTTCAGAGTACTCAGCATTATATAGCACTTCATATGTTCCGAGCAGAGGTCCCACTGACCTCCAGGTGAGTGCTCAGCACTTCTGCAAATCAGACTCCAGATGTCTTCAATTGGGTACCCAGAAAATGAGGAACATACAGTGGCCATCTGTGAAAATGTTGGTTTAACTGAGTGGAACAGCATCGCATGGGAGCTCTGTGGCAGAGGCTGGGATAGAATCCAATTCTCCAGGGTAGCATTCCACTGCCTGACCCTGAGACCTTTCTTTTCTGCATTCCCCTGTTTCATTTACTACACACCTTCCAGTTACTGCATCAAATGATGCAGCGGTCCTACAGTCAGTCTCCTTCTTTACAAAGTCCTGATTCATCCCCAGAGCAGGTCCATTCTGTGCACTGAATCAAGGAGGGGTCCTGTGGAAAACATAGTATGTGACCATGTAATTAAAGACTCCATCATAATGCATGCAGATGAGGGACAAGTTATGATTGCACAGGCCACCTTAATATGGTCATTTCCTAACTTCTGAGTGCTTGACTGTGCAACCCAATCACTTTTTAAATGTAACTTTGTGTGTAATAATATAGAGGTTAGTTTGCACTTCTGTAGCACCTTCCATCAGAACCTCCAAATGCTTTCCAAACACTATTGGGATAAGCCTCACAACTATCCTTTGCAAGAGGGACGTTTTATCATGAGCATTTTATAGGGGGGGAGGGGGGAAACAGGCACAGAGGGTATGATTCTGCTCTCACTTACACCAGTGTAAATCAGGAGAAACTCATTGGCAGAGTTAACTGATTACACTAGTTTGAGAAGTGAAACAACTCAGAGGGTTACAAGCCTTGCCCAAGTTCCTACAGGATGTCTGCAACAGAGTCGGGAACTGAAACCAGAACTCATAACGCCCCAAAGGTGAAACTAGATGGTTTGTTTGTTTGGATTGATAATCTCTTCCAGTTGGAAAAATGTATCAAACCGCACACGTCTACACTTACTGGGGATCGAGGCTGTGGCGATCAATGCACCGAAGACCTGCTAAATCGACCACAGATTGCTCTCCCGTTGACTCACTCCACTGGAACGAGACGTGTAAGGCAAGTTGATGGGAGAGTGTCTCCCATTGAACCAGTGCAGTGTAGACACCGCAGTAAGTTGACCTAAGCTATGTCGACTCCAGCTATGTTGTTCAGGTAGCTGGAGTTGCGTAACTTAGGTCGACGTACCCCGATAGTGTAGACAAAGCCTATAGTGACAGCACTTACCACTGTCCCTTTACTGGGGGTGTTCAGGATAGCCTTGGGATTGCCCAAAGAAGGCTCCTGTCAGGGTTCCTTCCCCACCCTAAACTTTAGGGTACAGATGTGGGGACCCGCATGAAAGACCCCCTAAGCTTATCTCTACCAGCTTAGGTTAAAAACTTTCCCAAGGCACACATTCCTTCCTTGCCCTTAGTATCGCTGCCACCACCAAGTGATTTAAACAAACATTCAGGGAGGGCCACTTGGAGCCCTACCTCCCCCAAATATCCCCCCAAACCCCTACACCCCCTTTCCTGGGGAGGCTTGAAAATAATATCCTAACCAATTGGTTACAAAGTGACCACAGATCAAACACCTCCCCCCCGGTCATTAGGAAACTGAAAACAATCAGGTTCTTAAAAGAAGTTTATTAAAAAAAAAAAAAAAAAAGACAAAAGAATCACCTCTGTAAAATCAGGATGGAAGATAACTTTACAGCGTCACAAAAAGATTCCAAACACAGAGGATTTCCTCTCTAGGCAAAACTTTAAAGTTACAAAAACAGGGATAAACCTCCGTCTTAGCACAGGGAAAATTCACAAGCTAAACAAAAGATAATCTAACACAATTCTTTGCTATTACTTACTATTTCTGCAATACTAGATGCTTAGTCCAGATATGCTTAAGGAGATGTATTTTTCCTGCCCTGGTTCCTTACTGACTCGAAGAGAACAAAAACAAAGACACAAACAAAAACCTTCCCCCACAGATTTGAAAGTATCTTCTCCCCTTATTGGTCCTTTTGGTCAGGTGCCAACCAGGTTATCTGAGCTTCTTAACCCTTTACAGGTAAAAGAGGAATTAACCTTTTACAGGGTAAAGAGGGATTTTATGCTACCCTAAGCTGTATGTTTATGACAGCTCCTGTCCACTGTGGCACCATATGAAGGGCACTGTGGATAATAATCAGGCTTTCCTGGGGTGATTGTCAGAGAACATTCCCTTTTGCTTGTAGAGCAAAGATGGCAAGTTTGACCAAGCCACAGTTACAGCAGGGCCAATGGTAGAACTTTATAATGAAAGCTGCTTGCAACCTTAAATGTAGACAGGTTTCCACCTGTCCATAGTCAGTGGAGAAGATCCTCAGTTCGTGTAAATTTTCATAGCTCCATTGTCTTCAAGGGGAGTGGGGGAGCACAATGTACCTGAGCTGAGTGGGTAGAGTAGCAGTCAGCGCAGAGTGAATTTTGGTTCATGTTTAGAAGCAGGCCCACAAATGCAGGTGAATTACAGACCTCATGATTTGAATCAAAATAAATTTTCTCTCTCTGCGTTTTGAGGAGACTTCATGGTGCCTTAATGCATTTATGGACGTAAATATGAAATTATATTTTAAAAGCTAGAAATGAAGACACTGGGTGTTTAAAAATTTTGCATAAATCTGGTGCCTTTTAATGCTCTTTAAAGTCAGAGATTGAAGTGCTGACTAGAGCCAGACATAATGTAGGCATGCCCTTTGCAAGCTTTCCTACACACCTCTGCCAATGCACCTCATTGCTGGCATAGTTATTCTAGTCTTCAGCCTCTTCAGCACCAGACCTGGTCAGTTGTTGTGCAGAATTGTGCCACAGTGTGGGCCGTACAATCCTTTTGTGCTGTGGAATCATAATCACCAAGGTCCAGATCCTCAAAAATATTTAAGTACCTAACTCCCATGGGTTTCAAGGGGATTTAGGTACCTAAATACCTTTGAGGATCTGGCCCTGAGTCACTGAGGACCCTCACCTCACACTAGTTTCATTTGCAAATCCATATTTGAATGTAGCTTATTATATCAAACAACCTGATCTTTTGCTTATGGATATCTCTGAATGTCACTTGTAAATATTTGCAAAAGCCAGAGCGATGTGGATAGTATGGGATGATCCAACTTAACGTGTATGGATGAACTTTTTGTGCTGTGGGTGTGTATTTTTTTCCTCCCATCCTAAATCTACTATCCTGGTAACATTTCAGATTTGTAAATAAATAATAACCAATAGCTTTGCCTTCAAGATTGCAAATTACAACAGACTATGGACTATTCCATACTTTTGACAAATGATGTTTGCTCCAATAACAGTTGTTCAGAAAAAATCATGAATTATTTAACTTCTTCTTCTTAGGATTTTGTTTTGTTCAAATGTCAGTTTTGTTTGTAATATTTCTTCTCCCCCCCCCCCCCCCCAACAGTTTGGTAGTATCTTACAATGACCCTTGAAAAAAAGGGTGGCTAAAGAGAGGAGGTGAAGTTAACGGAAGCTGCAAGATCATTTAGAATGCTTCAGGGCCTGCTCAACAGGAACAGATAGAGAAATATAGGCGATTTCATTTGCCAATATCCTACTTAGATGCATCTTTAGCTGGACAGAAACCACGGGCAGAATGGACACCAGGTCCATCTCCTTCTGAAGTCAATGGCAAAACACCCATTCCTTTCAGTGGCAGCAGGATTGATTCCCTACAGCTGAATTTTGGAAGGTGGCCACTGATATTTTAGTGCTTCAGTTTATGGATGCTCAGCTGGAGATGCCTGGGCCCTGATTTTCAGAAATGCGGTGGACCAACAGCTGCATCAAGGTCAATGGGAGCTGTGAATGCTCAGCACCACTGAAAATCAGGCACAAGGTGTTTCAAGTGGGGAATCACTGGCCAGTTCTGAAAATGTTGGCACAGTGTCATGAACTCACCCCAAAACAAATAAATAAAATGGATCAAAGCTACTGTACAAATGTAGGATTATTAGTGGTGGAACACTTCAGGCAATGACCAACATCTATGATAGCTTGAATCTAAACTGTGATCATTAATCTATGGAAAGCAAACGGAAGACCCAGATGTGACTTCTCTGTAAAACAATGGGTGTTCAAAATGCTCTTCTGTGAATAAAGTGTCATTGTTGCCAACAGTAGCCCATAAATATGATGCTCTGCTCCTGCACATTCTCAGCTGACCTAGATACAGGGCATCATTTTAACTTCTTTTTATGCTGTCATATCTACTACTGTAATCATAATATTTATACAGTTTTTCAAGAAGCATTTTGATTGTGAAAACCAGTTCCATTTCCCCCCCTTTCATGGAAGCACGCTAAAGGTCAGATTTACAAAATTTAGGGCTATATTCTGTGCTCATTTATACCATTGTAATCTTGAGTAATGACATGGAAAATAGTGGAGTTGCTCCAGATTTATATGCATATAACTGAGAACAGAGTTTGACTCTTGGTTAGCAAAGCTTAAATAAAAAAGCAGTTGCAAGGATAAAACTCAGTGCTCTGAAGTAGCTTGTGTGTATTCTGTGTTTGGAGGGAACACACGAGCCCAAAGATTTATTAGTAGTGTTTCAGAGCATTATTGAAATTAGACTTAATTATCTGTGTCATGTGCAGGATCTAGCATTTTTGATCAAGCATATTCCATTTAAAAAAAGAGATGTGCCAAGCTGCTTCCAGAAAAAGAGAGCCCATAATTCCCAACTGCCTACTTCAAAAAACTTTAGGGTTCTTTTTTTTTTCTGCTAGCAAATAAATGCGCATTGAGTCCCATTTTGTGTTCATGTCCAAATGCAGAACCTTTCAGATGGATAAATCCCAATGCATAATCATTCAATGAGAGCAAGAGTAGAACCAAGCCTTGTCCTTGCATGGATTTTAGATTTAAGGGCTGGTCCACACTAACCCCCCAGTTTGAACTAAGATACGCAACTTCAGCTACGTGAATAACGTAGCTGAAGTCGAAGTACCTTAGTTCGAACTACAAGGTACTTACCGCGGGTCCACACGCGGCAGGCAGGCTCCCCCGTCGACTCCGCGTACTCCTCTCGCGGAGCAGGAGTACCGGCGTCGACGGCGAGCACTTCCTGGATCGATTATCGCGTCTAGACAAGACGCGATAAATCGATTCCAGAAGATCGATTGCTTACCGCCGAACCCGGAGGTAAGTATAGACGTACCCCAAGAGTGCATAGCTGGGTGCGCCAGAGGGAAAAGAAGGTGCAAAGAGCTCCTCCTCTTCTACTTAATTATTAGAGCTGGTTGGGAATGTCTAACAGAAAAAGCCCGGTCACAAAATCAAAATTTTCTGTGGGAAAACTTCAATTTTGCCCCAAAATAATTACTTTCTATTGGGGAAAAGTGGAAATGACAGCTCCCTGTCTGTCCACCTGCAAGGCTCTTGTCAATTTCACTCGAAAATGCAATTGACAAAAGGCTTCCAGGTAGGCAGCTGACAAGCTCAAAAATTCCATTTCAGTTCTCCCAAAATAGACTTATTTTCTGGAAACTCCATGCTGTGAAAAGTTGTTTCTCTTTTTTTACTTTTTGGCCCAGTTCAGGATGGAAAAAATTCCAAAACCTCAACATTTTTCACCAGGATGGATTTGCATTTTCCTGCCAATTCTAGTGATTACACGGCAGGTGAAGAGGAATGTTTGGGTGCAGGGAACAGGATACTAGCAGCTCTAAAAGGTGTGTCTGGCTAGGATGGTGCCATTGCCCCACCCCTACAAAGGTGGTGTGAGGTGAGTGCTCACTGCCTGGTGCAGCAAGGGGCTCGTTTATCTGCTCTCCCCAGTGCCACAAGGGGCAACATGCCTTCCAGGAGGGTCTTATGGTTAAGACACTGCACTAGCCTGTAGGTGACCTTAGTTCTGTTCCTAACTATGCTACTGATTTCCTGTGTGACCCTAGGTAAGCCATTTAACCCTCCTGTTCCTCATTTATACAATGGCAACAGTCATACTTTTCTACTGCCCCAGGGGATAAATTAGCTAATAATTACAAGGTGCTCAGAGACTATGCAATGAGGGCTAGATGAGTGCCTATTTAGTAGGCTAATAGCTAGATGTACCCTGTTATTTTGTCAGTCCCCTTCCCACCCCTCCCATGTTTCTTAGGAGGCATACCTGGTTGTCACAACTTGGTGTTAAAATATACGTCTTATGGAACAATGGGTTGTGCTTCATGCTTTCACTGCTATTCTTGCTTGGATTCTCTCTTCTCCTCCTCTCCCCCGTCCCCTCCCTCCGGACTATATTGTACTCATGAATTTGTCTTAGGGCTGCAGGGAAACCAAAGCCGTAACTGTCACAATTGTCATTTTGGAAATATTGTGTGGGCAATAAAAATGAATTGTTCCATGCTCTAGGTTGAATAATCCAACTTGGATTTCCACAGTAAATGATTAACTTTTCTTTGAACACAGAAGGAAGATTGCAAGGGACTCAATTAATCAAAGCAGCAGTCTCACTAGTTTAGAAGTCCCTACACTTCTCACTAGCAGCTTCCAGAGCTGTCTTGCCGCACAGAGCTGATTCCGGGATAACTAATTAAACACAGGTGCAGACTAGAACACTTGTTGAATTAATGTACAGTATCTTCTTGTCTCTGCTCCCAGGCACTTGTACCCAATAACATCCGGTGTCTGCTGTATTTTTATAATTAACCCATGTGCACTAGAGATAATTAACCCTTTCTTTGCCGGTTTAACATGCTGTAAAAGCATATCTTTATTTAATCTCTCTGATGTGATTGGTTGCCACTGATATTGTTACACACCTAATGGAAAAACTGCATCTTGTAGAGGAAGGAACAATGAGTTAGTGAAACACTGAAGTATATTATTGGATCTCCTGGCATTAGCAGCTGTTGACACAGATGCTTCATATCTTTAGAGGGTATTTATCTGCAAAGTTGTCTTATCTTAAATTTTTGGCAAGGCCATCTGGTCCTGTGGTTAAAGCTGGCGATTGGAAGTCAGGACTCTTGGCTCTGCCTCTCACTGACTTTGGGCGAGACATTTTAAGTTCAAATTATCAAAAGTGCCCACTAATTTTTAGGGACCTAATTTTGGGTGCCCAGCTAGAGACACTGAAGGATTTGCAGAGGTAGTGAGCACTCACTACACCACATAGGTACTCATAAGAGGTGCAGATAACTTGGCATCACTGAAATTCACCTCCCCTCCCCCCCAAGGCTCAGCTCCTCAAAGATATTTAGGTGAAATCAACGGGAGTGAAGCACCTACATACTTTTGAGTATCTGGGTCTAAATGTCTCAAATTAGGCACCTAACATTAGTGCACACATTTGAAAATATTGGCCTCTTTTTGTCATGGTTCTCCTACTTTACCTATGGGACAGAGGTGTTTGTAAGTCTTAATTAGGACAGTGGATCTCTGTTATAGTTTTGTGGCTTGGTTGTGTGGTTTTTTTGTTTTGTTTTTTAAACCTCACCAAAAGCAGAGTTTCACTGTAAAAGGTGAGGAGGAGCTGGCATAAGATACCTTCCACTTTAATCCAGTGGTGTTGGTAGGGCTTTTCTTCATTCCCCGTAGCTTCAAGGGCCCTTAGTCACTGTAGGGAATTGGTGGCATTTGCAAGGACATCTCTCCACCTTGAGTGTGGAACAGTTCTAGCAAGACTGGGAGCCCTGGCTTGCTCCAGACTGTTGCTTTCATGTGGTGTTGACTAGTTCCCCTCCCTCTCTTACCCCCCCCCCCCCCCGGCCTGTCTTCCTTTGCTCAACCAGAGTGAAGGAGTGCGGGGGAAAGGGAGTGACTGTGTTCTTGGGATGCAGCCCTTGGCCTTCACGCAATGGGCACCATTTAAAAAAAAAAGGGGCTGTTTATCACATTATTTGCAATATGCCCTATCCTTAGAATGTGAAATACCGTAAGTCATGTGGTACACTTAACAATTATTGGTAATAAATATTCAGGTTTAGTACTGCCCATTGTACCTACCTTGGAGGAGATGTGAAGGGCTGCATTCCTACTCCTATTAATATCAATGGAATGACTCTCACTGACATCAAAGGGAGTTTTGTTGTGGATTTCAAAGGGACAAACACTTGGCCCCATTATGTGTAGATAAAGGCTCAATATACAAGATATAAGTCTTTTACATAAGCACCAAAGTCTTCCAGGTCCTTCACTCCACTTCATTATGGGAGGAAATTTTTACCTGTGTCTGATTAATGCAAATGCTCCCAGAGACACAGACAATGGATATATGTTTTTATAAATGATTAAACCTTCAACAGTAGTAATGCTGGTGAATCCTAGTACAACATTATTCCTGAGTGGTACTGAGGTTAGTACAATTCCTTCAGGTAGAAACACCATGAAATGCAATGAAACCAGGAAAACCTTCCTCCTGCCCCCAACACAGAAGGAAAAAAATGTTTGTGTATCTGAAAGAAAGTAGCAACTTTTTGTTTTTAACTCAATAATGAAAGAGGTCCAAAAGCTACAATACAGGATTGTAGTGAGAAGATGATGTAAAACATGAGAAGCGGATCAGATAAGACAAGTCATGTTTTATTCAGTGTGGGAACCAAACCCTGCCATTTTGTATAGGTGGGCTGATATGGAAGACAGGAATGTTGTTAGGGGAATCACCTAATGGGTTCTTAAGAACTTATGTAAGTTCGGAAAATCAGCTATCCTGCTCTACAGCCAAAATGCTTCTGAAATAAATGTAGTCAAACTTTACTAATTCTGGGTCACTGAGAACGAAAATGATGCTTCAAATTGTTGATTGGCTCTAGTTTTCAAGATATGCTATTGGGTCAGTATATATGATCCTTGACTTGGGAATGGCGGAGGATAAGTGAGTTATAAAGGGAAGGGATCTCAATTTAAACCAGAAATGACTAAAATACATCTTTGACTGGATCTATGAATAAATCTATGACTGGGTTTGGACAGTACTTGCTTTTTAGGCAAAACAATGAATGATGCTATCTGAAGCTGGTATTGCGTCATACATGATATGAATTGCATCATGTTATTCCTAGAAGTCATGGATGATGCAATCATAACGAAGCTTACATCACTCTGCTGAACAAATTGCCGTATATCAGCTCTAGAAATCATACAGTGTCGTGCTCTCTTATTTGTCAGTGTTTGATTTTGCAAAGGGACACATTTCTGTTTAGCCAAAAGTGAGCAGAGATGCCTCATACTTGTGTGAACAGTGCAGATAACTTCTGCTATGTTTGTGTTCTACATCAAGAAAGATTGGCCACTGCGACAGTCATTGGAGCCTGGGAGGAAAAGTGTTCAGCATCCACCACTTGTTGAATCAAGGAAGATTTTGTTACCACCCTTACACGTCAAGCTGGGTCTGATGAAGAACTTTGTCAAGGCCATTGACAAAACACAAGCAGCTTTCAAGTACCTCCGTGGTTAAGTGAAGCTAAGATAAAGGAAGGTGTCTTTGATGGGCCTCAGATTCGTGAACTTCTTTGAGATGATGCATTTGACCATGCACTGCGTGGCAAGGAAAAGACGGCCTGGAAAGCCTTCCAGTTAGTGGCAATAAATTTTCTCGGAAACAACAAGGCAGACAACTACAGGTTGTTGGTGGAAAACCTCCTCAAGGCATACAAAAGCCTTGGTTGCAACATGTCACTAAAGATACATTTTTTGCACTCTCATCTAGATTTTTTTCCACCGAACTGCAGAGCAGTGAGCAACGAGCACGGCAAGCGATTTCACCAGGACATTGCAACAATGGAGAAACGCTATCAGGGCAAATGGAGCCCATCAATGCTTGCAGACTATTGCTGGACAGTGACAAGAGATGCTCCATTTAATGAATACAAGAGACAAGCCAAGAAGCGCCGAGTAGACACTGAATAGGACTAAACTATGTACAGAATAGTTTTTTGCCTTTTGCTTCATAATAAATTTTATTTATATAACCCTTTTGCTGATTTTTAAAGTGTTACATAAACAGGACAGGTGAAATATTATCATGTAAAGCAACCATAAACACATGAAAAGACCTAGGTTTACAATTTATGATTAAAACTCTACTATCTACACAATATACATAGACATAAAATGTAAAAACTTAAATATCTTAGAAACAGTAGCCAATCAGTTGTTTTAATTGTCATATTTGAATTCAGCACATCAAAATACATAATAAATAGCACATTTTATCTCTGAAGCAGATGACTTCTCAAAAATTGTAGACCAGTGTAATGTATTATCCTGCCGTGCTTTCCAGTGCCTTTTTTAATTTGGTAGAATCAAGTAGCATCATGGTACTTAAGTAAAAATTTGGCTACTTTATTTAGTATTTATTTCATACTTGGGAATAACTGGTCACACTTAAGGGCCAGGATGGATTTTCTTTGTTTGTTGATCAATTTGGGGAAAAAGCGCATATGTGGGATTTTATGTAGCAAAATGTTTGCTCTTCTGTCATGCAAAGAATATGAGAAAAGTATATAGAATAGCAATATCCAGTATTGTTCCTAGTATATTAGAGAGACAAGGTGGATGAGATGATATCTTTATTGGACCAACTTTTGTTGGTGAAGGAGACAAGCTTTCAAGCCACACAGAGCTCTTCTTCATGTCTGAATAGAATAGCAATGGCACAGTTCTCACTGAAGAACACCAGGCACAAAGGACCCATGACCTACTGATGATACTGTGTAATGGAATTTGCAGGAGCACAAGAAAAGCAGGATCAGACCCTAGATTACTTCCTTTCAGCTCATATTACTGCCAGTTGTGTTGTGTGTATGGTGGATGTAACTAGCATGGTTTTGTTTTTTGAGTGCCACACTTTTAAATTTCTAGGAAGCTGTTGTCTGTTGCTGACAGCCACCACTGTGCATTCAATTCTGTTCTGTGTTGAGGTCAGCTACCACCTGTTACAGAGGAGATTCTATCATGGTAACTTTGTTTTTCTTCTTTCTTGTTTAGTTGTCTTTATTAATTTTAAATAAGTGTAATTCAAATTGAAAGTATATGGTTGTTCTAAGCATACGCAAAAGCTGGCTGGAGGGTTATCCATGTCACAATGAATATTAGTTTGATGGATATTAGTTTTAGCAATAATTACAATATTGTGGGGCGCTACATGATGGTGTATTAGATGCCCATATTTTTATTTGTTACTTTTACCATGTTCTTCTGGGTTTTTTCCCCCATAATTTTACCAGTGCTTTGGTGACTCAGGGAGCTAGTCCCAACAATTGCACATTGTCTGCATGCTAGGAAAAATGTCAGGTTTCTGAAGTATGGGCCCCATTCTGCAGTGGAACATTGCAGCTACCAAAGTAATAAACCAAGAAAGGCTGTATGTATGTATGAATTTAGAAATGTATCTTAAAATTGTGATGTCCATTTCCCCATAACAGCTGTTTGCTGTACATGATTGATACAAAGGACCCTGATATACTGTAGACAGATGTAAAATTGAGAAGCCAATAGGCTGCTATCATTCTTCCTTTTATTCCTGTTGTGTATCCTATGTCTGTCTCTGCTTATAGTCAAATCTGACATAGTGCATGCCATATTGAGTTGTTATGCTTAATTACAAGCCAGCACAAGAGATATGAGTGCATTAAAGAAAACACACAAAGTGGAGAGAGAGAGGTTTTCTGCAGGAGCCTACAATGATATTTTTTTTCACGTTGGTTCTGGATACCCAGAATCCACACCTATTTCTTTAAGCTGCAGGGTGCTTTAAGAGGGAAGAAAGATAATAAAGGCTGGTTCATAGAGGGGAGCCTTTAATTATCTAATAAACTATCTAAATCAGTAAATAACTTCACAAAGTAAAACACACTTTAAAAAATAAAGTTGCCCCACCTTGATTTGAAGAATTTGCCTCGCCTATGCAAACAAAAGTGTATTGTAGGGGTGGGTTGGTACAGCCTGTCCAGTTTAACTGCTCAGTTCCCTCCCTTTTACAAAGTTGTCGTTGGTTGTTAGGCACTGACTCTGCTTGGAACCGAGCAAGTGATAATTAAAAAATGTGTGCTCCAAAGAGCTTCCAGCACCTGTGGGGCACCTTGGAACGAGTGTAGTGGCCTGCATGTACACGGTTACTCTGACATGGAGTTCCTTGAGGGCGAGGGACCTAAAATGTGCCTTGAATTATCCTTTGTAACCATCGTTTTCAGCTATCTCAGTCTTGCTGGTTCGGCTCTGGAGTCCATTTTCTTTGGACTCCAACCTGCACTAGAGGTATTATCATGCAGGCAGGATCATGCTTTTTCTCAATGAAACTCTAGGGCTGCACACTGAACATTATTACTGATGACCTTTGACCTCAGTTACACATGTTCAAAATTCAAATCTAAATTGGGTCCAAGGGAATGAGAAAACCCAAAGGAAACTAACAAAACCTTCTAAAGCAACAGTGCACGTTTCTTTGGTAGGAAGATGCTACAGAAATTTGTGACAGCTCTCAGCAATCCTCAGTGCAGGGTGTGTATTTTCCCTCTCCTTTCACTTAGAATTCCTGTGGTATCTTTTCTGGGACAAATCAAATTGGCAAACAGAGAGAAAAATGAAGTATGGGCTCCTGACATTAGTCATGTTTGATTGCAAAATAATCATAAAAAAGATGAATCTCACTTGATAAGGGAGAGATTTTTATTTCCCATCCAAATGCTACTGTGGCATCTGTCTCTCTCCTTGTCACTTCCTTCTAGCTCATTTACAATCCTGGAAGCAAACTGAAAAATCTATTGCAGTACTTCATGGACCTCCATGTGCAATTTTCATGGTTCATTTCTGGTTCTCAGTCTTGTGATGACTCATCCAGCCATCGGTTCTTTGAGCACTTCCCTTACCTGCAGTGCTGAATGACATTGGGAATTCTCCCTCTTGTTGGGGTATGAGGTGATGGAGGTTGTCAGGGTGGTAAAGGTGATAGAAGTAGCACTGACTAAAAACACTACAGATTAAAAAGGTCATTTAGGTTAGGTTTGGATCTGCCTTTTAGAGTCTTCTTGTAATTAGCTTGTCTCAGAATATGAGTGGTGTGAGCTTTGTTTACATGACTGTACTGTATGTCTGGAATGCTCAGTAGTGTGACCGTACCTATTGCTGTCAATCCATGACCATAGCAGTAGCAATAAATGCGGATATAAACAAATACATTTCAAACCTGATTCTTCATACCTTGGTAATTTTTAATAGATATTTTTGTTAAATCTTAGTGTATGACCACAAAGGAGGTCACTCCCACTTAAGAAGTGCAGTCATGGAATAGAGGGCTGCAGTCCGTTTCAGTCTCTTCCTGTGACTCGCTTCTCACCTTCGATAGCTCATTCCTATCTGTGTGCCTTGATTTCTCCATCTGTGTAATGGGGATAATACTAACCTCCCTCAGGTGTGATGTAAGACTTCATGCATGTTTGTAAAACACTAGGGTATAGCTACACTGTGATAAGACCTGCAGCTGCCCCACATCAGTTGACTTGGGTTGGGGCTGAGGTGCTATAAAATTGCAGTGTAGACATTTGGGCTCATGCTGGAGCCCGGGCTCTGAGACGCCCTCCTCTTGTGGAGTCTCTGAGCCTAAACTCCAGCCTGAGCATGAACTTCTACACTACAATTTTATAGCCTCACACTCAAGACCTGTGAGCTTGAATCAGCTGGGGGCCAGGTGTGGATCTTTTATCACAGTGTAGACGTGCCCTGAGACTCGGTGCCACAGGTTTTTTCCTGCAGTGAAGACGTACCATTAGAGCACTGGGATGGAAACTGAAGTAGAATGATGAGCTATTTTTATTCTTACATGGGTCTGTCCTGATTCTGCCACTGGATCTGCATGGGAGTACCCCACATAAATTCTCTGCTGGACCTTTGGGTAAATACTATATTTAATTTATTTTTTAAAATGCATGTTATTTGTCAGATGGACTGGAATAGACCCTTAGGTGCTACCTGACTCTCTGTCTCGATACCAGTTCTTCCTAATACTCTAAAACCTGCATTGTGGGGTGGGTGTTTGCTAAATATTCATTCAGAGCTTGCTTTAAAATGCATGTTTGCTGGTTACACAATAGACCTAAATGCCTCTAAATAAACCATTATAGCCTGGTGTATAATTATGTATTTTTAGGATACATGCTACATGCAGTTTTAAAAGAAATCTGTATGGAAACAAATTGTACTGCATATGCAATAGCTGAATGTGTTTAAACAGCAACACCTCAAGCCTTTCCAAAATACAAAAGGGTGGGATCAATAAAGGTGCTTAGGCCCTTAAGTCTGGGGTTTACGTGCCCAAGTCCCAGTTTTGGCTTCATTGTGATTCACAAAACTCCTGCTGAGCAATGTTGGCGCCTCAACTCACTTGACAGCTTAGTTTTCAGGGTAAAAGTTCCCTTGGCACCTATATTCCTGCCTCTGAGCATGCGCACTGGTGCCTTACCCTAGCAGCTAGCATCCACCTAATCCCCACAGCGATGCATGAATTCAGTGAAGGCGGGTGTTCAGCCACCTAAGGCATGTGCGGGGTCACATTTGAAATGCAGCTGGAGAAAGCTGCCCAAACATTTCCTCCCCCTTATAACTTTGAGCCCAGTAGTTAGCACACTTGCCTGGGATGTGGGAGACCCAGGTTCAATTTGGCCCTCAGGCAGAAAGGATTTGAACGGGGGTCTCGCCTCTCTATGGTGCACGTGTAACCCACCCACCTTCTGGGGGTGGTGTTCTGTCCCATCTAGTGGCACTGAGACCACTTAAAAGAGAGAGAGATAAAAGGAGTCTGCTCTACAGCCTTAGCTAACAGCCAGTTGGCTTTTAGCTTATGTGGTAGAAGCTCATGCACTAAGCTCCAGAGGTCTCCAGTTCAATCCTGCCTGCTGACGACTGGGGTCTGTCAGCATTACACCTGCCCGAATCATAGAATATCAGGGTTGGGAGGGACCTCAGGAGGTCATCTAGTCCAACCCCCTGCTCAAAGCAGGACCAACCCCAACTAAATCATCCCAGCCAGGGCTTTGTCAAGCCTGACCTTAAAAACCTCTAAGGAAGGAGATTCCACCACCTCCCTAGGTAACCCTTTCCAGTGCTTCACCACCCTTCTAGTGAAAAAGTTTTTCCTAATATCCAACCTAAACCTCCCCCACTGCAACTTGAGACCATTACTCCTTGTTCTGTCATCTGCTACCACTGAGAACAGTCTAGATCCATCCTCTTTGGAACCCCCTTTCAGGTAGTTGAAAGCAGCTATCAAATCCCCCCTCATTCTTCTCTTCTGCAGACTAAACAATCCCAGTTCCCTCAGCTTCTCCTCATAAGTCATGTGCTCCAGACCCCTAATTATTTTTGTTGCCCTCTGCTGGACTCTTTCCAATTTTTCCACATCCTTCTTGTAGTGTGGGGCCCAAAACTGGACACAGTACTCCAGATGAGGCCTCACCAATGTCGAATAGAGGGGAATGATCACGTCCCTCGATCTGCTGCCAATGCCCCTACTTATACAGCCCAGAATGCCATTAGCCTTCTTGGCAACAAGGGCACACAGTTGACTCGTATCCAGTCATAATCACTGAGCTATTGGGATGTGGGGCTCCCTCAGTCCCCCTGTTGAAGCTGTTTCACTTTAGCCAAAGACTTAAATCATCCTTGGACCAGCAAGCGAGAGAGAATGAGTCTGTAGCATGTTAGTTAGGGCACCCAGCTGGGAGACCCCAGCTCCAGGCCCCTTGCTCCAATCACTTTCATTTGGTACCCACAGGGGAACAGTTTCAACAGGAGAGACTGAGGGAGCCGCACATTAGAATATCTCATAGCTCTGTGCTTAGCTCACCCACCTGAGAGGATTTGAACAGGCATCTCTTACCCCTTTCTCTCCCTCAGTCATTGGGGGGGGGGGATTTGAACCTGGGTGCCCCCACATCCCACCTGAGTGCTCTAACCACTGGGCTCAACATTTTAAAGTGGGCATCACCACTTCCTCCTCCTCCTCCTCCCAGCCATTTTTGTGGAGAAAAGTAGGTACCCACCTCGTTCCCGCAAGAAACAACTTAGGTGGCTGGTTCCCATTCATGGATTGCTAGCAGATGGGCACCTCCCTGCAGCCTGGATTGCACCTATCTCTGAGAGAGGGGTGGGGCTGAGGACACGCCCCTGTTGTCAGCATCTCCCATTTGCTAGTTTGGACCTAGCGTGCTGGGTTTCGTGGCTCATGTTCTAAGGTGCCTGTCTCTTCCTATGCATTGTCTAGGGAGCCTAGCTGCTTAACTCAGGCTTTGTGGATCACAGTGTTATTCCTGTGATATTTTTTTCCCCTAGGTGCTTAAGTCCTTTTGTGGCCACTCTAAAAAATTTAGACTTTCTGGAGTAATCACTTCCCAGACTTAAGATTCCGATTTCCATTTACACTGGTGTTAATTCATAGGGGCTGAATTGGCTTCAACAAAACTACTACGGATTTATATCAGCATAAATGAGACCAGAACCTAACCATATATGCATCTGTATATAATATCTACATAATAAAGTTAAAACTCTCTATGTGAAGTTCTAGCACAGAACAAGTCATTGTCATGGTGGAATTGCAGTCCTTTGAGAATTGTGTGGCTTTTTCCTTGGGTAAGAAGCTGGGAAGGCCCCTGGCAATTTGGACCCACTGTTCTGGGTGGCTTGTTACTGTCTGGATTCCTTGGTTTGTTTGTGCATCAGTAAAGGAAAGAGATTGAAACTCTGGCCTTGGTGAGAATGTTACTCACCTTCCCTAGATAGGTTCTGCCCACTGGCCTGCAACGTAGAACCTTATATTTGTCCTCCTAAACAATCATTTGTCTGGCATTAAGGTGGCAGCATGACCTACCTTATTTGTAGCTGGGAGCAAAATCAAATGGCGTTGCCCTGCTGTGAGAGGCTTTTAATGCATGAATGGTCCTGAAAGCTCTTATTATGCACTGCGTGGTTGGGAGCTATTTCTGGAATGACAGTAGCCAGAGGTATTAATATTGGAAGGTAAAACAAAGCTGTAGTGAATGAGTTAAGTTTTTAGTTTCTTTATGTGCTGAGAATTCAAGAGGCAGTGCCGTGTATTGGAGTTAGGAACTCCTAAATCCTCATCCAGGCTCTGCCACTTATTTATGTTATGACTTTGGGCTAGTCACTTAACTGCTTATTGCCTGAATTTCCCCACTTGTCAAATATTTGCTTATTGCTAGGGGGTGTCTGTGGGGCTTTAATTAATGTCTGTAAGGGGGGGTTGAGATCCCTGGCTGAGAGAGGATACAGAATTGCAAATTATTTATCATCAGTGAGAGCCAGAGGAAGCTTACACACATGGGCATTAGAATGATTTCTTCCTGTGATGATGCTCTTGGGCTCTGCTGCAGCATGATCACCGGGGGGTGGTGGGTTATATTTTAGATGAAGTCTTCCTTTTGGCCTTTTCAGGCTTGCTGGAAAAGAGAACATGCAGCTGAGTGAAGGAAAAGGAGGGCAGCCAAGGTTAACTGTCCTTTCCTGTTGGTCCCCTGGATCCTCTTGTCTGTGCAATGACAGCTGTGTCTCTCAGGAAGATCATTACCTTCCTGGAAACGCCATCTTGCTACAGGCTGTTAGTAAAGCCATGCAGTACCTGTGCTGCCCATCTACTCTGCCTTTTCCTTAGTAGGAATAATGGATCTTGGACAAGAAAAAGTTCCTCCATATAATTAAACAGCATTAGAATGAGTCCCGTGCTTTGGCTGGTAGGCTGCATGATGAACTTCAGTGAAAGCAGATGGTCACAATGGTATTAAAAGCTAAAGACTTCAGTCAAGCTTTTAATTGAAAACAATTGGACCCTGCTGGATGGTAATTACCTTGGCTGCTTGCAAATAATATCACAGCATTGCTACCTATGAAGGAAGAACGGAAACTGAGTTAATAAGAAGTGCTTGAACTGCATATAATAAGCAAGGAGCATCCAAACTTATTTTCTCTGCTAGTTTCTCCCTGTAAGAAGCTTCCAAGTGGTTAGGAATGTAAAAAGGAACATGCAGTGGCAGAAACTAAAAAGTGAAGTGTTGGCTGCATTCATAAAACAACTTGAGCCTCTGTGTGGGGTGGTGTTTTATTTCTTTTATTTTTTATTTTATTTTTTTAAATAGTTGAAATTCCAACCAGGACTAGGAAAAGCATAAAATAGCCTATAATATCAAGAGGTTCCCTTTCTCTTACCCCCGAATTGTGAATGCTAAAGTCAAAATCTATTCTCTTTATCTCACTTTACAAGATTTTTTTTCCTCTTGTGGCTCAGTGGCTGATTGAATTTGGAAAGTTGGGGTCCCAAAGTTTTCCTTTTCTGCACTGCGTGTTTAATTATAACTTTTATTTAGTAGCCCTTCTAATCCCTAATGAAGAAAATACAGTGTGGTGTATATTTTTGCATATGATAAAGAATTCAGAGAAGGAGTTGAACATCCTGAAGCAATAAGTTGACTGAATTGTCAATCTGATGTTCTTAAAATACTAGACTCAGATGAAGGTTCTGAGACTTGCCCACCCAAAATGTCTGTGACCTGTTCCACAAGATTCTGTTAATTGTTGTCTGTAATATACTTCTGAACATAAATGTGACTTTGACACTAATGTACATAGTAGTACTCGCTGGGGAAAATGACTTACATTGCTGTGTGTGTTTAAAAAAATACCACTGACAACACTGTCTCTTTCAAACATCTCTCAGATGTGTATACGTTTGTGAGCTGAATCCTGTCACCATCTGTGTAAACACTATTTTGCATGCGGTGGTGGTGATGCAGCTGTGCTCATAGGGCTTATAAGCAGGGGAGCAACTTTGCTACTTTTGATGGCCTTAAGAGTAGCAGCTGCTGTAATTTAGCAAAATTAATGAGTAACTGTAAACCACTAGTAAAAATGATGCCAAGTTTTTCCATAACATAGCATCACTTTAGAAGTGATGATTTTACCTGCTATTCCTTTCACTAGCCAAATATTTGTCTTTGCAAGTGCGCCAGCCAAGAGTTTGTCCAGCCGTGGCTGGCTTCTGGCTGGCAATGTGAAGAAATGGACTCTTTCAATGCATGCATGCCTTGAAAATATATTGCTTCTAGAATGAAATGATTATTTTTATACGTTGAGTTCAGCCTTAATTCATATCATTTGCTGTGATAAACATACTGAGAAATGTCCTGGCCCCAGGGCCTCCCTAGACATTTTGGTGCCCTACACAGCCCCTTCGTGGTGAGGGGGGAGGGGGGGGGGCGTCCCCAGGCCTCCATGGGGGGGCAGGAGCAGGCTTGGGGTGGAGCGAGTTGTGGCTGGGTCACTCCACTTCCTGCTGCCCAGTGAGTGCAGGGCAGGCCTGACCCTGCTCCGCTCTGCTTCCCTCCCCTGGCTCCCAGCCTTGGGACTTGGGGGGCAGGGGGAACCTAGGATGACCAGATAGCATATATGAAAAATCGGGACCGGAGGTGGAGGGTAATAGGTGCCTATATAAGAAAAAGCCCTGAATATCAGGACTGTCCCTATAAAATCAGGACACCTGGTCACCCTAGGGAACCACCCCACCCACCACTCACCGGCTGGGAGCCAGCAGGGTGGAGTGAGCTGCCGCCGGGTCGCTCCACTTCCTGCTGTCTGGTGAGTGCAGGGCACGCCTGACCCCTGCTGCAGTCCCCTAGGATGTTGCTCAGGGAAAGGGGTGGAGTGGGGGCGGGACAGGGGCTTTGGGGAAGGGGTAGAGTGGGAGTTGGGGCGGAGCAGGGGTGGGAAGAGGCGGGGCTGGGGTGGGGCGGGGGCAATGGGGAAGAGGCAGAGCAGGGGCGGGGCAGCTTTCCTGGCCGGCTCAGCCGGCAGGGGGATTGGGCTGGCCACTGGAGCAGCACGCAGCTGCGTAGGGCACCAGGAAATTTGGGGCAATTTGGTGCCCCAAATTTCCTGGTGCCCTACGCAGCTGCATACTTTGCATATGGGTAAGGATGGCCCTGCCTGGCCCTTTTGAAGTCCATAGGAGTTTTGACACTGACTTTAATGGGGCCAGGATTTCACCCACTTCATATAGCCGAATTATATACTTAATTATACTGGTGTAATTCTGGAGTAGTGTTACTGAAATTGCTGTGGAACTCTTTGCCATAATCTATTATGGCAAAGAGTTTAACAAGCTTTTTTTAAAAAAAAAAAAATTAACAAGTATAATAGTTACATTTAGAGAGGATAACATATTTATAAGGGGTCTAAAACCAGATGTTTCATAGGTTAGCAAGAAACTTCTATATACAAATGAATAAAAAATTATCCACTATGATTATTATTGTGCCTTCCTCTGATTTCGGTACTGGCAGTTTTGTAGACAGGACACTGGCTGAGCTGAACTGTGAGGATGACATCTCAATATGGATGCAAACATGATATTGATAAAATTAGTATAAGATTTTTAATATTGGTCATTACTTGTTTGCACCTTCACTGAATATTAAGATATAGCTACAAGTATGTTATAGCCAGGGATGCTTGAAAATATAACAATATCCATGTATGTTTGTTAGTTATGTTGTAAAATGTTCAGGCTAGTTAAAGACATTGCAGGAGGTTTCTCCTTTCTATCCCCTAGGACAAGCAAGTGTCAGGAAGATAATCTCTCTTTAGCCATAAACCACTTTTATTGTCCCTAAGAGTGCTTCTCCAAAAAAAGTTTAAAATGCAGAGTTTTTTAATCTTACTTTAACTTTCTATGACAATTTTTTATACTGTTTTGAAAAATGGATGTAAGATTGGTTATTGTGATTGGGGTTTTGTAGATAGTACTTGTGATGAAGTGGGGATTAAAACACTGCCCAAGGAATTAGATTTGAAAACTCTTGTAATGATTTTATTGGGGTATGGAAATGCTGTTGTAAGTTAACATATTACGTATCAGAGGGGTAGCTGTGTCAGTCTGTATCCACAAAAATAACGAGGAGTCCGGTGGCACCTTAAAGACTAACAGATTTATTTGGGCATAAACTTTCGTGGGTAAAAAATCCACTTCTTCAGGTGCATCTTATTCCTGGAGAGGAGACAGGGGCAAAACATTGGTAAACAGAGAGTGGGATTTAATTGGATTTATGACTCTTAATAGTCATCATTAGCCTGTTTTAAGACAGCTCCTTACATGGCTTCTTCTAAATAACTGATTTAAAATATTTTTTTCTTTGCCCAATTATAAACTCTCTGGTTAGTAATAATAACTAGACAGGTTTCATCTGCCCTTTAAACAAATTATTTTGTCCATACATAAACAGGTTTTTTGAGTAACTTTTTGCCTTAGTAAAATGTTTCAATAAAATGTTATCATACCACATCATTAGTTAGTTATTTAGGATCAGGTTAATATGAAAAGATTCTGGCTTGCTGGTTGGGGAGCCCGCCTCCTCTGAGTACGCTAAAAAGAGTGACCAAATTTCTAGATACATAACCTCTTTTTGGCACTTCTCTTGTATACAACAGCTTTCAAGTATCTAATAAGATACCAAGATTGTTTCTCAAAATTATTGTGAATTCAATGTACTTTGGTCTGGGCTTACTGAAGGAAGGGCGCTCCCAGAAGCGGTCTACTCTCACAGGTGTAATGGCTATTGAAAAAACTCTCCATAGAGAGGCATACACAAGAGGTTGTAACGGAAGTAACCGATTTATCATTTGTGTTTTGTTTAATGTGCTCTTTTCCTTTAATAATAAAATAGCCATGGTTAATAATTGTGGTTATTTTGCTTGGTCTCGATGATGATGTCCCCTAGGGTATGTAAAAGAACCCCTGTGAGTAAATCAGTGGGAGTCACTGCTGTCTCAGGAGTGTAAGAGAGAGAATTAGTAAGAGCCGGAATACCATATCTTGTGTTTTGAAACTAAATATTTTTAGGAATTTAAAAAATAAAGCATGGGATGACAAGTAATTTTAAAACTACCCCTGTCTACCCCAGAGGACCATCTGGCTGATACTATCTGGCAGTTCCTATGTTCAAACTTAACACCAGTGTAAGAGAGTAGAATTTGGCCCACAGCATTTAGAGTGAAAACCTGGCCCCATTTAAGTCAATGGCAAAACTCCAATTGACTGCAATAGGATCAGAATTTCACTCGTGGTGTCTGCATACATGAATAATAAAACTATATATAACCACCCTTTACCACTGGAACTTGTGACAAATATGCAACTGGAAAAGTTACTTTTGAAAAGTAATTTGAACAATTGTCATTATTTCTACCAGTCTTGTAACAACTACTTGTCACTTATGCATATTTTAATTGCTACTTGCAGGTTCATGGGGTGGGGATTGTATACTGCATACTATTTTAAAGGTGTATGTAAGGCACAAGCTCTATTGATTTTTAGTATACAAAACAACGAACAGCTGCTGGATTTGATTAAAGCTGACGCACTTAATCTCAAAGCTGTTCTGAATATATCACAAGGCTGTAGTGATTATTGCTATTATATGACAAGCCATAGCATAATACAGGAAGAGAGAGAAATCATTTTTCTTTTCTTGGAAACGTTTGAAAGTGTGGTGCTGGTTCTTTTTTGGACTTCCTGGTGATGTCACTTTGGTAGCCTGGTTGTAGTGACAAACAGAGTGTAGTCTGGCTCAAAGCCGAATATTCTTCTAAGTGGGGTTTCTTTTGTGCATACATTTCTTTAGAATACCTGATCACTTTTCTTATAGCAGGGAAACCCCGCTATAATGCGCCCTGCGATAACGCGAATTCAGCTATAACGCGATCATAAGGTGGCTCCCACCGCCCCAAGCGCAAAAAAAAAAAAAAAAAAGGCGACCAGAGTGCCGCCGAAGAAAAACAAAAAAAGGAACGTGCCTTCCCCACTGCCTCTTCCCCTCTACCCTCGCTTCTCCTTTTGGCAGGAAGAGCCATTCTCCTCCCCAGCTGCTCCTCGCTCCTCCTCTGCCCCTTGCACATCTCCCCTGCTCTCTGCCCAAGAGAAATTGACCGGCTTGAAACTGACCGGCTTGAAATGGTAAAATTTTCGTAACCCCGCTATACCGCGACCCCGCATTTATTGCGATCGAATTTTTTGGACCCCAATCATCGCGTTATAACGGGGTTTCCCTGTACTTACTATATTGATTAAAAATTAGTGATCTGTGTAATCAAAAAGGTAGGGACCAGCGAAAGGCGAGTCTTTTAAAAAACTGAATTGACACTGTCAACACTAATTAGGCCCAAATTTAGATTAATTTTTAAAAACTTGGAAAACCTTAGAACAGTCTTCATTAATATTAAAAAAATCTATTAGAAACCATTGTTGTTAAACAAAAAAACCTTCCTCTGCCGTGTTTGCAATTCAAAAGATGCAGCACTAGGATCCTGAAAATGAAATATAAGTGAAAGTGACTCAACTGATTTTCATTATTCAACTGGAGGGAATCAGAGAAAGTAAATGGAGCATAAATAGTGATGAGTGAATTGGATTTTTAAAATATTTCAGTTCTAAGAAACTAAAGTGGTGTTAATAAGATATTGCAGACCATTTACTTCACCTACATTAATTTTAAGTTGACAGTGCTCTTCTATGGCTTGATTTTCAAGGGCGGTGGGCGCATGCAGCCCCTAAAGTTAATGGGAGCTTTGAAATAAAGCAAAGGCAATACATGACAAGCCTTGGTGAAGCTGGACTGGCTGTTGTAAATGTAGGAGACTTCTAAAGCAAATTCCTCTGCAGACAGACACTGCCTAAGTGTTTTGAGCTACATATCCACCACCATAATTATTCATTGCAGGCATTTCTACACCTTCCATCACCATATCATGGTCCACATTACATTGATCTAGTTTTCAAGTGATATTATGTCTACAGAGCAGTGCTGGGTAAACTTTGCCAGTTAGCTGAATGCTATGCATACAACGAACATTGGTAAGACAGAGTAGTGAAGGGCTTCCCTCAGATTGATTAATCAACATGGCCCAGATAGCCCCCTTCTGTGGTAATGGGAGGTGATTTATTGCTGGGGAAGCTCCAGTTTAACTTTTAGGATTCTTTCTCATTATCACATGGGGGGGGGGAAGGGAGGAGTTTGGCCCTCTTTGATGGAAAAAAATGCCTTTAAACCTGGCAGACCTTGGGGATCTGTTGAAGACTATGGCCCTCTAGGGGGAGGCCTCTCTGCAGTGGCTTTGGCTTCTGTCAGCCCCACTGGCTCCTTACAAGCACAGCTCTATTGGAGCCATTCTGCCAGGGGTCCCTTCTGGTCGCAGTTCCCCTGGGTCAGCCACTGCAGCTGGGGAGCAGCAGAAAAGTGAATACGGCCTAATGCTGTAATAGCTTTTTCCAGCCAATTTTGGTGGGGCCAGGGTGGGCTGACATGGATTCTGCCTTCCTACTGGCCAGCCCCACCCTGTCCACGCCCATTCTGACACCACCCTGGCTTTCTGTGGGCCCCAGGCTGCATGGGGCACTCTTTGAGGTGCCCAGGGTGTGTGTGTGTGTGTGTGTGTGTGTGTGTGGAGAAAGGTGGGGTGACAGTGCAATGGAGGCACCCAAGCTCTCTTACCATGTGGGAGTGTTTGTACATGCAGATCTCAGGGTCCCAATCTCCTTCATGTATTTGGAAGGGAAAACTATTGCAGCTGGATTGGATAAATAATAGAGGCATCAAAATGTGAATTTTTTTTTAGTTCACAGCTCTGATGGGAAATGTCTGTAGAACTTAAATTTAAAAAGACACTATCAACTTGAACATAATCTTCTGTCTGACTGTTTGTAAGAGTTACAGGCAACACCAAAGGGGATTACCACTAAAAATGTTTTTAAATTAAAAATGGGGATTTTTTTTTTTACTGTACTCAGTCCCAAATAAGTATTGGCTACCATTATACTGAAAAGACAGCAGACAGAATATTACGAGAAGACTTGGCTGGGTTCTGGCCATGATCATGTTGTGAACAGATATTCACTCTTCGACAGATCATCAAAAAAGCTACTACTTGTCAGAAACCCACCTTAACTTTATCAGCTTCAAGAAAGCATTTGATAGTATCCACAGAGAAGCCCTGTGGAATACTGTGAGAACCTCTGGGACACGAGACAAGTTGATCAACATAATAAGGATTTTTTATGATGGAAATAGATGCATAATAAGATTGGATAGAGGCCTGGGTGAGAGGTTTGATATTGTGACTGGAGTGAGACAAGGATGTGTGTTATCACCAATCCTCTTTGCATTAGCACTAGACTGGGTGATGAAGCAGGCAACAAAAGGCATTGTGGACAATGTAAAATAGGTTAGAAGCGATGAGTTGCACAACCTTGACTTTGCTGACAACATTGCTTTACTAAGTGTGAGGTGGAACAGAATGATTGCCCTTACATCAGAGGAAGGAGCAAAAATTGGATTGAAGGTAAATGCAGAGAAAATCAAGATTATAAAAGTAGGAAACTGGAGAACAGACGCAAAGGTGTACGTAGGTGGGGAAATGAATCGAACAGGCAGAGTTCTGCTATCTGGGGAGTGTGATAACGTTTGAAGGTGGCTGCAACAAAGGGTATGTCTACACTGCGGGATTACTCCGAATTTACAGAATTCGATTTTTGGCAACTGATTGTATGAAGTCGAGTGCATGCGGCCACACTAAGCACATTAATTCGGTGGTGTGTGTCCATGTACCGAGGCTAGCGTCGACTTCCAGAGCGTTGCACTGTGGGTAGCTATCCCATAGTTTCCGCAGTCTCCCCCGCCCATTGGAATTCTGGGTTGAGATCCCAATGCCTGATGGGGCCAAAAATTTGTCGCGGGTGGTTATGGGTAAATGTCGTCAGTCAATCCTCCCTCCATGAAAGCAACGGCAGACAATCATTTCGTGCCCTTTTCCCTGGATTGCCCGGGCAGATGCCATAGCACGGCAACCATGGAGCCCGTTCAGCCTTTTTTCACTGTCACCGTATGTCTACTGGATGCTGCTGACAGACGTGGTACTGCAGCACTACACAGCAGCATCCCCTTGCCTTTGCAAGTTAGCAAAGACGGTTACCAGTCAAACTGTACCATCTGCTGCTGTCATGGGTGCTCCTGGCCGGCCTCGGTGAGGTCGGTCGGGGGCGCCTGGACAAAAATGGGAATGATTCCCCAGGTCATTCTCTTCTTTAAGTTTTGTCTAATGGAGAGTCAGTCCTGCCTAGAATATCAGGCAAGCCTACTAAAGAACCAGAGAGGCAAACGGCCGCTCCGGGTTAGAGCCCCAGATATCCCGCAGAAATGATGAGCTGCATGCCATTCTAGGGGTTGCCCCTACAACAACCCCACCCTCCTCCCCCACGCATCCCGGGCTACCTTGGCAGTTATCCCCCCATTTGTGTGATGAAGTAATAAAGAATGCATGCATTTGAAACAACACTGAGTTTATTGCCTCTGCAAGCAGAGATCAAAGGGGGGAGGGGAGGGCGGTTGGCTTACAGTGAAGTCGAGTGAGCCACCATTCTGCACTTGCTCAGCCTATAGCTGAAAATGGGAATCTGTGATAAGCACTAGGATAGAAGCACAGGCAGGACTGAATCTCCATTTGTGTTTGGGCCTTTGGTTGACACTGGTAAAATACAAAATGTCCCAGGATATGTATGTTGGGGGACAGTTCTAAACGGCAGCTTTATTTTTTTTATTTGCAGCAAAATGTAGAGGTCTAAGTATCTGATTGTGAGCCCTGGAAGCAAGGGGTAGGCTGGGGTAGGTGCGACCGCGCGGTGCTGCCGACTGGGAGAGCAGCCTGAGGCAGACGCCTCCAGCTGGCATGATATTCCAGGCAGGACTGAATCTCCATTACACAAAACTTAAAGAAGAGAATGACCTGGAGTCATTCCCATTTTTGTCCATGCGCCCACGACCGACCTCACCAAGGCCAGCCAGGAGCACCCATGTCTGCCCAGGCGCCGCCGACCAACCTCACCGAGGCCAGCCAGGAGCACCCACGGGACGACGATGACGGTTACCAGTCATATGGTACCGTCTGCCGTCCGCAAGGCAAGGCAAGGCAAGGCAAGGCAAGGCAAGGCAAGGCAAGGGGATGCTGCTGTGTAGCGCTGCAGCACTGCGTCTGCCAGCAGCATCCAGTAGACATACGGTGACAGTGAAAAAAGACGAGAAACAATTTTTTCCCCTTTGCTTTCATGGGGGGGATGGGGGGGGGGCTGACAACATATACCCTGAACCACCCACAACAATGTTTTTGACCCTTCAGGCATTGGGAGCTCAACCCAGAATTCAAATGGTTTTCGGAGAGTGCGGGAACTGTGGGATAGCTACAGTCGTCAGTCGCCCCTCCCTCCGTGAGTGTCCATTTGATTCTTTGGCTTTTTGGTATGCTTGTCTCAGCTCCTTAAGTTTCACGCAGCACTGTGTTGAGTCCCTGTTGTGGCCTCTGTCCATCATGGCCTTGGAGATTTTTTCAAATGTTTTGGCATTTCGTCTTTTGGAACAGAGTTCTGATAGAACAGATTCATCTCCCCATACAGAGATCAGATTCAGTATCTCCCGTATGGTCCATGCTGGAGCTCTTTTTTGATTCTGGCTGTGCTGATGAGCTCTGCATGGTCACCTGTGCTGATCAGCGCTCCACGCTGGGCAAACAGGAAATGAAATTCAAAAGTTCGCGGTGCTTTTCCTTTCTACCTGGCCAGTGCATCCGAGTTCAGATTGCTGTCCAGAGCGGTCACAATGGTGCATTGTGGGATAGCTCCTGGAGGCCAATACCATCGAATTGCGGCCACACTAACCCTAATTCGAAATGGCAATGTCGATTTCGGCGCTACTCCCCTCGTCGGGGAGGAGTACAGAAATCGATTTTAAGAGCCCTTTATGTCGAAGTAAATGGCTTCGTTGTGTGGACGGGTGCAGGGTTAATTCGATTTAACGCTGCTAAATTCAAACTAAACTCATAGTGTAGACCAGGCCAAAGATTCATATGAAACTAGGAAAATGAAACCACCTTTGGAAGGATGTACAACATCTGGTCAAACAGAGGTTTCCACATCAAACTAAAGGTCAGATTATACCATGGGATTGTACTGAGCACACGACTGTATGAAGCAGAGATTCGGGTGATGTAATAGTAGTCACCCTGATTTCAAAGGCAAGATTGACAACACACATTTTGTACTAATGGGTCTTTGTGTGGCATCATAGACCAATCTGGGAAGAACAACATTTACCACTCGAACGAGAGAGCTATTGGCCTGGTTGTGTTAATTGTGCTGCATGTTGTTTCCATGCCTGGTGCTGTGCTTCCAGTTGTACATTGTGATTCTTCTCAAAGTCGTGCCCCCCCCCCCCCCCCCTTGAGCTGTAGAGCCATGAGAAGCTATCAGTCACCAGTTGCTCAAAGGTCAAATCAGAAATATTTGTAGTGTGCAGATTTTGTTTCAGAATATCTTTTGAAGTGTCATTTGCCCTCCATGCTTACAGTTGCCAGAGCTTAATTTGGAATATAGAATGTGTTTTGCTGGACAGATCTCAGGCATATGAATTACATGACCAGTCCATCTCAATTGGGCGCAAATCAATAAGCCGCAATACCAACTGAACCAGCTCTCACGAAAATGTCCATGTTGGATATATGGTCCTGCCACGTGATGCCCAATAGTCTCGTTGTGGGTGTTGCAAATGGAAACTCTCAAGGTTTTTAATGTGCCATTAATAACAGGTCCATGTTTCACTCCCATAGAGCAATGTCCTGAGGACAATATCATTCTACACTTTGATTTTTGTCTGTAGACCGATTCCATGTTGCTTCCAGATTTGGTGATAAAGGTGAACATAAGAGGCGCTGACTTTCTCAATTCATTCATCCACTTCTTAGATCAATTTGTCACTTCCTTGTTTAACATGCTGCTGAGATATGTTAACTATTTGATGGCTTGGAATGTGGTACTTTCCAAGCTTATTGATTGGCGAGGAGTTGAGGAACTTTCTCGGACATGGCCTCAGTTTCCATTCAGCTGATGGTAAGGCCAAAGTTACAAGCCACCACAGCAAAATGGTTTGTAAGATGTTGCAGTGCTGCTTCGGAGTGTGCCACTAGGTGCAATCACTGGCGTGGAGCAGTTCCTGGGTCAAATCTTTGATTACCTTGGTATTCACACACAGATGAGGGATTAAAGAGCTTGCCAATGTGAAAGCATATAAAGATGCCATTTTCAGAGCTGTGGAGGGCTCCTTTCTCTCTATTAAAATATTAAGAGTATTTTATAGTATATTATGGCAGACGCCCATTGACGTCTGTGGGCTTTAGATCAGGCCCCAAAAACACTCTACTTAACATGGTGTTTGTTACAGTGTTTTGGCATGTTGTGGTGGAAGATGGTAGTGTTTTATATAAGGCTGGCTCCTGCTCATTTTACCTTTGTGAGACTGCCTGGTCCTGTCTATGCTAGGTGCAAAGGTGATTTAGTTTGGACTTGTGGTCTTCTTTGAATTAAACTTGAAAGAAACTTGGTCAGCTTGAAAAATCACACTACGGTATGAAAACTGTGTACCTGCTATTGTTACAAGTAACCCCTTAGGGCTGGTCTACACTGGGAACTTACATTGGCATAGCCATATTTTTCAGGCCGTGTAAAATCCATTCCCCGGAGAGACGTAGCTATACTGGCCTAACCCCCAGTGTAGACAATGCTAGATTAACAGACAAAGTTGTCTGTCAACCTAGCTGCCGCCTATGGGGACGTGGATTGCCTCCTGTCATCAGAGATAGTGTTTACACTGAAGTGCTACAGCACTGCAGCGTTTTAAGTGCAGACATACCCTCAGATTACTGTAACTGGAGAGAATTTTTCTTTCCACTGTTTGCTTTGTGCATTGACAGCACTCTACAGAGTCAGTTTCACTGTTTCCCCCTGTATCATCAGGCTCTGTCTGTGCTACAGAGCCTAAATTGGCATAGCTATGCCAGCATATATCCTAAGCCATGAAGACTTCTGTCCCTTCCAAACTTAAAACATATCCTTACTAATCTAACTCTGGATATTTTCATTATCCATACAAATGTCCAATCCTGTTTTGAATCCTGCTCAACTCTTGACCTCAATGACCTCTTGTGGCAGTGAAGTCCATGGGCTGACAGTGTATAAAGTATTTCCTTTTATCAGTCTTAAATTTGCTGCCTTCTTGATTTCATTAACTGTTCCCTTGCTCTTGTATTTATGCGAGGGTAAATGGAAGCATTTGATCCACTTCTCTATTCCATTCATTACTTTATATATCTTTAGACCTAAGTCTTCTTTTTAAACAGTCCCAATACGTTCAATGCCCTTCTCCTCACACCGTAAGAACACTTTCCTCTGGAGCGAGCCATACATATGGATGGTACGTCTAGGACATTCACATGCCTGTAGGAGGTGGGTAATAATATATTTATAACTAGGAGTCCTATAGAAATGGGAAGACAACTCAGCCTTTAGACTTCCCATTGGATTCCATAATGCCACTGTGGTAGTGAGAGCTGTTGGCATCCGGGCTGTTTTTATCACTGTGCCATGGAGGTGGATTCTTTCATTGCCCAGGAAAATGGCTTTTTGTTATCTGCATTCTTTTTGCACAACTGCACGTAAAGAATTTGACATGGAAATGAGCAGACTGTATACTGGACAAAATAGAAATAAAAAACCAACAAAATAAACCTTTCCACTATTACTGGATAGGTTGTGTCTACATTGTCTTGCTCTACTCTCCTTATGTTATATTTGGACATCATGAAAGGATGACTAGGATCCTGCTAGACCAAGTTTGAGATGCGGCAGAGTGTCCAAAGTCATTTAACTCCAGCTCAGGTACAAATGGAACAAATGAGGTTAACTATGAGGTGTCTTCCACACAGATAGCTGAACAGGTATTAGCACCATTGGGAATCTTCCGTGTAAAAAGTTCTAGTGTAGACATGACCGGTCTTTTTTTCTTTGCTTCACTGTAGAGCCTCCAGCCTTTTCCAGATCCCCTCCGGTCTTCCTGCTACATATTTAAAGCAGCAGTTTTTTTTCATTAGAACCAGTAGAAAACTTCTTTCAATGAAACTTTTTTTTGTTGGAAAATGCAGATTTTTGTCAAAACCAAAACTACTTGTGGAAATGTATCGGTTTCAATGAAATTTTTGTCAGGAAAAAGTCTCTGACTAGAAATTCCATGCTGGAAACAAACAAGGTACCCCCCACCCTAGACCAGCCAATAGCCCGGTGGTTGGGACACTCCTCTGGGATGTAGGTGACTCAGGTTCAATTCCCTGCTCTGAATCAGCAGAAAGGGAATTCTTGTTTTCTGGCCAGCCCCAGTACTCATCCTGACAAGATGTTACTCAGCACTGGGGAAGGATTCCCCTACAATCTATCTTGCTCTTGCTTTATATCTAGTCTAAATGTTTATGGCAATATTGACCGGGGGTGTGGGGGAAGTAGGAGCAAAAAAACTAGAGTGAGGCAAGAATGTGTTGGTGCCTGGCCCTGTGCAAGAGGTTCTAGAAATAGTCCTCTGAATCCGTTTGCCCCTATTGTGATTTTGTTGTGGTCCATGAGACCAGATTTCCAGAGCCAAAGTTCCCAACTTGCAATTGAAGGTCCTGAAAGGTGGGAAACCACTTGATGGCTGACACTGATCAGAGACCCCACCTCCTTTTGGATCAGTGAGACCTGGCACCATCATCCATTCCATAGGTATCTGATCCCAATATTGGTGCGTATCAAGCGAAGGGTATATTTGCTGGAAGTGGAGTGTAAATTATTCATGAGGGCTTTGCTATCCTGAATCCCTTAATTCCTTCATGTCTCTAGTACAAAAGAAAATGCCAGTGTTCCCTGGTTATAGATTTTTTGTAAAATAAAACCCTTCAGCAAAGCTTGGCAGGTGAAACAAAAATTTTTAATTATAAAACATTAGTTACTGAATCTCCCCTGTTAAATTTAAGACCCACAGCTTGTGACAAATACTGAAACAGAACTCTCAAGCAAACTTGTAGATGAGATTTTCTGATCCCTGAGTTTGGCAAATTTTGGCTTTTAGGGCTCTGCTTGGTACTGCAATGGTCAAAAAACCCCACTGGATATTTCATATCAATGAAGCAGTTTTGCTTAGGGGTTAAAGTAGGTTAGGAGCCAGACCAGATGGGCTCTGTTTCTTGCTCAGTCAGTGACTGTCTTGCCCAGGGTCACACAGACTTATTGTACTGCTGCCTCTTGGCTTAACCCATCTCTGTGTACTAGACAAAAATACTGTCCTATTTCAGAAGGATGTTGGGGTTTAATTGTTTTTGTAGTTCTTTGAGCTCATCCAGTGAATGTTCTGCTAGTGCAATATTAATGCTTGGAAGAAACTCCTAATCTAGTGATGCAGTGGACATAAGTGGCTTTAGGAGACTACTTGATCATGTTGGTGGTATAATAACATTTTCATATTTATAAAGCAGTTTACAATTTCAAAGCACTGTGACTGGCCAATCAACATTGATAAACAATAGCGTAAAGAATAAATAATTGAGACCGCTCTATGAGCTTTTGTGCATTACCATCACTAAGATTAAAGGTTTATTTCTATGACTGCTTGTGTGAGTTCAAAATAGTCTGTGTGTGTTCTCTTTGCCAGGGTGTGGCCACATGCTTTTATAAAACTTGTCAGACTAAACTCCTGTTCGCAGCTACAAGGCAGCTTCAGCTTCAGTGCATTTGTGAGGATGAATGAATCAGGAGGGAAAGTGTTTTTTCTGTGCTGCTGATACTTTAATGTGAAACTGAGACTCTGAAATACTCTGTTCTGCTTCAGTAGTTCCAAGAAGAGCCTTTCTCTAGGGGTCTTCGGAACCCAAATTAATTGAAATAATTCCAGCCGGCTCTTTTAATTCCAATTCCCTCCCTCATGTACGGGGTGCCTCTCTCTCGCCCTCCCTCTTGAACAAAAAGCTTTCAGATGCTCCTCTGGAAAGGACTAAAATATAAGTCAGGTGAAGTTAATGTGCAGTCAAGGTTGGTTGCTCTGTCTTCTGAAACAGCAGGCAGCAGTGGGACACAGTGGTGAGTGAGCCGAGAGTTCAAACATACTTGAGAGACTCATAAATTAACCTGAATAGAGACCACGCTGAAAGGTGGAAACTATTCCTCTCTCCCTACTCCCCCTTTTCGATTGATGCTGAACTCCTTTGATCATCATCCAGTTCATGGTTTCTTGGATGCATGGACTTGGTTCCGGATTTGTCAGGAGTATATCCATGGGTGGGGGGCTAACCATCTCGATTACATTCTGTAGATGGTTAGAAAATCCTACAAAAAGAATGTAATTCTTTATCACATTCAATAGACTTTTAGAGTAGCTTCTAGAGACTCCTGTTGACTTTACCTCTATTAAATTGCATGAGGCTTTTCCAAAAGGCCCGAGCCAGCGGCCATAATGGCTTGTGCACGAAGCATTGCAGGGCGACAGTTACTATTCTAGTCACTGTCCTGAAGTTGTGGCTGGAGTGAATTCAAAAACTTACCCCTTCCCTGACACCCTCATCCACATAACTCATAGAGCAGTGGCTTTTAACCTTTTTTCATTTGCGGACCCCTAAAATATTTCAAATGGAGGAAATCTTAGACATATGCTGTGGGTCCCCAGGGGCGCACACACCACAAGTTGAAAACCATGGTCGTAGAGCAATCGTGAGTATAAATATCAGCAAAGCCATGGTAGCACAGGCACGGCTGAGCCAGGGGGAGTACAAACCTGCCTGAAACCAGTGGGCATGTACTCAGCATAGCTCAGGCATGCCTATGTTACTACAGCAATGCTGCTAGTTATACTTATGCTAGTTCAAATATATGTGTGCACAAGCAGGGGAATTGCACCCCTACGTTGTAGTTTAGTTTCAATGTAGCCACAGTTGCTTGCATACCTCAGTGGAAAAATGGCTCTGGTTTAAACAAAGTTATCTTTGGCAGGATCCCCTGGGAGGCTAATATGAGGGGGAAAGGAGTCCAGGAGAGCTGGCTGTATTTTAAAGAAGCCTTATTGAGGGTGCAGGAACAAACCATCCCAATGTGCAGAAAGAATAGTAAATATGGCAGGCGACCAGCTTGGCTTAACAGAGAAATCTTCGGTGAGCTTAAACCCAAAAAGGAAGTTTACAAGAAGTGGAAACTTGGACAGATGATTAGGGAGGAGTACAAAATCAGGAAGACCTATGCACAACTGGAGTTGCAGCTAGCAAGGGCAATGAAGGGTAACAAGAAGGGTTTCTACAGGTATGTTAGCAACAAGAAGAAGGTCAGGGAAAGTGTGGGACCCTTACTGAATGGGGGAGGCAACCTAGGGACAGATGATGTGAAAAAGCTGAAGTACTCAATGCTTTTTTTGCCTCTGTCTTCACAGACAAGGTCAGCTTCCAGACTGCTGCACTGGGCAACACAGTATGGCGAGGAGGTGAGCAGCCCTCAGTGGTGAAAGAACAGGTTAAGGACCATTTAGAAAAGCTGGACATGGAAAAGTCCATGGGGCCAGATCTAATGCATCTGAGGGTGTTGAGGGAGTTGGCTGATGTGACTGCAGAGCCATTGGCCGTTATCTTTGAAAACTCGTGGCGATCGGGGGAGGTCCCGGACGATTGGAAAAAGGCAAATATAGTGCCCATATTTTAAAAAGGGAAGAAGGAGAATCCGGGGAACTACAGACCGGTCAGCCTCACTTCAGTTCCTGGAAAAATCATGGCACAGGTCCTCAAGGAATCCATTTTGAAGCACTTGGAGGAGAGGAAGGTGATCAGGATCAGTCAACATGGATTCACCAAGGGCAAGTCATGCCTGACCAACCTGATTGCCTTCTATGATAAGATAACTGGCTCTGTGGATATGGAGAAAGCGGTGGACGCGATATATCTTGACTTTAGCAAAGGTTTTGATACAGTCTCCCACAGTATTCTTGCCAGCAAGTTTAAAAAAGTATGGATTGGATGAATGGCTTATAAGGTGGATAGAAAGCTGGCTAGATCGTCTGGCTCAACGGCTCAATGTCTAGTTGGCAGCTGGTATCAAGCAGAGTGCCCTAGGGGTCTGTCCTGGGGCTGGTTTTGTTTAACATCTTCATTAATGATCTGGATGATGGGATGGATTGCGGATGACACTAAGCTGGGGAGCAGAGGTAGATACGCTGGAGGGTAGGGATAGGGTCCAGAGTGACCTAGACAAATTGGAGGATTGGGCTAAAAGAAATCTGATGAGGTTCAACAAGGACAAGTGCAGAGTCCTGCACTTAGGATGGAAGAATCCCATGCACCACTACAGGCTGGGGACCGACTGGCTAAGCGGCAGTTCTGCAGAAAAGGACCTGGGGATTATAGTGGACAAGAAGCTGGATATGAGTCAACAGTGTGCACTTGTTGCCAAAAAGGTTAACGGCATATTGGGCTGCATAAGTAGTAGCATTGCCAGCAGATCAAGGGAAGTGATTATTCCCCTCTATTCAGCACTGGTGAGGTTACATCTGGAGTATTGCATCCCCACTACAGAAAGGATGTGTACAAATTGGAGAGAGTCCAGCGGAGGGCAACAAATATGATTTAGGGGGCTGGGGCACATAACTTACGAGGAGAGGCTGAAGGAACTGGGCTTATTTAGTCTGCAGAAGAGTGAGGGGGGATTTGATAGCAGCCTTCAACTACCTGAAGGGGGGTTCCAAAGAGGATGGAGCTAGGCTGTTCTCAGTGGTGGCAGATGACAGAACAAGGAGCAATGGACTCAAGTTGCAGTGGGGGAGGTCTTGGTTGGATATTCGGAAAAATTATTTCACTAGGAGGGTGGTGAAGCACTGGAATGGGTTACCGAGGGAGGTGGTGGAATCTCCATCCTTAAAGGTTTTTAAGGCCCGGCTTGACAAAGCCCTGGCTGGGATGATTTAGTTGGGGTTGGTCCTGCTTTGAGTAGGGGGTTGGACTAGATGACCTCCTGAGGTCTCTTCCAACTCTAATCTTCTATGATTCTATGATCTTTTTTTAAAGTGATAAACATTATAATTCTTCAGTATTTTTGGACAGTTTTAATTACTTCCATGTGGGGTTCAATTGGTGTCTCTCTTTTAATCAATACACCCTTAATAATACAATATCTCACAAGAGGCACAAGTACAGTGTGCTGAACAAAGCAAAACAGCCACTAGTTTACAGCACGAACCGCTCCTATACAATGGTTTCCCAAAGCTCAGTATAGACACTTTCCTTAATGGAAAGACATAACAAGACTGAATTAGTGGCTGGGCTTGGGGAACTGAGAAATTAAAGTGAGAATGTATTTTTTGTCTGACACGTTAAAGTGCATTTATTTATGTTGGGGGGGGGTATAAGACAATAAAACATTTGTTAGGCAAGATGATTATCTCAAATTCAGAAATACAGACTCGTACACTGGCAAGGCTCTGGCTGAGTCAGGGTGGGCTACCATGCTTTCTGGCAGCAGGACATAGTGGGGCTAATGCTGTCCAACTGCATCCTTTTCATGCTGGCTCCAGCCAGTGAGTGGGCGGGGCACCCCCTACAGAACTGGAGAGGCTCTGGGGCTTGGGGAAGAAGAGAGCTCATGACGAGAACACGTTGGGTGCGTGGGAGATGTTAGGGGCTACTCTGGAGGTGGCAGTGCAATGGCAGTGTGGGGGATGAAGGGAGAGCTAGGGGTAGGGGATGGATGAGAGATGTAAACTTACGCCACAGCTATTTACCTTGTACAGCTTGCAAACTCTGCTATTTCATCTGTGGATCTTGACAGCTCCTTGCTCTGGAGCTAACAGGCTCAGGAGATACCAGTCTGCTGTAATCTCCTTGCTTCAGAGCTCAGTGGCTTACTTGCACTTAAAAAACTCCTCCGTCCCTTGCTGTTAGCTTACAGTCTCTCGCTTCAGCAGCTAAACTTGTAAGTTCATCTAACCAAATACCGGCACAGTTAACTGCCTGCGCATAAAGGAACACCACATCCATCTTCAAGTGCACAGCTAACAGCCTAATGGCAGTTTTTTGCTGTGAATGCTCAGTGGTATGCTTTAAAAAATGTTCCTAACTTTGGCATTACAAAAACAATTGCTTTTGGCATTAGCAAAGTACATACTGCTCATTGGGGCAGAGAGGACATGTGATCTTGTGGTGAAGCCACTGCACCAGGACTCAAGATCTGGGTCTTATTCCAGGTTGTGATGCAAACTTCCTCTGTGACCTTGGATAAGTCACTTAAATCTCTCTCTCTGCCTCAGTTTCCCAATCTGCAAAATGGGGATAGTATTTCCCTGATACACAGGGCTGCTGTGAAGACAAACTTGAATTAAAATTTGTAAGATGCTGACATAGTATGGCTTTCTATAACGCTCCCCAGAAAGTAAGTCTGCAGTTCAAACCAGCACTCTACATTAGCTCTGCAAAAAAGAAGTTGGGCTTTAAAAAAAAAAAAAAAAAAAAGCAAGAAAATGTATAATTTTACCCTTGTATAAATTTAAAATCAAAATCACCTCTGCTAGAGATCAAGCCTGAAACCTTTCAGCTGATATTTTAGAAAGTTATGAGTATGTGAAAACGGGGGTTGAATGGACTCTGTTTTGCAACCTTGACTAAATAAGGCTTTCTTTAGACCAGTGTTCTGGCCCTACTATAACTTGAGAACTGACAGCAATTAAGTTGATTAGTACAATTGTATGTCCTAATTCAGACCTCTACAAACATTTGTTCCAAGCACCAAACATGTATTTCTGGTGCAACTTATGGCTTTTGCCATGTGTCCTGGATATAATATTTATGAAATGTCTACATTAGTACAATTAGTCTACGTGAGCACAGACCTGAAGAAGAGCTTTACAGAGCTCAAAAGCTTATCTCTTTCACCAACAGAAGTTGGTCCAATAAAAGATATATATTACCTCATCCTCCTTGTCTCTTATATGAGTACAGTTAAGAGATGGGAGAAATGTTTTTGATTAATAGTAAAATCAGATTTTGGGGGCCCCAAAACTACTTGTGAATAGTTTTGGCTGAACAAAAACATTTTCAAAATTTGGTTTGTTTAGTTGAAAGGACATCTTTGATTGGTGTGTTTTTTTAATCATCATTATCAAGTTGAGGTACGGAATTCTAGGACTCATAGCTCACCATGGCTTAAGTCCTGTCACAAGAGGACAGCCGTTACATCATAGAATCGTAGGACTGGAAGGGACTTTGAGAGGCCATCTAATCCAGTCCCCTGCACTCATGGCAGGGCTAAGTATTATCCATCCCATCCCTGACAGGTGTTTGTCTAACCTGCTCTTAAAAATCTCCAGTGATGGAGATTTCACAACCTCCCTAGGCAATTTATTCCAGTGCTTAAACTTCCTAACTGTCAGGGTGATTTTCCTAATGTCCAATCTAAACCTCCCTTGCTGCAATTTAAGCCCACTGCTTCTGGTCCTATTGTCAGAGGTTAAGAAGAACAATTTTTCTTACTCCTGCTTGTAACAGTTTTCAAGTACGTAAAATGTTATCATGTTCCCCCTCAGTGTTCTCCTCTTCTCCAGACCAAACAAACCCAATTTTTTCAATCTCCCCTCACAGCTCATGTTTTCTAGCTCTTTAATCATTTTTGTTGCTTTTCTCTGGACTTTCTCCAGTTTGTCCACATCTTTCCTGAAATGTGGTGCCCAGAACTGGGGACAATACTCCAGCTGATACCTAATCAGCACGGAGTAGAACAGAAAAGCTACTTCTCTTGTCTTGCTTACAACACTCCTGCTAATACATCCCAGAATGATGCTTGGTTTTCATTTTTGTTTTTTCATAAAGAAAAAACATTCCAATTCAGTTTAAAAAGAACCACATTTTTTTCTGGATTTTTGGGTTTGGCCATGGAACTGAAAAAAATCGATTATTCTCTCATCTCTACAAGTATGTGTTAGTTAACTTGAATGAATTGTCAGTCATGTTACAATAGGACTAAAAACTCTCTCTAGTCTAGACAAAGATAAAAAGGTGGTGTTCTAGTACAATGACAGTGACCAAAACTCCACATTTGAATTCCCCCCAAATTGTTTGAAATCTAGATTCAACAATCAGTGCTTAAAACCTGCTTAAGGGGGGGGGGGGGGGGAAGGGTGCATTTGGCTGGTGTAAAGTAGCATTAAATAAGTGTGAAACTCTGAGCTCTGGTCCCTTAATAAAGAAGCTGCTAAATGAAGTTTTAAAGAAGAAATGAAGGCGAAAGGTATTTGCTGTCACTTTTATTCATGTACTTTATTCAGCGCTGTATTTTATTTCATTTGGGGCCAGTTTTAAATGGCGTATTTTCTTTATCTTGCCTGCTGGGCATTTGTTAGGCTGTCCAACTGCTTTTCCCAATTAACCAGGTTCTTCTCTGTGTGGGACATGCATACATTTGGTAGTCGTAAAAAGTCTGTATTTAACAACACTTTTCACACTGAAGATTGCAACATATAAACTTAGAAAAGAAAATATGTAGAAAAGCACTCATCTTTGTAGCAACAGCAGGAAACATATTGGGCCTTAAACATAAACAAATCAAGCATAGTTCCTGCTAATTTCAATGGGAGATTTGCTTGATCAAAGCCTGTCGAATTTGTTCCCCAAGAAGCAGAATTGCTCCTTTCCTCCCTGAAATAGTATGGTGGGCAAGTTACTGTGCTAGTAGTCTGCTTGTACTATGTGCAGTTGTATAGGCAAATAGGTGGGAATGAGACCTCAGATCTTATATTTCAATATAGATATTAATTTGGAATATAAACAACAAATTAATATTGATGAGGGTGGAGCACAACTGATTAAACTTCATATTTACCAAAACAGAAGGTTGTTTTGGGCTTTCCAATATAACTGAATCAATCTAAGTCAAGATTCCCCTTTGAAAAGGGGTGTGTTTGTGGGGTGGGGGGACTCCCAGTCGTAAGATGGCAAGTTTGGAATTTTGCTTTGCAGTATGTTGGTTTCCAACACTGCATTTTGAAGTAGTCTACTTGCCTTGGTATATTTCAGTATACAGTATGGGGTGGGTTTTCTTTTTTGTAATTCTTTATTATAAATATTAAAGCAAAGGCAGCACAAAGAAGTCAAAATACCAAATTAATAGGCGGGAGTTTTCCCTTTGTTCAGGCAGCCTACCGCTCTGACGGAAGTGGGGTGTGCGTGTATGTGTGCCATAAAAGTTAAAGCAACCTTCATGTTTTCTGTGTGTCTGTGCTATGCAGCCGTGGCTACTTTCTCATGTATTTTCTTGTGACCTTTATTTGAAGGACTTACTGTAATGCCGTACCCATGCTGGGCTTGACTGACAGATTGTACTTGTGTGTGCCTAAGGGGTGGTGCATAGCAGTGCAGTGAGGGAATGGTGGCTCCTTCCCAGCTCTTCGGGTCTCCCAGGGGCAGTAATCATTGCTACCCTCCTCACAGGTGTACATCTGGGCTGGCTTTTGTGTTGGGGAGGGGGAACAATGGCCAGGTTCTGCCCAATCCCCACCTCTCTCCAACCATTTCCCTTTCAGCTGTTAAGGATGTGGAAGAGAAGGAGGTGTACAATGTCCACTTCACCCCCTATGCACCTACTCCAAAGTCTGGGGAAACTGTGCAGCTGTGAAAGCGGGGATTTCTTATTGCCTTGTATACCCCCTTGTGGGGGTATAGACTGGGCTGCAATCTGGATCAAAATCTTTAAAAGCACCTGCTTTGGATGTTCAAGTGCATGATGTCCTTTGACTTATTGCATATTGGTCACTTATCTTAACTCTGCCAGCAGAGGGAAGCTTATAAACAAACAAAAACAATTTTAAAGCCTCCCTCACATGATTTGATCTAAGCACTTGTAAAATGAGTTCTCCCTCTGTATGGACTAGGCTTACTTTTTGTTAGTGTTTATGATTTGATGAAAAAGATCTGTATTTTTTTAGAAAAAGCAGCAGCAGCAAGATGGACCTCCCCGTCTGGGCAAGCATTCAGCTTTATTCTGCAGCTGGGTCATGTCAAGTGTACACAACCTGTTTCAAATGCCTGAAAATTCCTGACATTGTGAAATTCTTTTCTTACATATTTGTTGACAAAAGGCGGGTAGGGAAGAGAAAACAGAGCTATTAGGAATGCATGCGTGAAAGGCTTTGGTAGCCAGGCAAGGACTGACCTGAATCGTTTGTGGGAAAAGACTTTCTGAAAACCCCTCCTCTCTGCTTTATTTTTTTTTTTTAGTTTATTAAACAGGGTCAATTGCCAATACTTTGCCATTGTTGCCAACAGGATGTGGTACAGGTACATGATATTTTTACATACAACAAAACCATATAGCTCTTTTTGTGATAGCCCTGTGGCTGCAGCCCTGCCTAAAAAAAGGAGGGATCAACTTTTAGATAAAAATGTGCCCCTTTTAAAGAAAAGCTCCAGGGATTATTTTCAAAATCTCAGAATAATAAAACCTTGTGTTGGAAACAATGGAATGAGTTTTGGAAGTAGCCCCAAGGGCTACTCTAATTTATGGCAGCCTAGAATAGGTGGAGTTTTTGTGTTCTGGCCATGTCCACTCCTAGCCCTATCCCTGGCACGCTCTTGCACCAGAGGCTGCACAGGAGGGCAGCATAGGGCTGCCTGTGTCACCTCTACTTTGCCCCTACTCTCAGGGCATTTAGCAGGGGCTTATTATAGCCCCTGGATGCCAATAGAAGAGCACGTGCGCTAGAATAGTCTGAAGAACTCTTTCAGGGTATGTGTGGGAATGGGCTGGGTAGGGGGATGCCCCTGTATGAATCCCAGACCCCATCTACTTGAAAATAAACCACCACCCATTAATTTAACACACATCCATCAGCTCTTCTAAAACATGTTGCAATGTGTTTAAAGAATTTTCCAAACCTATTGCTTTTTCCCAGTGAAATTAATACATGGAGATATACCTATCTCATAGAACTGGAAGGGACCTTGAAAGGTCATTGAGTCCAGCCCCCTGCCTTTACTAGCAAGACCAAGTACTGATTTTGCCCCAGATACCCAAGTGGCCCCCTCGAGGATTGAGCTCACAACCCTGGGTTTAGCAGGCCAATGCTCAAACCACTGAGCTATCTTTCCCCCCTACTGGGAGTAAAGATTCCCTTACTCACAAGTAACTGAACTTCCTGCATCTTCCCAGGGACACAGCTGCTTCCATGGAGTAAGCTGAGAATAATCAACTCCCACAGACTCCCATGTTAACTTTTCTGCATGAATTTCTCTAACAATATTTTTTTCAAATTATCCCCCGAGTCCAGCCCTAGCAAAAGCTCCAATTCTAATCACTCCCAAACTTTGGGAGTGTTCAGATCCACAGCCAGATGGATCCCAGTTTCACAGCAATGGCTCTCTTGCTGATGCTGTTTTGCAGTACCTACAAGGTTTCAGCTGGGATTATATCTTTTTACCAAAAATAAAAATTGACCTGTCTACACAATGATTGATGGAAACATGTTGGATATTCCCTTTTGTAACAACAAATCCATAGGTTTCAGAGTAGCAGCCGTGTTAGTCTGTATCCGCAAAAAGAACAGGAGTACTTGTGGCACCTTAGAGACTAACAATTTTATTAGAGCAAATCCATAATACGTTGTTAAAGAACCGAAAAGGAAACCTTGTGGCAGCAAGGGGGTTGAGTTTCTGGATAAGAGCTGTGGGACCTGATGCTGGATTTGAAGTGGAAAGGCCATCCTTCTGCTAGCTATCGAAGGGCTGAGGGTTGGGGCCGTAGGGCAAGAGAGACAGAGCAACCTCCTCCAAGAACCTTGAGACCATGGAGATTTAGGGGTGGTGGTGCTGGAGCCATAGAAAATCTTGTTGCCTCTTATGTCCCCCTTCCTCCTCTCTCCCCCCCCCCCCCGCCCCATGTAAATTCCTTGTTTTATTTTTACTGGGCTTTTCAGTGGGTATACCCTATTACATGCATCACTCGTGTGGAAATTTGCCTCTGCCAATACAACCATCTGCTTTATTTACAGAGTCTAAGTCTCTGGAGTGTTTTCTCACAGGCCCACAAATGAGCAGCCCTTTTTACAGTCTCCAGTATTCTGTGTCAACTCTGTGAACAATGGGAAAGTACCCAGGAGGTCCCTGCAGGAAGCAGTACTTCCCTTGTATAATTAACCGGGTGGGAGACTGAGGAATGAAGATAGCACAGGAGACACACAGTACAAACTGCTGAAACAATAAACAAACAAACAAGAGACCAGCACTTCCTTTTCTCATATTGTTAATGCTGCTTCTTTAAGCACACCCCTCAGAAACGAACCCTTTATAAAGACTCATGTTTAACACCTTCACTGCTGGATTTTACTGAAGTCTTGACCAACATTTTCTAACCTGATTGCCTAAATGGGGGCTCTGGATTTTCAAAGCACCCTCAAGCACACTGCAGAGGAGAGGAACAGCGGGGAACTCCACATTTCTGAAAGTCGTGCCAGTTTTTTAAAAAGTGCTTAAATAAGGACGGAGGTGCCTAACTTCAGGCAGTGAGGTGGAAAATTTTGTTCTTAATGCCATGTGGCAATAGAGCCAGAGCCAAAATGCTGTATCCAAATAGGTATATTAATCTGAATAACATAGACGAGCACCTCTGCGTCGTGAGTTTTGATTCAGCAAGGGATCAGCAATGAAATTCAGATCTAGAGCCAAACCGTCTCAAACCTGGGGTGCAATTTGGATCTGAGTTTACTGGCGCAAACCCATCTCAAGTAAAACACAGCAGTGGTCCTCTGAAACGCTAGCTTGGTTCTTTGGGAACTTCAGCAGAACACCACTGTACATAAGTCAGCATTAGAGACTCTCTTGACCTTGCATGTTGGTATGGCTGCTAGGTTCACATTTTTGCCCTGAATATCACACATGCCTCTTCAAATTCCTAGGATGTGTATTCAGTGCTGCTCACTGAATAGTGGCTTTTGTCAAGGCATACTGCTGATCAGTTTTCTAGAACCCTTACTGAGGAGTGGTTTTGTTTTTTTCCCCCCTTCCTGTTTCTGTGTATGAAGTGTTACATGTGTATCCCATCCCACTGAGGCTAGTGTCAGTTGCAAGGATAAATCTCTGAGCCACAAGATTAAAATGCACCTCTTAGTCTCTTATACTGTCTCCTTATTTCATTAGCCAACATGCTGCCATGGAGAGAGTAAATAAGAGGATGTTTTGGGGAATTGGGTCAATCCTACTGGAGTCCAGTAAGATCATTCTTTAGAATAAATGGTAAACATTTCCCCCCATATATCTATGTGTTTGGAACAACGGGGGACCTGCAGCGTAAGAGGGACATAGCCAGTCCCCTTTAAAAAATGGCTCTATTCGCAGTATAGTACAAACACAATCTAAGTGCAAAACCACACCTTGGGCTGGATGCTTACAGCTGATGGCCTATTGTTAGCACTTTAAATACACACTGTTCATGTTAAGCACAGCAAGCAGTCTCGTAAACTCAAATGGTGACATTTAAAAATGAAGTCTCTCAAATAGACTTTTAATCTTTCTAATAAGAAAGTTATCTGCTAAATACCGAGTTTAACAATTATGTAATAAGTCCATTGCTAAACATAGCTAATCATTGGTAGGATATGGTTTAGCATTAGTATTTAATTAACCTATAAAAACCTTTCTGGCTAAATCTAAATTACATTTCAACCCTAAAACTATGTAAAGTACTTCCCAGTATTGTCAGTAGAATATTTTCCCTTACTTAGTGTGGCATTGCTGTCTTTAATTTTGGAGAGGGGCGAGAAGATTGTCAGTAGTGCTCCCTGTAAACGGGATCAAAGTGACATACCCTTGTCCCCAAAACTATACCAGTGTCAGAAAATGTTAGTTCTCTGGGGAAAATTCTACAGAGTGGCTGAGGTTGTGGGGAAGAAGATTCCTCTTGGTTGTCTAGGACCCAAGGTCAGTGGAAGACTGATTGGGAAGCAGGAAATGGAGTAGAGGAATGAATTTTATCCCTCTTGAAGTGCTATATCAGTGGCATTTAGACCAAAGGTAAAGTTGACCTACCTCATAGGTCTGACTCTACACAATGTTAACTTCTAGAGTGTGCCAGGAAATAGAATCAAAATAAAGATGGAGGGCAGGAGGGTAATGGATTGTGTGGGGGTCAGCAAGGGGATATAGAGTTTGTCACCTCTAGGTCCCTGGTTCACGTCTGGACCAGGCCAGTAGTGATTGAAAATTTCTTCTCACAGTCATGAGTGCTAATTGACACCTTTATTATATTCTTAAATCACCCTAGCTGAGAGGCCAAAGACCATGGAGATGGAGACTGACCTATTCTTTCAAGTGAGAGTTGAGGCCATACCTCTCAATGCTGCACTTCATGTGCCTTTCCTCTGTGTGCCTCCATTGCCATCAGAACATCCTTCTTGTCTTGGCACTCTCCTCCCATTGCCCCACAACTGCTCCCCCTTTTGTTGTCACTTTTTCTACTGTCCTCATTGATAGTCTGACCATGTTGCTTTAGTCTAACTACAAAATATGGTGAAGGATCAGATTGCATTACAGACTGAGGCTTAGGAGACAATCATGTGCTAAGCAGTTTTCCAGATGGCGAAAACTTAATATAGATAGGTTTTATAGGCTAACCAGGATACTGCTGTGTCCCAGCCTGGGCCACCGCTTCCCTAGTCGTATCACTAAATGATTTTTAAAGGGTAAGTTCACATTTGTAATACAAGAGGACACAGAATAGTCCTTAATCCTGAATCTGGGCCTGGAAGAATCCAGGGTATATTATGTTCAAACAATCCCACCTTAGTGTACAGCCACTGAAATGACAACCTTAACATGGGAGTGGGAAGGGAGAACAAAACAAATGAAAACACATTTGCGAAGCCTGACTGAACAATCATGTAGACAAAGTAAGAGCTGCATCTGAATAGCTTTAACATTTCCTGAGAGTCTAGGGGAATAAAGGAGGATAGGCATGGGATGCCATATAAAAGTAATAATGAAAACCAGTTATAGAGATTATGCAGTGTGATAGAAAACCTGCCACAATTGTACATTATCATAGAAATGAAAAAGATCCACTATCTCTTACCTCAAACACTGCTGAATGTTCAGCACCGACCCTGGAACCAGGGCAGACTAAAATAATAACAGAAATGGCAAGTTATGCAATTAGTTATGACAGGCTCCCTCTACCAAGGTACTCTTCCAGCTGCTGAGGAAGTGGCAGTCAGGAGGGGGGAAAAATGTAGTATGGAAGGGATGACAAAATCTTGTTCTCTCTTGTGACTGACATTTGTTCTATGTTTATAAGTATGCTTCACTCATTGGTGCACGAGTGTTTCCTCAAAGCCGAGCTTTTCACTCACTCTGTGAGGAGACATCCTTATCACAATATGGGAGGAATGCGTCCATCAGGCAGATTTTGGTGCTTAGCTCCTGGTGCTTTTTGGCAAATTTCTCTGTGCAATGTAGCATGCACAACTTCTTACCACATTCTTGTGTGTCACAAATGTACGTTTCTGGTATGTGGGTCTGACAGTAGAAGGGCGAATTTGCAAATCCAAATTGTTCCTTGGGTTGTGAATAAGCAAGTTTTGAATTGAAATCCTGGGTTGAATAGTGATTCTTTCAGTGAGTGACCCAAGGCCACAGAACTCTTCTGCCTCAGCTTCCCCAGCTGTAAAGTGAGGGTGATACTTACCTACTTCCAGGCTGTTCTGTGAATTAATCTGATGTGAAAAATGCTAAATCGCGGTGGTGTGTGTTTGGTTCATTCACGTTATTATTCACATCATGCAATTAAGGTGCACAGCAGATTCCTTCACACCACAGTTCCTCTCTTCAAGCTGTTAGCTTCCAAAAGAAGCTGCATTCTGTACCACATATGTCTGTGAAGTCCTGTAAAAGGCATGGTGCACTTCTGTTTTCCAGTTGTGGGTCTCCATACTCTGACATGCCTCTTCCTTCAGTGACAAGCATCCCGCTGTTGAAAACCTCTGTACAAACTGGGGCCAATTTTCAAAGCAAGAGGTATTTGTTTAATGTGCTTCAGGCTTTTGGTGTGGGGTGGAATGCATCAGTGCATTTTGGCCATGATTTCCAGTAGTTTCAATCATTTAATAAGAAACATGCAGTGATGGCACGTCACTTACACTCAGTTATGCAAGGCTCCCTGGATAGTGACTGTTGCGCTGAGACTCTTAAGGGAGAGGGCAAGTGTGGCTTGTAACCAGCTTTCCCATTCTCAAAAGGCCACAAAACAATCCTGACCCAGCTCCAGCATTGAAAGTGTCTTGCCAAAACATCACTTCAAGCAGGAGCTTCCAGTGGCTTGAAACTCTATGTCCTCTATGCTTGAGAGACCCTGAAAACAACAGAAACAATATTTGCAACTACTGGCAAGGCAGATGTTTTCCTTACCTTCTCTCACTGATGTCTGGCCCTTGTCAGTTTAGTTAACATCCTATGTCCATGTGAGACAGTGACTATAGTCACTTGGGAGGTCAGCGAGGATCGTGTGAGCATGTCTCTTGTGCTACCCATTGCCGGCCTTTTCACCACTTACTGAAGAGAGAAAAACAAACTGAATTTGATAGAAAAGGAAACAATGATACAGGACACACTTGTAGGCAACTTGGTTCATAGGGTGTCTTCTGACTCCAAATCGCTGGAATGTTTGAAAGGGTGGGAAGAATAAGTGTTGGCAGCATGGCTTGGTCTGGATCTGAGAGGCATGAGCACCACCGAACTTTTACCCCAAACATATATTGACCACTAGAGGAAAGGTACCAAACACCAAGGGATGAGGGCTTGGGTGCCTGTATAGTCCTTCCCCTGTTACTCTGATCAGAGATAAAATGGAAAATTAAGTATTGAAATGATTCTGAGGAGGACTTTGTGGGAAGCTTCTCCTATTAGAAGTAGGTGTTGTGAGAACAGTCTGGAAACTTGCCTGCTTTCCAGCTTCAGACAGTGGGGATAAGCCTGGCTTCTCTCACCTCCCTCTACCAGTACTGCTAAGTCCCCCGCAAGCCAATGGCTCATCAGGCTGATGTTGTTAAGGCACATCAGTTTCACAGACAATGTTACACAAGGGAGTGATGCAGCCAGCATCACATTCAACTGTGGTAACCTTTGGGCACCAGAGGTCAGGTACCCATTTTACAGCTTGGTGAACTAGAGGCAGCTTTTCAGTGTGAGCTCAAGCAAGACTCAAACCCACAACCTCTAGGACTGTAGTTGAGCACCTTAGCCACCCAGCCTCCACATCTCTGTGTACTGCTGATTAACCAGGGCAATTTCAGCCATGATCCAGATCCCATTTTCTAGTACCCCAGCTCCTAGAACAGATGCATTTCAGGAAACCAGCTCCCTTCAGGGAATATTTGGGAGTACCATACAAAAGACTAGTCAAAAGAGCTAGGCTGGCACCAGCACGAGTCTGTAGCAGTGAGTGTTGGTGGTTCTGTGCCATTTGAGTGTTATAGAAGCTACAGGGCTTTTTTATTCTGCCCTAGTCTTGGCAACTTTTCTAACCAATTTCTTCTGTTTCCCAAATCTGCATTTCCAACATGGAGACTAGCGTTAACTATTCAGGTAAATCCAGTCTTCCTGTGCTACAAGGGAAAGCATGTTTGCAAGAGGAACAGCTTGTTGTTTATTAGAGAAGATCCTTTGCTGTATTGGACTGTGCTGGGGTCCATGAGGCCTTCTCTGCCCCTGACACCTCTCTGTTTAAGGAAAACACACCCAGGCCAGATTACCAACAAAACCATTGTCCTCCAGCAGCTTAGAAGGGCCAGCAGGAGAAACTGATCACCAGGGAGCCACCTGACCAGTTATTAAGGCTTGTCTGCTCCCTCTCAGGGGCAGTGCTGTGAGAGGCTGGACAGGAGAAGAGCCCCCTCAGTGCTATCCCAGGGCCACATCAAGGCTTTGTCTTACAGCTCTGTGATCAAGCAGTTGCCTTTTATGTTTATTTAAAGGTGCAGACAGCGAAATTCTGTGTTTGTTATTGCTTAAAGACTGGCGCCGAGCTCACAGCACAGGCTGCCCTAGGGTTCCAGACAGGCTGCCACATCTTGAAAACTGAGGCAGGGAATGACTGCAGCACCATGTTTAACCAGAAGGGGGTATGATGGGGCAGCCATCCCTGTGACATGGACATTGAGAAATCTGATGAAAAACATGTATGATCGAGCTGACATAACCATTGTCCATTATGAACAACAACTGCTGCTCTCCATGCAGAGGTCAAAGCTAGAAGGAACAGAAACACTGAACTGTTAATAGCTGCTGTAGACCTGGAAGCATTTGCCAACCCCATATGATTAAATCTCATAATACCTCTGTGAAGGAAGCTTTATAATTCCCATTTTACTAATAAGAAAACTTCTGAAGGCCACACAGGGAGTCTTTTGGGTTAGACCTGGGGAGTTTGTGGCTCCTAGGCATTTGCTCAGACTACACATCCCTTACCCATAGTAGTGGTCCAGTCAGAACATGGAAGCAACACATTGTCACAGCAGAGGAGGGAACCTGATACTACTGTTGCCTATGTTTTGCCCGTTCTGCAGGTGAAATGAGGACCCTAGAGTGCCTTCCTTGTGGCGCTGTCCAAAAGTGCTGTCTCTCAAAGAAAAACAACAGTTTTCTAAAATGCTTTATAAAAGGAATATTTGGAGAATCTGTTGCAATGTTTTTTTTTTAAATTAGGTATTTTGTAACAAGTTCCAAAAATTGGAGTTGAGTGGTTCCTTCTTTATCTTAAATCCAGAAAAAGGGTCCAGCTGCCATTTAGAAATTATAGATTGCGCCAAATAGTTTGAGGGAAAGTTTTTGTTTCCAGATCTCACCTCACAGAGGCCATATACAAGTAGAAGTAGGAGGATACAGCAGGTAATGTGAGATGTAGCTGAAGTTGCTTTGGAAAAATGCCTGGGGATAGTATATTATAATGCACTATGCCTTTTGGAAACCACCACTTTCAATTAAGTGGTTCAACAACCTCTGTATATCTGAATAGTTGCACTAAAATTTAAGATTTTATATCCCAAATTGAGATAGCATCTGAACTGCACCCTCCTAGCTGTATCACACGAGAGAACGAAATAGAAAAATCTCATTATACACTGCACATATGCATTACAATAAAAATACATAGGTATATACTTTTTGTTATGCTGATGTTAGTAACCAGAAAGACACCACAGATGCTTTGGCTCTGGGCTCCAGATGTTTCAATGGCTGTGACAACACCTGGACTGACGCCATTGGCAGCACAGGCGGCTCCAACACGAACATTGACAGTGTGCAGGCCTCAGTGGAGGTTTGTAAACAAGTCTGGTCTTGCTGCATCAGGGGTCCTGGCCAGGAGTCTGAACCAGATGGAGAGACTATTTCCATCACAAACCTACCTCAAGAGCTCCAGGGAAAGCATGTGTGAAATTGCTAATATTTCACTACCTTTGTTCTCCTAAGAGCAGAGGCAGGAAGGATGTCGCTTGTTGTAACTTACAACTAAGCAAGTTTGTTTTTGGTTTTTGTTTTGGATTGTTTTCCCATTTGGCCATTGAACAGGCAAAGAAATGGGAATCCTTCCAGCCAGGTGCCTGAGCCCAGAGTTGGGGAAGACACAGAGAAGGCTCTGATGATCTGGCAGCCAGCAATAGGGGAAATTTATCCACCTTGTAATTTAATGAACAGGCTTCTTGCATAACTGATTTTTGACAGTCTGGCTGCCAACGATTTTGGTTTCTGTGGATTTGTTTTATGCTGTTAATGTGGATTTATTAATCTTTCCTACAGAGACTTCTGTAGTGAGAAAAGACAAAGAAGGTGAACAAAGACTTGAAATACACTAAAGTTTTAGAGTGTCTAACACCGGGGCAAAAAGAAGTAAACGTTTTATTTTAGTTACTATAAGTCATCAGAACCATAGCAGCGTACATGCAGGGAGCAGATCTGCTGAGTAAGAAGGAGCCATTTGTACATAGTCACCTTTCAGAGTAAAACAGCATTTTAAGGATCTGTAAAAATGTCCCTCAATGATTCGTTAAAATTCTCAAGGTAAAACTTAGGATTTCCTAGGTTGGCCACATGGCAGTAGTGGTAGAACAAAGCTAGTAAGACCATGGGAGGCGTGTAGCATAGGCTGGGGAAGGTTGTGCCTCCCCAAAGAGCCCCACATGGCTCCACCCATGTTCCACCCCAATGCCCCCTCCTGCTTGCCGCTAGTTGCCCCAGCCCAGGCAGGCTGCCTTCTCTTCTGGGAAGCCTGCTGGGTGGGGCTGAGACTAGGGCGGCCGGCCTGTGGCCGAGACTTGGGGTGCCTGGGGCTGTGCCACCTGGTGCTCCAGGGTTGGGGGGGGACCCGCGCCACCTGCCTGGTGCTCTGGGGTTGGGGGGTGCACAGTGCCCTCCCGGTGCTCTGGGGCTGGAGGCGCTCGGGTGGCCCAGGGCTGGGGGGTGAGGGGACTGGTGGCCGCGGGGGGGCCTCTGGGCTTTGGCAGGGGCGGGGCCTCATCTGGAATGGGTGGGCCGGGCCGGGGCTAGCCTCCCTGCGCCCACGGTTCATCCACCAGCCATGAGTGAGAGTGAGGTTTTCCAGGTGCCTCCGATAACTGCCCTAGGATTCGTCTCATCACCTGAGAAGATATTAGATACAGGCTTTCTTCATGATGAGGATGTCATAACTACTCAGAGGAAGGGAGCTCTCATTCAAAAGATAAAAACTGAATATCGGTCATTATTATAGGGAGGTAGACAATGAGAAAAAGTGGCAAAAGCAAGAGGCCAAGATATGTTTTGTTGTAAGCTGTTCTGTCAAACCACATTCCACGCATGGTCTCTACTAAGACATCATGCTACACCCCGTTAATGGAGGACTTTTAAATTTGAAAAATTCTTGCTTAAATTGAGATTTGCAAAACTCTACTGTGCTGCAAGTATCTGGAGAAAATTGATCATTAATGGGGAAAAATGAGAGCAGAAAGGAATATAATTATTTTTCTTATCAATAAAGAATTTTCCAACGGTGAGTCTTACAATCTCATTCTGAGTTCACTGACCCTGGTGTAAATCAGGCATAACTCTTAAAATCAAGGAATTACACAAGTGAATGTGATATCTGAATCAACCTGCAGTTAAGAAAGGGAGAGTTGTCCTGGGGTCTCAATAATAGGAACCCTGGTTTTCCTTCTGGTTTGGATTCTGACTCCCTTTGTGGCTTTTGGCAATTTGCTTAATTCCTTTGCCTCAGTTTCCTTATCTGTAAATTGGAGCTAATAGACTTCCGAGTGTTCATGTCTATGTAAAGTAACTCGATTATGAACATTGCGGTGTAGGTGCTAAGATTTCATAATAATAGAACTTGGGAAAAGCTTATTTCAGCAGAGTGACTTCTTCAGGAGGAGGTTACAACAGACTCACCAAGAGCTGGTTTCTGAAAGGCTAATCAATCACTGTTATCAACAGGTGAGTAGAAAGAGAACCCTTCGGCTAATATGGACATTCAGTTTTAAGGCAAGAATAAGCGACCCTAGAATTAAACAAAAAAATTTGCTCCTGAAATGCAATGGGTCAGGCTCCAAAATGAATTACAAACCCCCTTTGACCAATATTTGAGTTCAAGACAGCAGTGACCACAGGTCATTGTTAACTGATGGCTGTTTGGCATATGTGAAATTTGCTGGTATTCTCTGGTATATTGTGAATTTATGGGATTCATTTTCCCCCTTAAGGAAACAGACTATAGTTGTGTTCTGCTAACAATCCATCGTGCTGCCTCCTCTCCCCCTACTCTCCCACTAAAAGACACACCCAATTTCCTGTTAAAGATGCTATGAAGTATAATCCAACAGGCAATTTCCAGTGCTTATTGTCACTATAACGACAACTAGGGGCCATTCATAAAAATTGGTGGACACACGACCACATTAATCTCATTTTAGTTTCCAGTGAATAGTGTTCTTAGTACAAAACCCACCACCACAATTGGCATAGTAGCGGGATTCATCTAGAGGGCATAATTTGCTGCTTGAAAGAAGCAGGCTGGCCACATGGCAGCAATGGTAGATCAAAGCTAGTGAGACTAAGATTTTCCAAGTGCTTCAGATAACTGCCCTAGGATTAGGAAAAGAAAAATAAAGCTTTGTTTTGATTGAGTTCCTGGAAACAAAATGCAGTAGTCAATATGCCACCAGTGTAACTCTCCACTATCCAAAGAAGACCAGGATGTGTAACAGTAGAGGATTTTAGGCCAACACAATAATACTAGTACAAGGTACATAAGAAGCACAAATACTAATCCTGACAACTGTCTGTATTGTTTCCATTTTACATCTGGAAGAAAAGTGAGGCTGAGGTGAAATGACTTACCTAAGGCTATGAGGCCAGTCAGTGACAGAGCCAGGATTAGAATTCAGAAGTTTCTGACCCCTGTTCTCATTTTTCCTGACAATGCTGTCTCCCAAGGAAGATTAATAATTAGGCCTCATCTACACCTAAAAATTAGATCAACCTAGCTACTTTGCTCAGAGCTATGACAGATTTTGCACCGTGTGCAAAGTAGGTAGGTTGACCGAACCCTCTACTGTAGATGCAGCTAGGTCAATGGAAGAATTCTTCCATCAATCTAGCTACCATCTCTTGGACAGGTGGATTAACTACATCAACGGGGAAAAAAATCTGTAGATGTAGGAAGCATCTACACCATGGTGCTATAGTAGCACAGCTGTAGCTGTGAGCATACGACAGGGGATGGGTCACTTGATAATTACCCTGTTCTGTTCATTCCTTCTGAAGCACCTGGCATTGGTCGTTGTCAAATACTGGGCTAGATCGACCATTGCTCTGATGCAGCATGGCCGTTCTTATGTAGTGTAAACATACCTTAGTTGCCACTTGTAGTAAACCTTTTTCACTTTTCTCTATTGCCCCCTACCATTAGATGTAGGTGGGGGCCAAAAATGTGGCTAGAAGAGCTGAGGATAGCAAGATAGTTCAGGTATGTCTCCAGATTTCATAGAATTCGAGTAGCGGAATAAGGATGAGTGAAGTTTTTAAATCAAGGTTTGAAGACTTCAGTAACTCAGGCAGAGGTTTCAGAGTAGCAGCCATGTTAGTCTGTATCCACAAAAAGAACGGGAGTACTTGTGGCACCTTAGAGACTAACAAATTTATTTGAGCATAAGCTTTCGTGGGCTACAGCCCACTTCTTCAGATGCATAGAATGGAACATATAGTAAGGAGATATATATACATACCGAACATGAAAAGGTGGAAGTAGCCATATCAACTCTATGAGGCTAATTAATTAAGATGAGCAATTATCAGCAGGAGAAAAAAAACTTGTAGTGATAATCAAGATGGCCCATTTCAGACAGATGACAAGAGGTGTGAGGATACTTAACACCGGGAAATAGATTCAATTTGTGTAATGACTCAGCCATTCCCAGTCTCTATTCAAGCCTAAATTAACGGTATCTAGTTTGCATATTAATTCAAGCTCAGCAGTTTCTCGTTGGAGTCTGTTTTTGAAGCTTTTCTGCTGCAAAATAAATTGCCACCTTTAAGTCTGTTACTGAGTGACCAGAGAGGTTGAAGTGTTCTCCTACTGGTTTTTGAATGTTATGATTCCTGATGTCAGATTTGTGTCCATTTATTCTTTTGCATAGAGACTGTCAGGTTACGGGCCTACTACAGGAACGGGTGGGGGAGGTTCTGTGGCCTGCAAGGTGCTGGAAGTCAGACTAGATGATCATGATGGTTCCTTCTGACCTTACAGTCCATGAGTCTGAGTTACTAAACTGTGCTAATTTTAGAGGGTGACTTCTCAAAGTTGAGCAGCAAGTTGAAGAAATTGGGCTTCCGAAGAACTATGCTGTGATTTACCAAGCGAGCCTGACAACAGCATTGCCTACTTGCTGTTGTGCTCTTTGCTGAGCATATGGAAGCGGCGCGCTCCCTGGCTAGTATCCAGACATCCAAAAGTTAAATTGATGGGTATTGCCATGAGGGGTTCTAGCTAATGGGAGCCATAAAGAATGAAGCCTGTTTTATTTTTGCTTGTTTCTTTTCTTATGAGAGTTTTTCCTCACAGAACAAGCCTAGATACTACTGCGTGCAACATATTTCTTCTGTGTTTTCCCCCTAGGGATGATTTACACCAACTCATGATCTGTTTTGCTGTTCCAGACCATTGGGCTCATCAGTTTATTCAACTGACTTTTTAAATGGACTCATTTTTTCTGACTTTGGAAAAGGTGGCAAGAATCTAATTGTGCAGAGGTGGGGGCAGGGGAGGAATCAAACAGCAGTTGTCTCACTCTGTCAGCAGAAGACATGGTCTCAGGAAGACCTCAATGGACAATTCTACGGCAGTGACTCTTTTGGTTGAATTAGATATCAGTCATTTACACGTAAAATACCCATTGTTATAAAACCTGTGACTCTACACAATCCAGTGTTGGATGTTTAGTAGTTGCTTATCCAGAGGGACAGATGTTAGAGAAAATCATTTAGATATGCACCTCTAGTTCAGATTAAACATTCCACGACACATCTCCACATAGTAATTAGAACTTGGGATCTCTCTTGATAGACTGCTGTGTATACATTCTCTGGACCAAACTGTAGATTACTAGCTCCCCCGATGGGATTTTTTCCCCTAAATCACAGTTCTGTTTCATTTTTATGTGGTTTGCTAGATTAAGTTTTAAAGCTGTGTGGTTCTTTTTCATGCAGCATGAGACCAGGAATTTTTACCGGTGTAGAGTTTTTGCAAGTTTTTCTTCCTACCGTAAGCAAAACTCAGCAAATCAAGGGTGATTCATCTTCAAACAGCAAGTGATTTAAACCAAGCAATGCCTTTTGATTTATGATAATGGGAAAAGATTTCAAAATGGGGATAGGATTGGCTGAAAATTCATACAGCACAAATTTTTTTATAAGAAGCAGCATTATATTCATGCACTCAACTAATTTCGCATTATGGGTTTTATTTATTTTAAATGTTATTTAGCGAATTTAATGCCAGTGAATGATTGGCAGCCCTGGAAACAAGTCTGCTATTCTTAGAACAGATGTGAGCAGTGTCAGTGAAAATTTCCTACACTGCCCTGGCATTATGTCTCAAGTCTGACACAAAAGGACCACCTCTAGGGCTGACAGGGGGCACTCAGTCTAATGCCTTGATTCAGCACAGCACTTATGCACATGGTTACACATGCGTACACGTAAGCGCATGCTCAACTTTATTGCTGAGTCTGGGCCTAGCATCATTTAACATATACAGTGTTACCAATCCAAAGTGTTAAAAAAAATTAGTCCCCCATAAACAGTGGTTCTCAAACTCAGGGGCGGCTCTGTTTTTTGCCGCCCCAAGCATAGCAGTCAGGCGGCCTTCTGCTGGTCCCGCAGCTTCGGCGTACCCACTGCCGAATTGCTGCCGAAACCATGGGACCGGCGGACCTCCTGCAGGCATGCCGCCGAAGGCCGCCTGACTGCCGCCCTCACAGTGACCGGCATGCCGCCCCCTGCGGCTTGCCCCCCAGGCACGCGCTTGCTGCGCTGGTGCCTGGAGCCGCCCCTGCTCAAACTTATTTGATTGGGCCCCCCTTCTTTGTGTTTGTAGTCATTTATGCTTCCTCCCCCTCCTCAATACATATACCACCACCCAGCTCTGAAGGCAGAGCAGAGAGCAGTGGCTGCTGGCTGGGCGCCCAGCTCTGAAGGCAGCACCACGCCAGCAGCAGCAGAGAAGTAAAGGTGGTAATGTGAAAAGTAATATTTGTCTATCACTTTTCACAGCAGACTTAGTGTCCCATTGCCACCTTTACTTCTGGGCTGCTGCTGCCCCCCACGGGGATGACAGCTGGAGCCCCGCTGCCTCCAGGTGAGGGACTTGTGGAATGGGGTGGGAGGAGAGCCCAAGCCTGGGTTGCCTCCCTGTTGGAGATTGAGGGGGTGGTGGAAGGAAAGCCTGGGTGGCTGGGCTCTGGCAGCCCCCTTTATCCCCACCTCCCAGGTGTGCATGGCCCTTCTGCACAAGCCCCCGCCACCTGGGGCTGACAACCAGAGCTCTTAAAAAAAACCCTGGGTTCTTTTTATTTACCTTTTTTTTTAAAAAAAAGAGTCTTTTGGGTGCATTTGGGGGTCATGATGTTTTTAAACTTTTCTCTGCAATCACCCAGGCTAGAAACACTAATCAAAGCTTAGATTTCTTGTAGTCACAAGCCTCCAGAAGCTGGAGCTGTAAGAAATGCGTTAAATATTTTGAAGCTTGTGATAAAATTATGAAGTTAGCATCATTACATATATTATTTAACTTTCAAAAAAGCATTATTACATATCTAAACTATGTGGCATGTTGAGATAGCTGATTCCTTTGGCATAATGTTTGGGATGTACAGCAAGACTATGCTACACTATTTTTCAAGGCATTTCACTTTTTGCCTTACCACGATACCCTGATAATTAGCCATGTCAATGAAAACTAAAATATAGCTGTTACATCCTGGTCCAAATGCTGGGTCTGGACAGAGTCTTGTCCCTGTTTCTAGCTCTGGGTCTCTAGGACAGACTACCAGGCTGACCTCTTGTGTGATGCCCGTCTTCGGGAGGTGGGAGTCTGCAATCCAGCCACCCTAGATTCTGAGACCAGCCCCTCCTGAGCCCTCCCAGTTGCTTACACATGTTCCGCCAGAGCTACATCATTGCTATGGGTACTTTGGCCACCTAGTTTAACCCCTTCAGGGACAGTGTAGTAGGAAAGCAAGGAACACAGGCTTGGCCGTAGAATTCCTTAACCACAAAAACGTTACTCTTAAAAGCACCCTAGAGTTACAGCTCATTGAAAAACAATGAGTCCTGAGATGCATCCTTCCCTCGGCTGAGCTCACCGGTGTGGGGGTCACACCACCCTCCCGGCGCTGGGGAGGCTGGGGCCGCGCACAGCATGCAGTCTTTTAAAGTTTTTTTAAAGGATATAATGCAACCAGTAACCAAACACGGTCTCTGGTGGGAAATTAAAAACAAACAAACAAACAAAAAAAGCAGAAGCCCAGCCCCCATGGGCAAGCCCCAAAAGAAGCAACACGCTACTTCAAGGAATGAATAGGCAACTACATACACAAAAGAAGCCTACATAGGCTTGCTGGGTGCCACCTTGGCAGCCTTGCTGCTGCCCAGCCTCCTGACACACCAGGGCTGGGGGAACTGGGGGCGCTAGCCTGGGGTGGGGGCTGGCGGCTGCAGTGGGGGTGCTCTGGGCTTCGGTGTGAGGAAGGGGCAGGGCCTCAGGCAGAAGGGGTGGGACTAAGGGCTAGCCTCCCCCAGCTGGCGGTTCATGCGCCACCATGGTCATTGCTTCAGGCTGACCGGAGTCCCTCCTGCTTCTGGTCTCCTCCTTTCCTGCAGTGATAGTCAGCCCCCCTGAACAGAGCAGCAACTAAGGTGACCAGGCAGCAAATGTGAAAAATTGGGACAGGTTGGGGGGGGGGGGTAATAGGAGCCTATATAAGAAAAAGACCCAAAAATCAGGACTGTCCCTATAAAATCAGAACATCTGGTCACCCTAGCAGCAACCCACTCTTAAAGAGCACCTCTGCCTCCTTTTGCCATGTGCTCAGAAGGACCCAGTCTCCTCCTCCCCCACTCAGACTTGCCTCCCCTGTGTAGAATCCTCCACCGTCACTGTTCCAAAGGCTGGGCCAGCATTTGAAAAACGTTCACAGCTGATAGTCCTTCAGTGTGTGGTCAAGACCCTTATCTGGGCAGTGCCCTGTCTGCAGTGCAATGCAATAAGCTGCTCTGGGCAAGTTTAGGTGTGTTCAGCACATAACATAAAATGGAGTTCACAGTTGGTTACAGACCTATCCCACTCTGTCACTAACCTCTCTTTTGTTGTCAAAATGTTCAGTACACAGGCCATAGACTTTAAAATGCACACAAACATGAACATTCTCTAAGCCGTTCTTTGTCAGAATGAAACTATGCTGCATTCCTTTCTCCCTCGTTGTACAGATCTGCTTTTCCTCAGGGTCTTTGACACATTATTTTGCAGTTGATAAGCCATTAAAAATCTTTCTGTTTGCAGGCACGACTTCTTTAAAAGCAAAAACTAACTAACTGTAACACCTGCTCCCAAAGTCCAGGGAACAAGAGATGAGCCTCATAGCAGACTTAACCGCTTTACCTGGCCAATGGGGGATATGAATTAGGGAGTCCATGGTCATCGGCTGAGAACACCCTTCCCCAGTCCAGTGCAGAGGCACCTATCCAAGGACTGTAAATTTGTGAGTGCATCCTTTACCTCAGTGGGCCTGGCAGAGCATGGGGTCATTCTTTTAGAAAACTAGAGGTCAAACTATGAAGTGTTTTTAAAGCTCAAGGCCAACATCTGTAAAGAAATAGGAAGCCAGTGTACTCTTGGAGCATGGGTGGGTGTGCTCCCTTCCCTGCACCACTAAGCAGATGAGCAAGCATGCTTTGCACCAGCTGTAGTATCTGAGTGGTCTTTACATGAAGCCCTATGTTAAACAGCATACAGTAATCCAATCTAGAGCTGATGATGGAAGTAAAGTCCACATCCAAGAGAAACGGTCACAAGCATTTGGCTAGATGGAAAACTAAACAAACAAACCCCCAAAACACACACTCTTGACCACCGATGCCACCTGAGAATTCAGGACCATTCAGGAATATCACGGTCAAACTGTGACCCATTTGCAAAGAACAGACCGGTCACTCTTGTCCTAGGGCCTGGCATTAATCCCCATCATATTCTGGCTGCATTCCACAGCCAAGAAACAGCACCTCTGTCTTCTCTGGATTATGTCATAGGACCAAGACATGGTTGGGCATGCAGTGGCGGATTAGCCACTAGGCCAACAGAGTCCGTGCCCAGGGGCTCCGGCCAATTGGAGGCCCCCCAGAAAAATGGGCCCCCACACTCCGACTGGCTCCACGCACCCGGTGCTCGTGCCAGGGAGCAGGGGAAGCCCCCGTGCCCCAACCCCACTCCCCGGCAGGAGTGCTGGGCGGGTAGGGGAAACCCCTACACTCCTACCCCACTCTCCAGCAGGAGTCCCTGGCAGAGGGGCAGGGTAGGGCAAGCCCTTACGCCTCAACCCCATTTCCCCAACAGGAGCACTTGGGAGGGGGACAGGAGGGACTGCAGGCAGAAGGGCTGGGGAGGGGCCCCCACTTGCTCTAGGACAGGGCCCCACAAACTCCTAATCCACCTCTGGGGGCATGTCTAGTGGTTGGCGCAGGAGTCAGTAGCCAGTAATTAGAGACCAGAGCTAAGGGTCAGAGCCAAAGTCAGGAATTGGACCTGAGAGTCAGGGTCACATTATCTGGAGTGGGAGAAAGACTGGGAACAAGCAGGAGCTATCACTACCATGGGCAAAAGCTTTGAGCTGTTATTGAACTGCTGCTGTGTTAAGAGCCCGTCTGCTGCCTCTTCCAATCAATCAGGAGGTGTAGCCAATCAAGCAGCCTACTACTGTGCTTGTTAGGTTGCCCAGAGACTGACTCTGCTGCAGGCCCTGATTCCTGACAGCCTGAGCCTAAGCTTGACCCTAGCTTGCTTTCATGCAAGTCCTTATCTCAGCCAGGACCTAAGAAGTTATCCATACTGCCTCATCCTGGCTTGATGAACAAGCTTTTAGAACTGTGTATCATCTACATACTGAGCGCACCCCATCTCAGACTGTCTCCCTACGCCATCTGCCAGCAGCTTCACAAATCAAGTGCCAGATTAGTACTGTGCATAACTCTGCATGTGGGAGCTTTCAGGGTAAATGAGGAACTGCCCAGGACTACCCCCTTTGATAACATATGAATGGAACCCCTTGGGCATTCCTTCCTACCTCTGTCATGGTCTGCAGTTGTTCACAAAACCTCATAGTACAATGGCATCTAAGTCTTTTGACAGCTCCAAAAGACTAATCATGGACATAATATCTTAGTCCATTACCAGGAGGTCATCATCCATTGAGACCAACACAGTCTCCATTCTACCCAAGGACCTGAAAACCAATTGAAAGGAATCAAGGGAAAGTCAAGAACTGTAGATAATACCAGTGCTGTTTTGCCACCACCTTCTCAATTACTTTCCCCAAAGAGAGCACGCTAGGGATGGGGAAGAGCTGGAAAGATGATAGTATAACAAGATGGCATCTTAAGCAGCTGGGACCTAACAACCTTGCTTCAAGGAAGCATGCAGCTCTGCCCTCTCTGGAAGACGCATTAATGGTCTCCACCAATACTGGCCCCAGTACTGCCTTATTTTTCTTTTATAACCTGGAGGAGCATAGATCCAGCATACAGGTAACAGGCCAAAGCTGGGAAGGGAGGGTGACAGAGGGGAGAATAACTGGTCTGTGAGCATGTTACCTTGTTGATACACAAAAAGATAACATATATATATTCTATTTTATGGTTTCTGCAGACACTGAGATTGAACCCGCTGGGACTGTCGCTAGTCATGTTACTGTATTACTTTGAATTTAAAAAAAAAATCTCATTGACAGTTATAATTTATTGGCTTGTCAATTCCTCAATCTTGCCATATTACGCCACATCATTTTTATTAGCCCCATATCCAGAAAGTCATCACTACCACCAGAAAAGATCAGTTACATTGTGTCAGATGATCTAGACACACTGTAGAAATTGCTCTTAGATTGGCAGTTTTCTTGTGACTTTCTGATGCTTTTCTCATTTTGGGGTGTGTGTGTGTGCGTGTGTGATATGTTTTAATTTGAAAAAAAAAAAATGCCACTAGCTGCCCCAGTTTCACTTACCAGAAGTTAACAGGAATAAATGATAGATGACTCGGAAACTGGCGTTACTCATTCTGTTCAGATGCCAATAGTTTTAATCAGAGTTACCTTTCCTGAGCCACCTTCATGAGTAATTTCCTTGTGAGGCCATTTAGAATAAGCTTCCTCTGAAATAATTAGTCCCCTTCCCTTGAACTAATATCTGAGCTATCAGGCAGCAGTCTATATAGGTCATTTCTGGATTAAACCTTTAGTCTTCTGCTGTTCCAGGGTTGATATTGAGCGAACACCTTGCAATTTAATAATAATTATAGAGACATACTATACACAATGCACAGCCCATCAGACCATCTCAAAGTGTTCCACAAAGGTGGGTGGTTTTCTCCATATTTTTACAAAGGAGGAAATGGAATCAGAGAGAGGCAGAGTGACTGCCCAAGTTCACATTCTGAGGCAGTGACAGAACTGGGATAGAATATGTCTCCTGACTCCCAGTTTCAAGCGAAAATCACTTTAAAAACAAAAAAACCCACCTGCTTCCTCTAAAGCAGAGCAGCCTTGGATTTTCTGTTTCAATTTAATTTGGAATATTGACATCTCTCCTAAAATATTTTACTTTAATTACAGCCACATCATAGTCAATCCTAATTAATCCAGTAGCTTTAATTATAGCCAGTCACTGCAGATGAGTGCTATGGATTGTTTGAGAGGGAAAAACAAATTACTTTCTGATTTGTCATTTTATATTTTTAATCAGTAACAGCCGAGAGTTTGACCCTGACTGCACGTATGTTAGTGTGCATGATGTGTAATCTGCTCAGGCCTTTGTGCATGCTCATGCATTACCAATATTTTACAAGACATGAGTGCATGCATATCTAACAGCAGGACTGAGCCCTAAACTACTTAAAACTCCCTGATGCTGGACCAAATCCTGAAGGCCTTAACCTAGCTGTGACTCAATGGGAGGCTTGCCAGAGTAAGGGCTGCAAAATGTGACTCACTATCAATCAGTGAAAATGAAATCGTTTTTGCATTTTTCACCATTTTTGTTGTAAATCAGTAATTTTGAATTTTTAGGTTTATTTTTGCATTTATTGGTGTTACAGCAATAAAATATTGATGTAATCGTGACACACAATGAAGCACAAAGAGAATATATTACAGTCATTGCCAAAATTTGTCAATAAAAAGTTCTCAGAAAACATCCTGGGTACATGCTCATCAGTGATGAAAATGGCAAACAGAAGGGGACTGTTCTTGTGTTAGCTTTTATAGGCTCCTTGTCTCTTGTGTGCATGCCTGGGTGGAGCCCCGTTGACTGCGGTAGATTTCCATGCAGGCATGGTAGTCTGCTTGCAGACAAGAAGTTGTAGGACTGGGGCCATAATATCTCGGTGTTACTCCAGGACAATGCACTCATAATAACAGAATATCCCCTTAGGAGTAAACACTCCATGGGTGGATTGACCCAAATTGCTCTGTCAAGGCAGGGAGCCATGTTTTCCACCCCGGCAAACAGGGACCTCTCATGTGAGCAAGTGCTCATGAGGGTGAGTAAAGGTTCCCCCATCTGGCCCTTTGTGAATAAATGTATTAGGAGTAGAGCGGGTAGGAAATTTTATGACAAATCAAAGTTTTGTTGGAAAATGCCAATTTGCCAAGCCCAAGAAGTTTCCTCCAAAACCTCTGGGTTCAATGAACTTTCAGCAAATGGAAGGCAGGGTTCCATGGCCTGGATACCTGGTGAGCTGTCACTGGTGCTTCTGGAGTCCCCAGCTGTGAGGCAGACCACATGGCTGGGCTTCCAGGGTTTCCAGGCTCCCTGCTGCTGAGCCAGGAACCTGGCAGCCCTGGGAGACCTGGCTTGAGCAGGGGCTTTCAGGACTTCCAGGCTCCCAGGTCTGAGTCAGGGAGGCTGAAAGCCCTGAGAACCCCAACTTGACCCAGGGCTCTCAGAGCTTCCAGGCTCACTGCTGCAGAGACCGGAGCCTGGAGTTCCTGGGATGGACTTCCAGGGTCTGTCGCTCCAGGTCAGCCCTGCCATGTGGCCTCTCCTGGGGCTAGGCACGGCAGGGCTTCTAGACTCCAGGCTGGCCTGGGAGTTGAAGCCCTGGTGTCCCTGACCCTGGGGCAGTCCACGTGGTGTCACTGCCTCAAGCTGCAGACCCTGGGAGCCCTGACAGCTACCAGGTGAAATTGACATGCTTGCACGCAGGCCAATTTCATGCAGTAGCTGCCAGTCCTGAGGGAGCAAATTTTGTTTTGAAAATGTCATGTTCTGTGCTTTCCAAATGAATTTCTTATGGGTCTTCCTTATTGCATAGAGAAAACCTGAAAAATGTCAGTGTTGGTTCAATCTGAACCGAATTTTTTTGGGGCGGGTGGAAGGGTTTAGCCCCAGAACCATAAATAAATAACTTATTGGCTCAGCTTTAATGAGGAGGGCTACTTTCTGTTTGGCTTCCAATATTTAATTTATATGAGAACCAAGCTATCTAGCATTGGTAACCAGGGCATTACTTGTATGTAGCAAGCATAGAGTGAGAGACAGTCTCAACATGTGAAACATCTAACTTACCAGTACAGTGTCTACATCTTTTATTTAATAGCTCATTAAAAATCTCTTAGCTTTGTCATAAAAATGTGTTTTGCCTTCAACTGTATCTCATAATTTGGCTGGAGACCTACAGACACATTATTATCTAATTAAATAAATTCTGATCTAGGGTTCAACAATCTTTCTCTACTTAACTGGGTTGCTCTAGCCAGATCTGGAAAAATGTGTTTTCCCTGTTCCTGCTATTTCAAAATACCCTTATGCTTATAAGGCTGGCAAAACACAACCTTTATCATTTATAGATTAAAAAATCCCAAGTCAAGTCCTAGATAAGACTGAGTTGAACATGGCAAATGGAGATACTTTTAAAAATGAAAATCTAACTCAATATGATATCTACAGAGAAGGACTAAATTCACAGAGCAATAGTGATTCCAAAAAGTTAATTTATTTAATGCATCAGTTTTGAAGTCTTCTGCTGTGCAAAGGTTGCATGTCTTGGTATGTGTGATCTTTTCCTTCCCCATTGTACTCTCCGCCATGAAATGCAAATCTGCATTATCCTTGAGGATCTGCTCGATCCTTGCTGCCTCTAAAGTGGAGGATATTCTGACCGAATATCGTTCTGAATATTTACACATCGTAATTCTGCAACTTCTGTTTTTTGTTGGAAAATGCTTGAACGGAGCCTTTAAAAATATCTGTATGGTTTTAAGTTAAATGAACCAGTTTTTAGATCCCATTGAATCTAAATGAGATAGGCTTTTCACTTTTAATCAACCCTGGAGAGGTGGGTTTTATTATCTGATTTCAAGCAAACATAATTCAGGTATCTAATATCTGCTCATTGGTGCACAGACTGTAAAGGAAGGGCGAAGACCTCAGTCTGTTGGGCAGTCAGCTAAGTTTTCAATAAGCTTCCATATTACTGTGTGTTTACTTGAGCTGAACCTTTCAGAGTTTGCCAGTCACTAATTCTAGATGCCCCTGGCTTTAGCTAAATTTGATCCTATTTACAGCTTACTCCTTAGAAGCCTGACCCAGTGCCTATTGAAGTCAATGGAAAGACTCCTAATGACTTCAGTGGGCACTAGATTGTTCCCCATATGGGCAAAACTCCCACTGAAGTCCATGGGAGTTTTGTCTGACTAAGGAATGAATAGGACCTCTTACCATTATATTTTAGCTGCTTCTTATTCAAGCAATTCCTTTCAAAGTGGTATTTCTTTGACTCATTATATTTTCCCTCCCACGTTCCCTGGCCTCCAGCTCATCATGGATTCAGAAAGAGTGCTCATTTCACATTAAAAAAATAGGAGCAGAAGAACCTGAAGGAACAAGAGAGACAAGGTGGGTGAAGTAATATTTTATAGGTCCAATAAATGATATTACCTCACCCACCTTGTCTTGCTGATATCCTGGGACCAACACGGCTACAGCAACATGGCATGAAGGAAAAAGCACATGTACGATATGCTGTAATATGGGTTAGAGATGGAACTCTCTCTTGCCAAAGGTCAGGGTCAAGAAAGGGCAATGCTCCTGTCACATGACTGGGTCAACATCCACTGACTCCTGTTCCAATCTTAAAGACTCTTTCAGCTTTTTTCTCCAATGTGCACGCTGCTTCTCTCTTTTCCAAGGCCTCCTGGTTATGGCAGGCAAATGTTGCTGATTGTGCTAGTGAGAGTCAGATTAGTATGACCAAAAAGTGCAGAAAGTTGAGCTTTATCTGACCTTCACTTTTCTCACCCTCCCAGGTGACATGCACACTTTGGTTTCTTTAAATTTAAAGTGTTTTTTTCACCATTAATCCAGATTTGTTTTGCTTATCATAAAATCTACCAAGTAACAAAACAAATAATAATTTAAAAAATGGTACCCCTTTGTGGAACCAGAGAGGCAAATTTAAAGTGCAGTTATTATTCAGAAAAGGACTGTGTAAAATGGCACTTTCTGACTCAGCTGGTTTGTTCTCTGTGTGCATTTAGAGTCATGCCAGATTGTTCTTCTGACACCCTTTTCTGGCACTCTTTTTTTTACTATTGTTTAAATATGGAACAGGATTCTTTTCCTGTGTTAATTCACTCCTCTTTGCTAAATCTTCATTGCTGGTGATGATACATGAGTCAGAAGGAACAAAACTTGGTTTTTTTTTAAAATGGCTTTTGTTTTATAGGGATGCTTTATTAAAAATACTAGTCATAATTCATTAAATCCATTGTAAGTGAGGTAGGTCAGTAGACAGATTTTAGAAATGGTACCCTGTATAATATACATGTTTCAAAACAGACCCACAAGTACTTGGTGCAGTGTCCATTTTGTTCAAAAGAATATACATCACTCGACTTTCAGATCCCAAGTGGAGTTTGTGGAGCGGAGAGCTTGAAACACCACCCGGCTTCCACCATCCCAGTGTGTTAAATTGTAAAGAGAGACAATTGGACCTAAAATTATTGAAGCAATAGAGACACTCAACATGATTTCTTTTAAAGTCCCGCTTCAGAGGATAGCCACACTTCAGTGTTTTGGTTTATGTACCCTAGAGTCAATATCAGTGTCAGTGAGGAAGCCGTTTTTAATACTACTATGGCTAACGAGAGAGAGAGATTTCAAAGGCAAAAATGGCAGCGTGGTGCCTAATTCCCACTGAAAGTCAAATGGGAGTTAGGCACTTAACTGCTGTTTGTACCTTTGAAAATCTATCCCGAAGCCTCAGTGCATGGACACTGCTGCTGATTTTACCCTTCCCTGGCAGGTGCTCTCAGCAGTGCCAGATTAAGGCAAGCCGGTGCGCTACTCACTGCAACACCCGGCTCATGTTGGACCTGCCCCTGTACTGTGGCCATGGCCCGCACCCGGTGTCTAGTTGGCAAAGGGACTTCCTTTCTACTCCTCCCTGAGAGGCAAGGGCATAGCATGGGGCCACCCCACTCCCAGGAGTCGCACAGGGTCTCCCTTCCTGTAGAAGCTGCAGGGTAGCTGCAGGTTTCCGCTGTCACTCCTCCTCCCCCCTGTGTGGATGGGTCAGGCCCATTGTACTTTTCTCATGCCACACACGGAGTGCTTTGATGGGCCCCCCAGAGCAGTGCGTTTTGGATGTAACACCCCATTGAGGCACAAGGGGCAGCTTACACCTCTCACATCTATTGTTTCCAACTCTTTGCAGACACAGGCAGGCATCCCTTAATCGGTTACACTCAGGGCACATTTTCAAATGTTTCTTCCCAGCCATGAAGGCTATTCGTTTACTATTTTTAATGAAAATGGAGATTCTGACAATCACATGACAACAGCAGCTGGGGACTTAAACATTGGTTTATGGCACCTGACCATCAGGAAGTTCTTGGCATACATACTAGTCATTCTCAGTGAGCCCATTTCTATAAAGCCACCTTCCTTGAACCACTTCCATTTGCCTATGACCCAGAAGTAATATTACCTCCCTTGTCTCCCGTGCAGCTGATTGAAGAGCATTGGCACAGCTGTGCCACTGTAAGGTCTCCCGTGTAGCTGCTCTTTGCCGGCAGGAGAGAGCTCTCATGCCAGCATAATGAAACCACCCCCAATGAGTGGGGTTAGCTATGTCGGCAGGTCACCAGTGCTTTTGTCAGTGAAATTTACGTCGCTCAGGGATGTGTTTTTTCACAGACAGAAGTTTTACCGACAAAAGTGCTCGTGTGGACAAAGCCTAAACTAACACATTGTAAAAGCACCTTTTATTCTAATGTGGGCAGGCCCACAGAGAGTCACTATCAGAGCCAGGATGAGAACTCAAGAAGTTATGACCCCTGGTTCTGTGCTTGAATCACTAGACCAGGCGTTCTCATGGCACATTTTTTGGTGGCCTCAGAGTGCAGCCACCAACTCTTGCTGGTGGCTGCTCTGACAATTTTTCCTAAAATACTTAACTTTAGGAAAAACAAATAAATATGCACATATACATGTCCAAATCATTATAATGTATCTATGTAGGGTTTTTTGTTGTTGCAGATTATACAGTTGTCTCTATTCTTTACTGGACCAAAACAGAATAGAAACACAAATAAGGTGCTTTGAACATTCTTGTCTTTTTTTCTTGTTGTTTCTTTTGCTTTTTGGGGTTGTCTTTTTTTTTTTAGGCTTGCTAGATATAAGTAAGTCTGCTGTGAAAAGTGATATTTGTATGTTTGTTAATATCACTTTTCACAGCAGACTTACTCAGCCCTGGCAAGCCCGGGGACAAATTAAGCCCTGGATGGGTGGGTACAGCGGTAGCGGGGGCCAGGGGCAATGGGGCACTGGGGGAGGCAGCGGGGGCCAGAGGTGATGGTGTGGGGTAAGCTTGGGACAGAGCCCGTCACCGCGCAGCCAGGGAACTGAGCCCAAAGCCCCACACCCAGGGGACAGGTCCTGGGGACAGGCCCCAAGTCCCATAGCTGGAGCCTGCCACCTGCCACCCCAGGGCTGTAGCCCAACCCCACCACTCCTGGGAAGGTGGGGAACTTGCTCCTCCAGCTTGTGTGTCTCCAGAGGGAAGCGGGGCCCAACTACTGCTGATGGCCCCTGGGGAGGGGCCGCTGCTTTGCCTGCTCCTCCAAACCACTGCCCAGGAGGCTGTGTCCGCAAGAAAAGCCCCTGGTGGCCACATGCAGCTACAGTGGCTGCATTTGAGAAATGCTGCACTAGACCATGGGTGAAATCCTGGCCCTGCTGATGTAAAGGGCAAAACTCCCTTTGGCTTCAATGGGGCCAGGATTTCACCCCCTGTGTCCTATACATCATAAGTGTGTGGTCTCACCTCTGGTGAAAGATGTAATCTCCATTTCTGCCTTTTTTTTCATAATACAGGGCAAATTGTATAAAAGGACATTTTAATGAGGGCTGAATGTCATTTACTATTATCCGGGTAGCCTGATGGGTTGTTAATAATGTGCCCAATCCCTAAATCCTTATTCAGTCCTTAATTAGGACTGATACTAAGAGGAGTTTTGCTGTAGTGAGAACTGAATAAAAAGTAAGTTTGGATTTCAAGATGTGGTGGCCCCTCGAAAGAACCGCATGCTCCTCGATGTGCGTGAACAACAAGAGACACCCTTATCTCAGGATTTCTTTCCATGGTGAAGAAATGTTTTCCTACCACTCCAAAGGCAGCAAACAGCTGACGTCTTCGCTGCAACAAGGACAGTACTCGTGGCAGGGAGAATGGCGGTGAATAGAGCAGTCCGGGTCATGCTTATTCTTACAGTTCTTCCCTTTTTTTGGTGATAGTATTTTAATTCTCAAAGTGGGGGAATCTAGTCTCACAGTTGCCATCACTAAGGTACTGGGGAGCTCAAATTAATGCCCTTGGGGCACCGCCAGATATTGCATTAGGTAAAAGCTCAAAGAACCTTTCTTTCTGTTAATTGGCTACCTGGGAGGACTGCAATAACAAACGGATAACGACAATTCAGTGCCTTTCTGCCAACAGAAAGAAAAATGTATTTTCTCCCTGGGAGGTACTTCTGGACACAAGTGAAGTCATAGAATATTTAAAAGAGCCTTTGGGGACTTCTGGGGAAAGATTTTAGTTTGCAGCCATTACCTGCAGGAGCTGTGAACTGTCACTTTTATTTCTTTCTCTCTGGGGAAAGAGTCCCGGTTACGGGCTTTCTCTATGGCTCCGGCTTCATGTACAGTGGCATGCAGAGCACTTACACCGCATGCTCCCCAGTACAGGTATAAATAGCAGTGTAGCTGACAAGGCACAGCTTAGGCGAGTAAAGACACGCCAGACCCTCAGGGTATGTACCCTGGCTCTCTACACACCCAAGCAGCGCCTCCTCTGTCTACACTGCTGCTTTTAGCGGTGTAGTGTCCCTCTCACTCCCCATTGCTGGAGTCTTTCACTGTCACGTGTAGCGACACACCGCAGTGAGGATGCAGCCTGCTTTTCACTGTGGCATGTAGCTACCCGTACCTTACCCGCTGCCGCCGCCAGTGTAGACAAGGCCTAAATCATAACTCTGTCCAGTAGTACTGTGTAATATTTGTAGGGGAAGTAAAACTGATCGGGATGGGCAAAACAAGTTTGTTTAAAAATAACTTGTTCCTTTGAGGCTGTCATGGTGATACAGCCTTCTCAGTTCAAAATGATGCTAATTGCCTACCACCCAGTTACCAAAGGGAGGCTCTGTGATTTCAGATATGGCACCTGCTGGAAATGGCTAGACGACCGAAAACGTAATCATTTTCCTCAGGGAGTTTTTTTTATCCTTTTAAAAGAGTTCTTTGTGAAGAGGTATTTGATAGAATATCCCTGGTGTAAGATAAATCGTTTCCCTGAGTTCAGGACTAATTATCCTCAGGGACACAACAGACTGAACAGCTAGATGAGCCAGAAATAAAATGGTATCTTGTGGCTACAGTGGAAACTAGGCAGCTACACTCCCTCAATACATGATTAGATGGCTATCATGCTTGTTATTATAGTAGAGAAAAGGACCAGCTTTCTCTTATGCTCTCAACAATATACATGTATTTTGTATTTGTAGCTGAATTCTGTTTTCTCTTGTGTGTATTTGTATGTAATTTAGATATAGAATCAATGGATTCTGGTAGGCATTTGCGTTCTATACCAGGTATTTGCATGTGGGAATTCTTGCTTTATATTCTTCTACATATTGTGGTGAAACTTGCTGTGTGTGTTGCTGTTTATATATACGTATAAAATACACAAACATGTAAAGGCATCTTAATTTGGCATAGATGGATATACTGATATGGAGGAAAAGAATAATCTTTCAATTCTTTGCCCATTTCTAGGACTAAACCCAAACAGAACCTTTGTAGTATTTGAAATGTTGTGGTTGAATTTTCTCTTCACTTTTTTTTTCATTCACATTCTCCATCCGAATTTCAGATGTGAGGTTGTGACTGAAACAAGAAGGGCCATCATTATGTTGAAATTGTTCTTGTGGTATTTCTAGTCTAAACAGAAAATACTGGAAAGATCATGAGAATTCCAGGCAAAGGGGTCAATCTTGAAGTCCCATGAAAGTCAGTTGGAGTTTGGCATGAATAAGGACTGCAGGATTTAGCTATAAGAGTTCATTTGCTACGTAAGCTCTGGGTAAGCATCTGAACTCTAGGAATGTGGCATAACTTTTAGATCATTCTTGATGGGAATCTTGTTCCAGGACTAATCTTGCCAGGCCATTAGGGAAGGCGAACATAAGGAGAAGAGACCTAAAATGGCAAGACTTGGGCTCATCCTGAGGAACTGAGGAAACTGCTGAGGAACTTTAAAGATCAGGACAAGGGCCGTGAAACAGAACTGGAAGGGAGCCACTGTGATATGTTCTGTTTACAATGCCTTGTAGTGGACTGTTGTGTGCCAGAGCTTCCATGAGTACTTCTTGGTCTTCCCCAGACAGTGTTGCAATGTGTCACCTGGAGGAGACATGAGCATACATGCGTGTGGCTAAGTCATCATTGGAGAGGAATGGGTATAATTTCCTGACTTGCTGAAGACATTTCTTGCCAACACTGCTCTTTATATATCTAGGAGAGAATGAGCGTAATAGCCACAGAATCACCACGTAACTAACCTTGATAGTTGGAGGGCAGATGTCCTTAATAGAGAGTAGTGAGGTCTCTACTTTCCCAGTGCAGCTTTGAAACTCCCTGATTTCTAATGGGACCTGAATTACCTCAGTCCCACTCTGTCTGGTAACCCTGATGGGAATACCCTGCTGTACCATTAAAACAGCAGCCTTCACTGAGACAACAGCCCTGTTCCCAGAATAGAGGTAATAAATCCGTGACAGGTATTTCTGAAAACTGTTTGAAAATTTTTAATACTGAAGTTGCCAAATGAAGAATTTTTTAAAAAGAGACTAATTCAAACTCCAGCAAATATATTCTTAGTCAGTGCTTTAACTAACTGTTGAGTGCTCAGAAGCCTAAATGCATGGGGTATGCTCGGGGAAGTGTGAAACAGACCTTGTGTAGCTCAAGCAGTAATCCTTTCTGCGTGTTACCTTCTGTTCCTTTAGGCAGTGCAGCTGACGTGATTTGGAGAGCAGTCTTCCAACATCCTAAGAATTCCTAACTTTCAAATGAGCATTACAAATACGCAGGTGGCATTCATAAATTAGAACGCTCTAAACGGAGCCCTTGTAACTTGTGCATTCATATGTTGCAGTGGCAAAGCTATGAAATTTCTGATTTTTGTCACACTCTGATAAGATTAAAAAACACAGTTAAATTTGCTCCTGCTGGCTGAATTGCAGAAGTAATTTCTCATACAACTGAAATCTAAAACTTTGGAGATTTCTTGCCCAGTGGGATGGAAAGTAATTTATCAATTTCTGTTAACTTTATCCACCAATCAGGGAAGTGTTTATTTTCGTTTTAGAAAAGCCATAACATGTGCCACCTACATTTCATAAGCAGATGTGAATTTCAGAAAGCAAACAGCTAAAGCTAAATGTCTCTCCCTCTTTAGGAAAGCTCCCTGGATAAGTAAAATGAAGTTTTGTATTTGCTTTGCAACTCTTACAAGGGAAATTCAAAAATCACAAGCATGGTGTGCCGAGACAGTTTTAAGGCACTTTGAGCTGCTTTGTGTTGGGAGCTCTTGGCCTTTCAAACCTCTCCTAGGCCTTGTCTACACTACCACTTACTTCGGAATAATTTACGTCACTTGGGGGTGTGAATAAGCCACTCTGCTGAGTGATGTAAGTTACACTGAGCACTGGTGAGGACAGCGCTATGTCAGTGGGAGAAGCTCTCTTCTGTCGGCCTCTCGTGGAGGTCATTTTATTATGCCGATGGGAGAGCTCTCTCCCGTCAGCATAGAGTGTCTTCACCGGACAGTGTTTCTAGTGTAGACTAGCCCTTAGTCTTGTACATACACATCTGAATTTCCTTCAGTGGTTGCTCATTTGATACACAAACATTTGCTAGAGACTTAAGATGACCACCCATTACATTCCTTTCCTGGCCTACAGGGCAGGAAAGAGGAGTTGCCCATCCTTTATAACAACAAGAGTAGGGATATGTATTGTGTTCACTCTGGGTAAAAATGCAAAGTATAGGGTTTGCTTGAAAGGATAATTTAGTTCCTTGAGTTACCTGCACTAGAAAGCTTGGAGGGAAGAGATACCTCCGAGTGAGTCAGCTGTATTGATTTCTGCCTCTAAGGAAAGTAGGAAGAAGAGAATATTTACTGTACTAAAACACCGGAGCGTTAAAGCAATTCATATTGGAGATTATCTTCCAGGTTTAATTCTCCTCTTGGCTTTGTCTTTGCAGAAGGGAAAGCTGAACGATGTATCAATGGAGGACAATGAGGGAGTTTTATATGTACAATAAACCATTTCAGGCCAAGATATGGACTCTTAAAGAAGACTTGTACCCAGCTTGCTCTGTGGCGTGTTTTGTGAAACAATTTTCACATTATTATAAACTCAAATATATTTGAGATTTTAAAAACTCTCATTTCTAAACCTGGTCACTTTCAATGACTATCTTAACATTGGTGTATTATCAGACACAATCAGAGTAGGTAAGGTTAAAAACCATTTTCATTATAATTGTTTTGTTTCAGTTTATATCAGAACCTTTGGGCTCTATTTTTCCATGCTTGGTCTGTGCATGGAGTTCTGGGAGGGTAAGATGGGGCTTACAAACCCAAAATAAGGCCTAGGCAGGGGAACGGCTGGAGCACGACTGGGCCAGGAAAGCTCAGGCACTACTGAGCATGCTCTTGGGGAAAGAAGCAGTATAAAGAGAGTTCCAAGCTAGGGGGAGGAACACAAACAGTGCCCTGAGACAGGAAGAGCTGAAGCACTTACTGAAGAGGTTCTGCTGTCAGGGCCGGCTCTGGCTTTTTTGCCGCCCCAGGCAAAAAAGCCTCTGGCCGCCCCCCCGCCCCCCCAGCGCCGCAGGGGAGGGCGCGGGGGGGGGAGGGCGGCCGGAGCCCCGGGGGGGAGGGCGGTGAGCCCGGCCGGGGCTCCGCTCTCCCCGGCGGCCAGAGCACTGGGGGGAGGGCGCCGGGGGGGAGGGCGGCCGGAGCCCTGGGAGGAGGGCGGAGTGCCCGGCCGGGGCTCCGCTCTCCCCGGCGGCCAGAGCGCCAGCGGGGAGGGCAGCCAGAGCCCTGGGAGGAGGGCGGAGTGCCCGGCCGGGGCTCCGCTCTCCCCAGCGGCCAGAGCGCCGGGGAGGAGGGCGGCGAGCCCCGGCCGGGGTTCCGCTCTCCCCCCCGGCGGCCAGAGCCCTGGGAGGAGGGCGGAGTGCCCGGCCGGGGCTCCGCTCTCCCCGGCGGCCAGAGCGCCGGGGGGGAGGGCAGCCGGAGCCCTGGGAGGAGGGCGGAGTGCCCGGCCGGGGCTCCGCTCTCCCCAGCGGCCAGAGCGCCGGGGGGAGGGCGGCGAGCTCGGCCGTGGCCCCGCTCTCCCCTGCGGCCAGAGCGCCGGGGAGGAGGGCGGCGAGCCCCGGCCTGGGCTCCGCTCTCCCCGGCGGCGGGAGCCGGAGCGCCGCGCCGCCCCCCTCCAGGTGTCGCCCCAAGCACAAGCTTGGTGGGCTGGTGCCTGGAGCCGGCCCTGTCTGCTGTGTGTCTTTTCCCCTGTCCCTTGTTGGAGACATCACCCAGAGGGAGGGAGAACAATGTGGGGCACCAAAGGGTTGTCTGCATCAGCCCTGAGACTCTGGGGGTTTGGCGCAAAGGACTATAATCAAACAGCAGCCATGCCCTAAACTGAGATTCATAGATTCATAGATTCTAGGACTGGAAGGGACCTCGAGAGGTCATCAAGTCCAGTCCCCTGCCCGCATGGCAGGACCAAATACTGTCTAGACCATCCCTGATAGACATTTATCTAACCTACTCTTAAATATCTCCAGAGATGGAGATTCCACAACCTCCCTAGGCAATTTATTCCAGTGTTTAACCACCCTGACAGTTAGGAACTTTTTCCTAATGTCCAACCTAGACCTCCCTTGCTGCAGTTTAAGCCCATTGCTTCTTGTTCTATCCTCAGAGGCTAAGGTGAACAAGTTTTCTCCCTCCTCCTTATGAGATGTCGGATGTGATAGCAAGTGACCAAGGGGAAGGTGAACAGGAGGTGGGTCAAGTGTAGACCAGCACATGCTGTCACACTTTCAGGGAGTGAGAAGACCTGGGTCCCCCTACTCACCCCAGATTCCCCTATGCCTAGTCCTAGGATGGGCAGGACTAGGGTGTTCCCAGCAAGAAAGCTGACCCCTAGCCAGGCGTCCCTGAAACATTGAAGTGAAAGAGAGACTAGAGCGGCAGGGCCTGACCACTAGGCCTGCTGGCTGAAAAGACAAACTCTCTGCAGCAGGGTTAAGTAAAACCTTTTTTGTTTTAAGTGTCATGTAGGTGACTATATTTTTTTCTTCCCCATTTGGAGAAAAAAATCATTGCAACTTTTGTTTTTTAGTGAAGGATAAGTTAAAAATGACTGAACTCTGAACAGTAAGGTTGATGCATAAATATCCCTTATAGTGCGGTTCTAGTCAGAAAAGTGGTTCTATAAAAATGGCACCTTCTTACTCAGCTGACCTGCTCTCTGTGTGTATTCAGAATCAGATCACTTACTTCAGTGACAGAAATAGGCCTGCACTAGAGCTGGGTGAATTTTTTTGGCAAATAGTAAATTTGTTGAAAAATGCATTTTGGTGGGACGGGGGGAGGGGAGCACAAAAGCTATTCATGAATTTGGGTGAACAGTTTCAGCCAAAAAACCTGAAATAAAAAATTTCAGAAATATTGAAATAGTGTGTGCTGGGGAAAAAAAAAAATCAAAACAGCTTCAAAAATGTAATTTCATAATGACAGTTTTGAAATGTAAAGTTGATTCAAAGCAACCTTTCTTTTTGACCTGAATGAATTTTTGGGGTTTTTTCATTTCATTGAGTAATTTTTTTGGGGGGGGGGGTTAGTTAAAAAAAACTAATTTCCCCCCAAATCGTTTGGCCACAGACCCGAAAAATCAGTTTTTTGCTTGTTGGCCCTGCAGAGACAACCTAGCTAACAGACAGGATTCTATTCCATCTTGTGCATTAAGGGCCTGATCCAAAACCATAGAAATGAATGGGAGCCAATTGACTTCAATAGGCTTTCAATCAGGCCCTACAATAATTGTTTACTGATGTCCAATCAGTTACACCTATGCAAGCCCACTGGAAATAATAGTGCTGTAGGTGTAGACAAGGGCCTAGCTTAGCCTACAGAATCTTTCTTATTACGGACTATGTGTGAGATGGAAAGACTGTCAGAGCCCAGGCTGAGTTTGTGGGGTCAGTAGTTAGAAAAAAAACCCATATGTCTACTTGTAAACTGACCACATTTGATATGGAAACTGATTAACAGACAATAAACATGGACTCATACAACATTATTTTAGAGGCCCCTTTCAGAATGGAACTGCACCTTAAATATGAATAAGGACTTGGCTAAACTGGGGTGTAGGGGGAGGAGGAATTGGATGAGAGCTAACACAATTAAAGCTTCAAAATGCATCTACTAAAAAGCTGATTAGGCTGATGAGTGAGTGACAATAACAAATAATTACTTGGAACAGTATTAGCATAAATTCCACTTAATGGGAATTGATTTAGTGAGTGCCATGTAGTAAAGTGGTGACTTCCTGAATGTTAAATAAAATCTGCTTCCTGATACACAAGTTGCCAAATAAAGATAAAGGGGCATATTGTACTAGGTACCCAGGAGGTCTAGGGTAATAGAAGGCTGGATTCTGCTAGCCTCAGAAAAGGCACAGGCAACTGTAAAGGCAAATAGTTCCAGAGCTTGGAATTTTCCTTTATTTAAAAAACAAATCAAACAAATAAACCAAGTCCACTTCACTCCAGAAGCATCACATTTATAAAACACAAATATTTTTAAAAGACCACTACCATTAAATAGAACTTTAAGGCTGAGAAATCAAGCACTCAAAAGTATGAAATGGAAGGGAAGTTTGAAAGGTTAACCTTAACTCTGCTCCTGTGTTCTTATACTTAAATATACTTAAACTCTGGATATCATTATTATAAATCTTTGTCAAATAATACAACATAATACAAACTAGATTTTTTTAACACCACCCTAATACAGTACATAAGTCTTCAAACTTGGGTTAATTCTTAAGTCTGAATGAGATCTACTAAACAAGCAATGTTTGAAGAAAACCTGTTCACTTGGTCTAGCTATGGTCGTTTAAAACTGAATGATCCAAAATTTGAAATGGTGATATAAAATAAAAATCAGAGGTCTGGCTAATGTGCAGCCTAGGATCTTCCCAGAATTAGCTAATAAACTTCTTGAATCATTCATGATTATTTTTGAATAGTGGAGGAGCATGTGAGATATTAGACGTTTTGAGAGGGAATGGGGGTGGAGGAGCAAATGTGATATCAACTAATGGAAATCACTATCTGTCCTTAGTAAAATAATGAAACAAATCTTAAAGGAAAAATATCTGCAAGCACCAAAAGGCTATTGGAATCATAAGAAATAAATGCAGAGGTTTATAAAGAGTAAATCATCCCTGACAACCTTGATTGCCTTTTTTAATTACAAAATGTGTGGCCCCTGGGAAGGACGGCATAGACGTAATATACAGTACAGCTCTAGATACTAGGAAAGGATTTGATACAATGCCTACTATCTTGACCAATTAATTGTTACTGACTTGGGGATAAGCACTGTCACATGGATGGAAGGAGTATAAATAAATGGCAATGATTTGCAACCAAGTATTGAATCCTGGAGAGGTGTCCACCTGGGGTGTCGCGGGGATCACTGTTGGGCTCGATTTTATTTACCATCTTTATTCATGCCTTGGAAGAGAAGGGTAAACAGCACATTTATTAAATCCAGCCACTAAATTGGGAGGTGTAGCAGAGGATGGACTAATCACTTTATCATTCACTAGGTGTACTGAGCTTGTATAATTTAGTATACACAGATTAAAAGTAGAAATAAATCCTGCCTGATAGGAAATTTATTTCCTAAGTTTATATTTAGAACTATGGTTTATTTCCTTCTGATACTATATATCTATTCTTTGTATGCTATAAAGCATCTGCTTTTCCCTCCTTCTCACGATTGTTTATATATTAAGAAAAGTGGAAATAACAAACATTTATATAAAAAAAATTGTGCAAACACTAATGGGGCTGGGGAAATAATACAGAGGGATCAAAGAAGGCTAGAAGGATGGGGGCAGATCATGTGCTGGTGAGCCCATGTGGCTTTATTCCTGTCTGTGCAAAAGTGGGTGTGTAAGCAACTGTTTACCTGGCACTGTCCCCCAGTTTGCATAGGGATGACTGGGGAGGGTAGAATCACAGATGACTCTCTTACCTCCCCCAAACCCCTTCCCAGAGAATTTCCAGAAAAGCTAATACCGCCTGAGGCTATATTGACTTTCTGTGGAACCCTCTGCACTGTGTGAAGCCCCCTTTAATTCAGTCCCTTTCCCTCCTGGAAGGCCCCTGTAAGTGTAGTGAGATGTCCCTGGAATTGCATCTCTATTGAGTACTGATCTCTAGGTAACCAGGGGAGAAAGGGAGCCCTGGAGCCAGTGTGAAGGCAGAGAGACTGTGCATGGCTAGCTTTGGCCTCCAGAGCATCCTGGGAGTGACACTTCTTTGCTGCTTTCACAGGGGGCACACCTTCCGCTTCACGCGCCATTGGATCCTTAGTACACAGTCAGTTTTCTCCTTTTAATTTAACTTTTTAGTAATTTTAATGCCTGTGAAAAAGGCTAGACTGACAGCCTTTAGAGACAGAGATCTAATCACTGGGCAGTTACAGAAGAAGCAGGTGCACAAGCTTTTCCTCCCTAAAAATGTGGCCAAACCTTTTCTGGGAGGAAGCAGTTTAGGAGGGTGAATAGTGAGTTATCACATGGGCACTTATTCTCTAGGAATTGGAACGAAACCCCTTCTGCCTAGAACGTATGTTACATAGGCCACCAAACAGCTGTTGAATGGTCCGTGCTTGGTAAATATAGGAGTGGTCTGGATTCGGTCCAGTAGCCTAAGAGCGAAAGGCTCTGTGTTACCAAGTGCCTGAGCCATCTTCATTAGTAAAAACCTATCTATTTTTTAACAATCATCCATACTGATTGGGCTTGACTGTGCTCTCCTTATAAAAATGTCTATCAGAGTGATTAAGCATCGTATAGAAAGTGCAGTCACTCCTTCCCTGTTTCCACAGACACTTTTGCAGGCATTTTGTTCTGAAGTACCCTCCCCAAAGTCTGATCAATCAGAACCATCTGGCGTGGTTGAGTTATTCCTATGAGCAAGCGTTGGAGCCTGCACGTGGATGCAATTAGGATCAGTTGGAACCTCTGCTTTAACTTTGTGCTGGAAACTTAAATGAAAAATCAGAAATCCTCCAAAAAAAGAATGGGCTGCCAGAATTAATAAGAAAGGGCTTGAATGGGCCTTGTTTAGGGACAGTGTAGAGTGACCCCATCCCAGGGCTGCATTGGGGACATCCTGCTTCAAGTGAGTCAGGGTGGTCTTGGAGTTCCCCACACATGCAGGGGAAGCTTTCCTACAACTATAATCTTTTATTGTGGGCTGTAGATTATTGCCCCATGTGCAGCCAGCCAGTCCCTGAGGCCCATTTTCTCTTTATTCCCTTTGAGACACCATGTACCTCCTGGGAAATAAGGGAGGTGGAACCTTGGCACTGCTCTGAACACAGAGATTGCAGTTCTGTGTGTTCTTTACATGGGTTGCTCAAGTGAGGGAGGCTCCTTGCACCCTCTCCTCTATTCCTACCATGTGCTCACATAAGGGCCAGACAGAATCTGGCCCAAACTAAGACAGCAGCAGGTGTCATTTAAAAGAAACACCCCTGTGATGCTTCTTTGGGGGTACCCAGCATTGTCAGGCACCTTGCTACCAGCTGTCCTTCACATAAGGAAGCCTTGTCTGCTTGCCATGGGTCAACTCCCCAACTCAACTAGCCATGGGCACCACAAGCACTCCTCTCTAGTCCTTGCAGGCCCTGCTGTCTCTACAGGTTAGCGATAGGCACACTCCAACTCTTGAGCCCTCCGAGGGCCTCCCTGGAGGATCCAGCCCCTGGTCCACTGGACACTCAGTGTTCACAGATTTGCTGCTTCCAAAGAAGCAGTGCGCCCGAGCTTACCAGCTTCACCTCAGATCATCACTTGGCTTAACATGCAGCACTCAGATTTGTTTATTTTGAAATCAGATAAAAGTTTACTAAACATAACATGGAGATTCAAGTGAGAGCAAGTAGAAATATTGGAAACAAATGGTAGCATATAAAAATCATAACACACATTCTAGAGCCTAGACTTAATTAACTAGGTACATGCACATCTTGTGGAGTAATGCTCACCCAGCGTTTTGCAGTCAGGCTTAGCTATGATCCCTCCTCCCCCATGTTCATAAGACAAACATGCTGTTAGCTTGCCTCCTCAGTGAAGGATCCAGGGGGTATGTCTGCACCCCCCCCCGATATACCCCAACATTCCATTGTCTATAAACAGGGGTTGTTTTTATTTTTCCTGCAGCTTGTTTTTATTTTTCCCCTCTAAATTTCCCCCTCTTGAAGATTTTTGCTCTTGACTAGCATTTCCCCCCTCTTGACTAGCATTTGACTCTGTGTGCAAACAGGCATCCAGGATCAATACACACACGACCAGACAGAGATAAGTGTCTGCTACCTCCTGCTTGAAAGGAACCTAACTGAGACTTGTCACTGCCTGGTTACCTGCCTCAAGAACACAATTTTCAGTATAGATACATACTCAAATATTATCCTTGCATACATTCTTAAAATGATTATGACAACCAGTGGGGTCATGGGGCTTGGTAGAGACCTCACATGCCACCCTTCAGTGATATATTATGTATATATCTGACCCAGTGGCTCCCAGTAAAAGTCTATGCATCCCCTGTACCCTCTGCCAGTTGGCACCCTGGGTCACGCCCCCTTCAATACACCTGATATTTTCTCTTATTGAAAGCAGATCCACCAAAGTGATAGCAAAGAAAACACCACTTTATCACATAGTGCGCTTTTAACAGGATGCTAGTGCACCACCGCCATCCAGCCAATCTTCCCCTGCTTCTCTGTCTCTGCTGCACAAATCACATGGTCGAATGCCCTTCATGGTTCTTGGATTTGAGTCTATCCTGTAAAGATTAAATAGGGTATGATTATTAAATGCTGTTTAAAGGCCCGATTTAGCACCTCTTACTTGGGCAAAACTCCCAGTGACTTCAAATGACTCTGAGAGGAAATATAGCTATTTGGAGGGCAAATGGCTTTAAAAGTATGCTATCAGCTAATGCAAAAGAAGGGGCTGCTGTTTTTATCTGAGACTTTCCTTTAGATTCCTGCCTAAAATATGCAGTGATTTGCGTTTAAATGTAATTATTTAAAAAATTTATTTCCAGGAATGAGCTGTGAGGCTTCAGTCTTTTGAAGTATCTATCTCTGCAAAGGGCACATGTCCAAAGGAAAGGATTTCTGGATAGCTCTTGCACTGTGTTTGCTGGTATAATTCAGGAGGGTGGTAAAGGTTTAACACTTGCCTGAGGCAAGCTCTAGGCATACTGGCATTGCAGCTGTATCGCTGCTTTGCAAGCAGAAAAGTGGTACCATATAGACCGATGAGAGATACACGCACAAGGGAGGGGTAGAGGATTCCAAGAGGTTTCAAAACATACAACTTTTGTGTGTGTGTGCGTGTTTAAAAAAACCCTCCTAAAAGATTATCTTAGAAAAGTGTTTAATTCAGTATTTTCAGAGTTTGACATCTATAGGCCTGAGGCTGGTCTGCTACCTTGAATTGAAACCAGTGTAATTCCACTGATTTCACTGGGGTTGCTCCAGACTTACACCAGCGTAAATGAGAGCAGAGTTGGGTGCATTATGTAGAGCTGAGGCCCAAGCCATAATTTTGGATCAGGGTCTGAATTTCACACCCTAAAAGTTGGAGCCGTGTTCAGATCTGGGGCGCTTGTTAGGCCCATTTTAAAGGCAGGGGCAATTGGTGAAATTCAGATCCAGTTCTGGATTTGCCCGTCTCCAATACTAAACATTCCAGAATAGGACTTTACACTTATAAGCATAATCCATGCTTTTATTATTAGTAGTAAAATTCTACCTTACATGAATTTAATGATTATTATGCCAGATGCTGGATTAAGTTCACTGGGCACTGAAGTGCATTACAGAGCCAGAATCAGGGACAGCATGCACCGTTCATGTGCAGCATTCTCCACCCCTCCCATTGCTCTTCTGGAAGGGCCACTTGAACACTGTCATCGGTGGCCAAAGGTCTGTGTTTAGAAAGCATGTTTATAACCTATAGGGGTGGGAGCCAAACTGTCTTTGACACTAGGTTAGAACATGCTATTTTTAAACATAATTCTTTTGTCAGTTTAGCTAGGACAGAGGAAGGAGATCGTATGGTGATTCCATTTCCATACTGCTTCATTTCCTGGTTTCTTTAGAGAGAGAGTTGATACACTGGCCAATTTTGAGTTACTTCAGTGATGTCACAAGGCAGTGAAAGGTGGGGCCGAATTTGTCCCCTTGAGTGTATGCTGAAAGCCATTCTGCTTTGTTACATTTTTCATAGCAGGACAACTTGGGTTTATCGCACCCCACAGCGACGTACCTGGGTCAGTTTAAATTTCTGTCTCTGTAATGCACTTCAGGGCCTTTGGCAGGGCCGGTGCAACCACTTAGGCAAACTAGGCGGTCGCCTAGGGCACCCAGTGGTTGGGGGCGTCTGAGATTTTTCCTCCCTCCTCTCCCTTCCCCTCACACAGAGTGCGGCGCGGCTGATTGGGCGCCTGGGCCTGATTCAGCCGCTCCCATTGGCCTCCAGCAGGCAGAGTCCCTCCCCCGCTCCTCCCCCTTGCCTCAGCTTCGCGTTGCCAGCACGCTGTGCGCGGGGCTGTGGGCTCCGCAGCCTGTTTGTTTTGGCTGCACGTGGAGCCAGCGCCTGGAGCAGCATGGTGGTAAGGGGAGTCCCGGGGGGGCTGTCAGGGGGTGGGAGGAGGGTTGGATGGGTCGGGAGTTCGGGGGGGCTGTCAGGGGGTGGGGGTGTGGAAAGGGATCTGAGCAGTCAGGGCACAGGGAGCAGGGGGAGGGTTGGATGGGTCGGCAGTTCTGGGGAGGTCTCTTGGGGCGGGGAGTGGTTGGATGGAGCGTGGGAGTCCCGGGGGTCTGTCTGGGGGCGGGGGTGTGGATAAGGGTTGGGGCAACCATGGGACAGGTAGGGGGTAGGGTCCTAGGGGGGCAGATAGGGTGGTGGGGGTCTCAGGAGGGAGCAGTCAGGGGACAAGGAGCAGGGAGGCTTAGGTAGGGGGTGGGGTTCTGGGGGGCAGGTAGGGGCAGGGGTCCCAGGAGGGGGCAGCCAGCGGACAAGGAGCGGGGGCGGTTGGGCGTTCTGAGGGGGGTGGGAAGTGGGAGGGAATGGATGTGGGTGGGGCTCTCCCCCCATCCTCTTTTTTGATTGTTGAAATATGGTAACCCTAAAAAAGTGGTGCCCTGGCTCGGAAGGGAGGAGCCGCCTTCCAGAGGGACTGGAGAGCCAGAGCATCGGCTTGCGGGGGTGGCAAGCCCCAGCTATGGAGCAGCTGGCGCGGCACAGGGGGCAGCAGCCCTGCAAAGGCGGCGGCACCGCTAGCGGGGAGCAGCCGCGCCTCCTGCCCAGGCTGCGGCCCGGCGTGCCCCCTCCCCCCCCCGGGGGCTCCTGCAGGCTGCAGCAGTTGCATGTGGTCGGCGGACCCGTGCACCCCCCGGCTCCCCCCTCGCCGTGCTCGGGCTCTGCGGCTCCCAGGCATGTGAGCTACCAGGACGCAGGGCCCTGAGCCTACTCTGGGAGGGGCAGCGCACGGCAGTGGTGGTTCACACTCCCGGGAGCCGCAGAGCCCGAGCGTGGCAGGGGGGAGCCGGGAGGTGCACGGGGGCTGCCGCCCGCATGCATCCACTGCAGGAGCCCCCGGGGGGGCGCCAGGTGGGTTGCAGCCCGGGCAGGCGCACCCCCCGGCTTATCCCTCAACGCGCTCAGGTTCTGCGGCTCCCGGGCGTGTGAGCCGCCGCTGCCCGTCCCGGAGCAGGCTCAGGGCCCTGCGCCCCGGCGGCAGCTCACATGCCCGGGAGCCGCAGAGCCTGAGCACGGTGAGGGGGCAGCCGCGGGGCGCATGGGGGCCTGCATCTGCTGCAGCCTGTAGGAGCCCCGGGGGGGGGGTGCCCGGTTGCAGCCTGGGCAGGAGGGGCGGGGGGTGTGGCTGCTCCCCGCTAGCCGCGCCACTGCTTTTGCAGGGCTGCTGCCCCCCTGCGCCGCATCGGCTCCTCCATGGCTGGGGCTCGCTGCCCCTGGAAGCCGATGCTCTGGCTCTCCGGTGCCTCCAGAAGGCAGCTCTTCCCTGCCGAACTGCTGCAGTGGCCCAAGTGGCCCGGCAAAGCCAGTGAGTGGACTCGGAGCGGGGACCGCTGAGGTGGGGAGGGCTCGTGGAGGGGCTGTGCACCATCCAGGGGAGTTCAGGGGGCGGGGAGGGGGGAACCTGGTCTGGGGAGCAGCCCCTGGGCGTGGCTGGCCCCTGGGGTCTATAAAGGCTCGTTTGAATTTGCCCCTCAATTAACCGATGTGCCGGGGGGGAGGGGGTGCAAGGTGGAAGTTTTGCCTAGGGCACAAAATATCCTTGCACCGGCCCTGGCCTTTGGATAATACTGTTGCCTATTTTTCACCCCTTTACTAATAGTAACAAGGGCATTCTGATTTTCCCCATCCCTGAAAAACAGACCAGGATGGACCCCTCAAGAATTTTTCAGCATTTGTTATACTTTTGTCTGTTTGACCCCTAATTCTCTCAGCAACCTCTCATAACGCTTCTTCCTTCCTTCTTTTGACTCATCAGGCAATGCCAATCAGCTACTTTCTCACAACAGCCTTCACAGCATCCTAAATGATGTTTTCAGACATCCCTTCAGTAACACTGATCTTACAAATCAGTTTCCTCACCACTTTCTCTACTAAAATAGTAGTTTCTAATTAGAATCCTCAATCCTTCTCTCTTCTCTCCCCCCCCCCACCCCCGCCCAGGGCCAGATTAATCCTTGGTATTGCCCCATTGACCTCAGTGGATTTACAATTGGAATGTAGTGTGCCTGTAGTATTCCAGTTCTGGATGGTCGTAGTGATAAGTTTACTGTGCAGTTTTACTAACTCTATTTAGTAGGTGCCATTTAAAAAAAAAAAAAAAGTATTGCTCTGTGGTATTTGGACTTTACTGTGATATTTGTAGCATTTCCTATAGTTAGAATAGGAAGTAGTGCAGTAAAGTCAAATTCTGAGGTGCTGTAAATGTTTATTTTAAAGCACTCACTGTATGCTGACAAAAGATACACCTAATACTTTGGTCTATAAATATAAAAATTGATCCAAGACTATGTCCGGGGAGGGAGAGAAAGAAGTGACATTTTTCTGTTGGAGAAGTTGCTGCTGGTGAGTATCAGTTACATCCAGACCTTCCTTATTTTTTTTTAGTTACTCCTTGTATAGTGATCTTTGGCTTTTCTTTTTTTTTTAAATTGGTTTTACTTGTTTTTGTCAGAATCATAGAAGATTAGGGTTGGAAGAGACCTCAGGAGGTCACCTAGTCCAACCCCCTGCTCAAAGCAGGCCCAACACCAACTAAATTATCCCAGCCAGGGCTTTGTCAAACCAGGCCTTAAAAACCTCTAAGGATGGAGATTCCACCACCTCCCTAGGTAACCCATTCCAGTGCTTCACCACCCTCCTAGTGAACTAGTGTTTCCTAATATCCAACCTAGACCTCCCCCACTGCAACCTGAGACCATTGCTTCTTGTTCTGTCATCTGCCACCACTGAGAACAGCCTAGCTCCATCCTCTTTGGAACCCCCCTTCAGGTAGTTGAAGGCTGCTATCAAATCCTCCCCCCCCGCCAGTCTTCTCTTCTGCAGACTAAATAAGCCCAGTTCCCTCAGCCTCTCCTCGTAAGTCATGTGCCCCAGCCCCCTAATCATTTTCGTTGTCCTCCACTGGACTCTCTCCAATTTGTCCACATTCTTTCTGTAGTGGGGGGCCCAAAACTGGACGCAATACTCCAGATGTGGCCTCACCAGTGCTGAATAGAGGGGAATAATCACTTCCCTCGATCTGCTGGCAATGCTCCTACTAATGCAGCCCAATATGCCGTTAGCCTTCTTGGCAACAAGGGCACACGGTTGACTCATATCCAGCTACTTGTCCACTGTAATCCCCAGGTCCTTTTCTGCAGAACTGCTGCTTAGCCAGTTGGTCCCAGGCCTGTAGCAGTGCATGGGATTCTTCTGTCCCAAGTGCAGGACTCTGCACTTGTCCTTGTTGAACCTCATCAGATTTCTTTTGGCCCAATCCTCCAATTTGTCTAGGTCACTCTGGAACCTATCCCTACCCTCCAGCATATCTACCTCTCCCCCCAGCTTAGTGTCATACACGAACTCGCTGAGGGTGCAATCCATCCCATCATCCAGATCATCAATGAAGATGTTGAACAAAACCAGCCCCAGGACCAACCTCTGGGGCACTCCACTTGATACCGGCTGCCAACTAGAAATCGAGCCATTGATCACTACCCATTGAGCCTGACGATCTAGCCAGCTTTCTATCTAGGGTGACCAGATGTCCCGATTTTATAGGGACAGTCCCGATATTTGGGCCTTTGTCTTATATAGGTGGCTATTACCCCCCACCCCATCCCGATTTTTCATACTTACTATCTGGTCACCCTATTTCTATCCACCTTATAGTCCATCCAATCCATACTTCTCTAACTTGCTGGCAAGAATGCTGTGGGAGACCATATCAAAAGCTTTGCTAAAATCATGGTATATCACATCCACCATTTTCCCCATATCCACAGAGCCAGTTATCTCATCATAGAAGGCAATCAGGTTGGTCAGGCATGACTTGCCCTTGGTGAATCCATGTTGACTGTTCCTCTCCTCAAAGTGCTTCAAAATGGATTCCTTGAGGACCTGCTCCATAATTTTTTGGGGGACTGAGGTGGGGCTGACTGGTCGCTAGTTCCGCAGATTCTTTTTCTTCCCTTTTTTAAAGATGGGCACTATATTTGCCTTTTTCCAATCGTCAGGGACCTCCCCCGATCGCCACAAGTTTTCAAAGATAATGGCCAATGGCTCTGCAATCACATCAGCTAACTCCCTTAGCACCCTTGGATGCATTGCATCCAGCCCCATGGACTTGTGCATGTCTAGCTTTTCTAAATAGTCTTTAACCTGCTCTTTCTCCACTGAGGGCTGCTCACCTCCTCCCCATACTGTGCTGCCCAGTGCAGCAGTCTGGGAGCTGACCTTGTCTGTGAAGACCGAGGAGGGAGGGGGGGAAAGCATCGAGTACTTCAGCTTTTTCCACATCGTCTGTCACTATGTTGCCTCCCCAATCAGTAAGGGTCCTACACTTTCCCTGACCACCTTCTTGTTGCTAACATACCTGTAGAAACCCTTCTTGTTACCCTTCACATCCCTTGCTAGCTGCTACTCCAATTGTGCTTTGGCCTTCCTGATTACACCCCTGCATGCTCAAGCAATATTTTTGTACTCCTTCCTAATCATCTGTCCAAGTTTCTACTTCTTGTAAACTTCCTTTCTGTGTTTAAGCTCACCAAAGATTTCTCTGTTAAGCCAAGCAGGTCACCTGCCATATTTGCTATTCTTTGCTATTCTTGTCTCTGGACCTTCCTTGCCAATGGCCCAATCTTGTGAGATCCTGAGCGCCCTCAGCTCCAGCTGAATGAAATAGCTTTTGCAGGAGTTTGACATTTCACAGGACTGGACCTCCAAAGAAAAAAATATACTATTTTAGGTCTTAATCCTGAAGTGCTGAGCACCTGCAACTCCCACTGAACGTCACTCTGTAGTATAAATAAGCCAAACATTTCAGATTTGGGTGTCTACATTTAAGTACCTTACATAAAAAGGGACCTAATATTCAAAGCTGCTGTGCAACTGCTGGCTTCAGTGGAAGCTGTAGATCCTCAACTCCTTTGAAAATTGCTAATTATTTTGCAGATGATCTTCAAGAGACTTGTAAAAAATTCTCAGCTGTGCCTCTTATTTGAGGGAAGATGGGTCAAGTGGGATGAACAAGTTAAAATCAGTCATTGATACAACTTGAATTACCATATGCAACTCAGTTTACGCTGCCATATATTTGAAACCCTCTCTCATTGCTGATGCAAGAAAATAGCAATTTTGTTCACTAGGTCTGTATGGTTCAGAGATTTTCTGCTTCCTATATTGTCAGCCCCATTTAACTTTTACCACTCAACTGTGTTGACCACAGAGAAATAACATACTGAAACAGACTAACACATCCCTTTTAGCTGCTTCTTGCAACCCTTTTCAGCTACAGCCTATGCCTGAATTAGTGTTCACCCAGCTGTAACAGTGCATGTGTAGCTTGTTGGGCATGTTCTGGTTTTCCCTATAGCCTCAGAGTTTGCCACCTCTGTTCTCATTCACTGTTAAAGAGCCATGTAACTGGATCTGCACGAAGATGTGGCAAGCTGATGCAGTGCTTCACTACTGCATGTACTGAGCCATGACATTAGCAGTCCCCAGCTGCCGCAAGACCTAGTGAAAAGTGCATTAAAATAAAATGTTGACATGGAGAAACATTTTGCATCAGGAATACTGAGATCCTTTCAGGTATAGTCATGCTGTAAGGAAGCAGGACTGAAATAGATGGATCTGTACTGCCATAGTGTGAGCCTGAGTCTGTAGACCCGGGCTCTGAGACATGGTGCCTCGGGTTTTAAAACACAGTGTAGACGTACTCTTATTGGAGACCTGGGTCCACGGGTACAGCCATTGTTACCTCCTAATAACTGTGATATTAATTAAGATTCACTGTTTCAGTGAGCGAATTGGGATGTATTTAAATGGTGTGACAGCTTCTGTGACATAATGTCGCAATATGATTAAAAATAACATCAGTAATTAAAGCAATATTTTTAATCTAGTTCTTTCTAAAATCCACTGCTTCGGCAAAGAGCATTTCTTTCTGTTATGCCGCATGTATCTTATTTAGGTTTTTTTAAAGCCAGACAGCACCTCTCCAGAAGCTCAAGATTTCTTTGACACGCATTAAAAGTTCAAAACAACTGAATCAACAAAAGCAAGCACAGCAATTTTCTTAAACCAGAAAAGGGGAGAAAAGACCTTCACTCCAGTCCCTGACCCCAGCCACACAGTACACCCCTGCCCCCAATCTTCAGCTTCCCCTCTTCTTCCCCACCAAAAGCCTAGGAAAAGAGATGGCTTTGTAGTGTGCCCTAAAGAATAACCCATCTAAGCTACACTGAACCAAGGATGGAGTGAGGATCGAGACAGAATTCTGATATCTCAACCCCTTCCTGGAAAAGACTCTGCCAGCAGCTCCCTCTGTTAAACAAAACAGGGCCCAGCCCTACCATCTCTGCTGGCCACAGATGTGGCAGTATAGCACGGAGAGCGAGACAGTCTCTCAAATTGGTGGGGATGTTTAATTGTGCCATGTAGCTCAGGATTATGCAAAACAGTCCCAGAATTGGCATATTTCTAATTCAGGGTAGGTCAGTGGTTCACAAACTGGGGTTTGTGAACCCCTGGGGGTTTGCAAAATGTTACAGGGGGTTCTCGGGGGGGGGGGGGAATCCCTAATGGCGGACAGAGCTGTCCCTAGGGACCCCAGACAGCAGGGGGCCAGCAGCCTGGAGCCCCGGACTTCCAAGAGCTAAGCAGATCAAAGCAAGCATATCTATCACACTGAGGAGATTTAAACTTCAAGACTCCTTATAAGAAATGGAAAAGGAGGTGGATATTTTTTTGCTGTTTTTAAAATTAAATAGGCAGCTAGTGGTGTTTTTAAAATTATTATGAAGAACAAGTTTAAGCTTTGTTGTAACATGCGTTGTTTGCCTGGACTGCTCAACACCTGAATGATTGTGTAGGAGGAACTCTTTGAGTTGGCTTCTTAAATACCTTCATGCTGTTTCACATCTGATACTCCTTGATGAAACATAGGAGTCTTGTCTTAGAACAGGCTTATTCAAAGTGATATAAGCTACGAAAGTGAGATCTTGGAAGAGTGTTGCTGTTTTCGTAATGTAATAAAAATACTGTAATGATCAATAATGATTAATAATAAATAGTGTGCAAGAAGCATGTCATAAAAACAAATTTTATATTTCCCAGATCACTGCTTTTATATTTCATACTCGGGTAAAGGAGAAAATCCCTGGAAACATTCATTTTTAGGAGGGGGTTCGCGAGACTTGACATTTTAGTGAAAGGGGTTCACAGGTTGTTAAAGTTTGGGAAGCACTGGGGTAGGTGGAAGTGAAGGTTCAGGTATCAGCCTCATGTGACATCACTTTGCTGGTCCTCCAAAGGCTGTTACATTTAAAGGCACCATTATGATCATCTAGTCTGACCTCCTGGATAACACAGGCCATAGAATTCCACCCCCTAATCTCTGCATCAAGCCCATAACTTCTGTTTGAGCAATCGCCTCTCTTAGAATGACATCCAGACTGATGTCAAATGATGAGGAATCTCCCACACCCCTAGGTAAGTTGTTCCAGTGATTACTTATCTTCACGGTTTAAAAATTTGCACCTTATTTTTAGTCTGAACTTTTACTAGTTTCAATTTCCAGCCATTAGATCTTGCCATAACGTTGTCTGCTAGATTAAAGAGCCCTCTGCTATCAGAAATCTTCTCCCCTCGTAGGCATTTGTAAACCATGGTCGAGACACCACTTCAGCTTCTCTTTGAGACACATACCAGACCACCCTTTTTGTAGGGTTACCATATTTGAACATTGAAAAAAGAGGACACTCCACGGGGCCCCGGCCCCGCTCCAACTCCGCCCCTTCCCCTCCCGCGGCCCCACCCCTTTCCCCGCCCCGCCCAACTCCGCCCCTTCCCTGCCCCCATTCCAACCCCTTCCCCAAAGTCTCCGCCCCCTCCCCTGAGCGCCCCACATTCCCCCTCCTCCCTCCCAGCCACACGAAACAGCTGCACCAATTCTAGAGTCAGGCACTTCACTAGTGTAGACTCCCGGACGGGGGTTTGATTGCCGAAAAGCTGGACATGTCCGGGAAAAACCGGACGTATGGTAACCCTACCATTACACTATTTTCTGCCTGATGTTTACCTACAAGCTCATTGAACAAGCTGGTTATTTCAAACACTTCAGCTTGTTTTTATCAGATCCTTTTCTTGAGTTGTATCAATCTGATTACTGATCTCTCCCATCTGCTGAAGTTGCTCCCACAAAGGTCACCCAAGCAATAAAAGGAGACCGCCTTCTCCTCATTGTTCCACCACAACAAATATGCTTGTAGGGAACATTCCCTCTGGATACCCCTAAGGTGAACTCCAGGGAATCTGGGGCAAATCATGCTAAGCGCTGGGTCTTCACCTTTTCACCCACTAGAAAAATTTAAGTCCAAGGCAGACCACTTTCAGGGAAAAGTGTAAGACGCATCTCTTTTTCTAGGTTTTCCAATAATTACATCCCGTTTGCATTGCAACCAGGACCTTCCTTTTTCTTCTGTTTAAGCAAGTTAGGAAGAAAACTGATCTCTTCTAGGTTTTTCTCTTTTAAAAAGTCCACGTGGACTTCCAGGCACAAGCCCAAGACACTATTCACTTTATACTATTTGAAGGCTGCCTTTTTCCCCCCAGTTTTTCCTTCTCTTTCTGTTTCCATCATTCAAATCCAGATCTGATGGCTCCAGCCTTTGTGGACTGCTTTGGTAAGCCCCCCCTGCCTCCGGACCCCGAGCCGCTGGCCAGGCACTTCCCTTCCCGGGCTCCAGCTGAGCTGCTCCGCTCCTCCCCTCTCAGACTTTCAGAGCCGAGCTGCCCGAGCCAGCGCTACCGGCTTCGGGCAGCCCCCCTTGCCTCCGGACCCCGAGCCGCCGGAGCAGAGCAGCTGGAGCCGGGTAGGAGAAGTGCCTGGCCGGCGGCTCGGGGTCCGGAGGCAGGGGGGGCTGCCCGAAGCCGGTAGCGCTGGCTCGGGCAGCTCGGCTCTGAAAGTCTGAGAGGGGAGGAGCGGAGCAGAGCAGCCGCGGGAGAGGAAGTGCCCGGCCGGCATTTTCCCGGACATGTTTGGCTTTTCGGCAATTCCCCCCGGACGGGGGTTTGATTGTCGAAAAGCCGGACATGTCCGGGAAAAACCGGACGTATGGTAACCCTACCTTTTTGACTCTTTTGCTGTAAGGCTGATGTGCCAGATTCTGGTCATTCTTCTAACCTTTTTTTCAGAACCCTTTTAAGTTTTTCAACCTCCTTTTAAAAGGGTGGACCCCAGACACAGTATTCCGCTAATGGTCTCACTAACATTGTATACAGAGGTAATACCACCTTCCTCCTCCTACTTAGTATTCTTCTGTTTATACATTCAAGGACTGTGTTAGTCCACTTAGGCCTTGTCCTCACTGGGGGGGGGGGGGGGGAGGGGAGGAGTGTTTTTTTTTTAATACATGTTTAGTTAACACCTGTTTATTAATATCTGTTAAAATGCTAGGGTGAAATTCTGACCCCATTGTAATAAACAGCAAAATTCTTATTGGCTTCACTGAAGCCAATATTTCACAGCTAGTGTAGACAAGGCAAGTTGTAATTTTAACATGTATAGTCTGATTGAGGTAGACCCTAGGCTCCCTGCTGAGAGTTAACCTAGTTTGACTAATGTGTTAAAACTATCCCTTGCCTTGTCTATACTAGCATTTTAACGTGTTAAAAACACTCTTTCCCCTAAAGCAGATATGGCTTTAGCCAGATCATTGCACTGTGGGCTCATGCTACGTGGCTTATTCACCAAGTCCCCTGAGCCCTTTTCAGACTCACTTCTTTCCCAGATAGAACCCCCCCATTCCCACAAGTGTGACCTGGTGCCTAGTTCCTCCAGCACAGTGAGGGAAGTGAAATCCTGATATTTCAAATGCTAGAAAATGTAAAACATTTGAAACCATCTTTATCCATCTTCAAGGAAGCAGTGCAAGGCAAAAAACAGGTGTTTTGTTTTACATTTGACCTTTAACATGAGAAAAATTGACAAAACGCAAATCTTTAACATTGACAAGATACTTGTTTTTAAAGATAAAACCCAGTTTACTCATACAAGAGTTTGGCAGATTGATGCAGCATGTTAAGATGGTTCATATGCATGCAAGAGTTCACTGGGTAGCTGGAATAGATTGTGTGACCAAATTAATATGTATGAGAACATCCAATGTGCGTATGCAGAAACTCGTTGTTTTTATGGCCCCTTGTTATACAGGAATTCGGTGAAGTCAGTGGTGTAGTCTGAATTCAAGTTACTTTGCAGTGAATTGGAAATCAGGGGAAGGCTGAGCTGCTTTGCATTGCTCTAGTTGGTGAAGTTCATTAATGTTCATTTTGGGAATGATTTAATGATGAGTAGTTGATACATTGCCAGCTCATAAAATCAGCTCAATATCAACTCATTAGCAAGAAGTTGAACTCAGTTTACAGTGTTCTGAGACTTGTACCATAAACAATTCTAAAGGGAAAGTCAAATCTTATTAAAAGAAAGAAAGGGGAAAGAAAAGGAATTTGAGAACCAACTTTAAAAAATGAGGGTGCGAGAAATGCAATAATTCTGTTGCTGCTTAGGAACTGACTTATAGTGAAGCTCACCCTTTAAAAAGTAATTGATTTAAAAAAATCTGTGTCCCAAACTATTTTAGGTTTTAACACAAACACTAAAGTGTGGACTGGTTAAGGTTGCTTAAGTGCAACTCCCACCAATGAATTGTTCAAAGGCTAGGAAATCCTCTGTTAAATTAAGTTAAATTCAACACAATATCCAATTAATAGCAACATAGAGAAAGCACCCATAACGCATGTATGTCATCCAGCACTCTAGGAAGGAAACACCTCCCTGAAACAACCTTATCTCTGGGTCCAGATATAAACTTTGTGGTAGGCTCCTATTTCTATTATGGGATAGGCCAAGCCAGAACTGTGTGTTTGGCTATTCAGTTTCTGCTGCCTTAGCTGACTAACCAACTTTCCTGGTGATCTCAGGAAAGGAGGGTAGAAGTTGTTCAAATTTCAGGAGTGAGGGCCCTGCAGTGTTTTCTTTTGCAGTCAAATTAGGGCTTGCTCACACAGTGCATTAGTGCACACCAGCTGGGGTGTAAAGTCTAATGTGCACCAGCATGTTGCACGCTAACCGGCTCAAGTGGGGCGCATACTAAAAGTTCCCTAGCGTGTGTTAATGTAGTCCCATTTCAAACGGTAATAACTATTTCACCGATTATGGAAGTAACAGAGAGAGAAAAGAAAAGGAGCAAAAAAATCTAGAAGGGAGAGTAAATGTGCAGGAAAGCTGAATTCTTGGATGCTTATTTAGGGCTTGAGCATCTTGGAAAAATCAATTTTGTTTTGCTTCTGAATGGTTTGTTCATGTAGAGCCATTAGAAGCATAATAATTTGTGAAATAGCCTGTGACCCTCACTACTTCTCCCTGCTGTCTTAACAAGCTTCCTATCTTATTGTCAGAAGCCTTTTGAGGCTAAAATGATAAATGCAGCAAATCATGCCTTGTTAAAAGGTGAATTAAAAGTTCTTCCTTAACCAACCAAAAGTGTTCTGTGGAAGCAGAGAGTTTGTTTACTATTCATCTTGGAAAGGCAAACAGGGACAAATTGTACATATTGAAACCCTTTTGGTAAACCTAGAAAGGGAGAGAATAAAGAGCCGAATGTCTCTTTCTTTCTTCAAGTTGCACCAAAAATAGCTGTGGCATATTATGTAGAACATGTTAACAGAGAAATTGGCAACATTGTTTGGGGACATAGGCACAAGTTTTTGAAACTAACTTGCATGCACAAAGTATGCATACTGGGGACAGTGAAAGGCAAATTTATGCACAAAGAATGCAGTTGCAGATGCAAAAGAGTTACACATGTGGTGTTTGTACATGCACATACAGGCATCTGCTCAATTACTCCCTTGTTTTGTTGCACAGTTTACCCAACTTGTATGTGTCGCTGCATATTTGGCACCATTTCGCTGTTTGGGGCTGCAGGCATTTATTTTCCATGAGCAGCTCACATGTTTAGATTTGAAAATTTTCCCTTTCTTGGTTTTATTTGAATAGACTCCACTAGGCACCTATCTGCATGTTTAGGCTCCTAAATACCTCTGAAAATCAGAGCCATAGTTTATAAAAGATCTCTGTGTACTGCTGTTTCTGTTCCTTGACTGAGGTGATGCTATTTTTAGCACTAGCTGGCTATAGTCTATGGTTGTTTGTCTCCCATGTTTTCTGTAGTAGAGCCTTATTACAAATATAGATAGGCCAGCAGAATATGACCCTTATTTTCTTGAGTTGTCCCTTTGATTTAAGGGTAAGGTGAGCTGGATTAGACTCATACAATGCTACTGTAATTGCTCCATCTGTTTAGTTTTCCTCATTTATAATAATTAACATTTTCACTATCCCCTGTTGGATTGTGTTGGTTACAGAATCAGTTTCCTGGTTTATAAACATTGCTAATGTCAAATTCTAATGAGCGCATGTTTTACACCGTGTTACAGCCTTTCAGCTGGATATGGTTTTGACATAAGCTTTCGGGACAAGCTGTCATTTGTCACTCTCGTGAATTCCCCCCCCCCCCTTGTAAACAGGATCTACAACGTCCTGTTGCCCAAAGGATAATCAGACATTCTTTTCTTGTTTGCTTTGTTTGTTTTTCTTACGCCATTTATTGCTCTGCTTGAGTGAAATGCACAGAGGCAGTTACTATCCATATTTATTTGCAGTGGGCATTAATGTAGACTAATACCACAATTTTTTTTGTGATCTTAAGGAGAAGCTAATAGCTGGGCTAGGAGGTAGAATAGAATAGAACTTGGAAACTTTAGTCAGTTAGCTTGAATGAAGAACTGTCAAGGTCCACTGGACAAGATGTTAGAGGAACTTACCTGAACAATCCTATGATGAGTGCTGAGCAATGAGCCAGTTCAGCTTTTAAGCTATGCCAGCCAATTTACTCCAGGCTACAGATATGACAAATCCCTCAGAAATTGGAGCCCTCTGTAGCCAGGGCCAGATTAAGCCATAGGCACTATAAGCTTTTGCCTTGGACCCAAGTTCCTGGCATCATGCAACGTCCATCTCAGCTTTCATTAAAAACCTTTGACCTCATGGTTGTCTAAAGTCTGAAAATGTGACCTGAATGTAATTGATGCAGTGATGCCTGCTTGAGTCTGTAGAGAGCCCGAAACAATAGCTTCAAGAGGTGTGAACTGCACAGTATACCTCAATGGGGTGTTAGCACCAAGATCCTTGTTTCTGGGTGGGCCTTGCCAACACCATCTCTGCAGAGGACTATGTGGCAGGAGGAGAAGAGTGCAGCAGGCCCAGCCCACACACCCAAAGAGAAACACCCTGCCTGCTGGGGTATGTACTGAAGGGTCCCCTGATGCTGCCGTTGATTCTCTGGAAACCAGTGAGCCCTGTGCCACAGACCCACCAGGTTGGAGAGTACAGCCAAGGTATGGGGGGGGGGGGGGAGACCACAGGCAGCCTGGTGTTATAGTGTTGTTAGAGCCTGTGACTGCCTTAATCTGACCTTGTCTGTAGCTCTTTCTTCGCCCTGAATTGAGTAACCAATAAGGTCCTGACCATAAGTTTAAAAACCAGGAGATCTAACTGATCATTCGATAACTGAGAGTTCTGGTTAACCAGGGTTTGGCTGACTGAGGTTTGAATGTACCTGTGTCTCAAGGAATTTATAAAACCAATAGGCAAAGCCCGTGGAGTGTTAAACTCTACAAATTGATTAGCATTCATTTTTATTTAAAGAAAGGACCAATCCAGAGCTAAAAACTAACAATGTAACTCCATGTAGGTCAACCCTACATCATTCAACGGGTGTGTGTGTGAGGGGGAGGGGGGTGCTTTAAAAAAAAAGTGCTGTGTTGGTCCCAGGATATGAGACAAGGTGGGTGAAATAATAGATTTTATTGGACCAACTTCTGTTGGTGGAAGAGACAGCGACAAGCTCTCAAGCTACACAGAGCTCTTCAGGTCTGGGAAAGGTACTCAGAGTGTCACAGCAAAACACAAGGTGGAACACATTGTTAAGTACAGGAGTTGGTTGTAATATAAGCATTCAAAACAGAAAATTCCCAAACGTAGGCGTCGACTCCGTGGGTGCTTCAACCTTGGGTGAAGGGGTGGAGTGGGGGCGGGGCCTGGGGCAGTATGAGGGTGGGAAGGGGCAGGGATGGGGGCTTGGAGGAAGGGGTGGAGCGGGGGTAGAGAGAGAAAGTCGGCGCATATGTTCCCAGACTTGGGCAAGATCCTCAGACTAGCTTTTTGGCATCCAGAACAGCCTTGGGTGGGGGTGATGTGAGCAGGGGCGGCTCTAGCCTTTTTGCCACCCCAAGCACGGCAGGCAGGCTGCCTTGGGCGGCATGCCTGCGGGAGGTCCCCGGTCCTGCGGCTTCGGCGTACCCGCCGCCGAATTGCTGCTGAATCTGCGGGACCGGCAGCCTGCCTGCCACCCTCGCAGGGACTGGCAGTTCGCCCCCCGCGGCTTGCTGCCCCAGGCACGCGCCTGGAGCGCTGGTGCCTGGAGCCGCCGCTGGGTGTGAGACAACTTTTTGACTGACTTCCTGATCCACAAGCTGGTTTGAGAGAGCAACATAAGGCAGTCTTAGAGGTGTTCTCAGGTGCATTCCCTGATTACACCCTGTCAGGTCTGATTCTCCACTCTGGCATTTCGAGTGCAGAAGGTGGGGGCCTGCAAGGATTCAAAAAATTAATACTGGCCACTCCAGGCTGGTATTAAACTCCCAAGGTTACAGCTTTTCTCTGACCTTGGATGGGTAGGTGCTGCCATCACCCAAGTGCAAAACCCGTTGGAACCCAGGAAGGCACACTTGGGAAGTCCTTCCTGTGGGGTACCCTCAAGCCCTTTCACCCCCGCCCCCGGGGGGAAGAGCTGAGAAAGAAACCAAAGGAAATCAGCTGTTGCCACCAGCTAATTAAACAACATATGCACAAACCTCTCAGGGACACACAAATCCAATCCTGTTCTTAAAAAAAAAAATTATTAAAAACAAAAAGAAAATACATCTGGAATTTAGGCTTTTTGCTAGGCTTTTAAAAAAACAATTACAGGGATTAAGCATCAAGATAGCTTCTTGAGGTCCAGCTTAAAGGTTACAAGCAAAACAAAAGCACCTGGGGTTAGCACAGAAGCGTCCACAAGCCATAAATAAATAAAAGATAAACCTAATCGTGTCTTCCTAGACATTTCCTCCTCTACTTACATATTTGGGTTTTCAAATGAGTAGTTCTAGGTATGATCTGATGATTTTCATACCTGGCACAAGCTTTTACAGCATAGTTCCAGCCCTGTCCCTACTCTCCAGGAAAACAACACAGACAGACAGAGGGAAAGTTTCCCCCCGCAATTTTAAACAGTTCTAGCATTCCCATTGGCTCTTTTGGTCAGGTGCCCACTCCTTTCTTTTTACCTGTGGACTTTTTAACCCTTTACAGGTAAAGCAAGTAGAGAACAGCTGCAAGTAGAGAACAGCTACTAACAGCGCGGCAGGGGAGGGCGCCGAGCCCGGCCGCGGGCCTGCAATCCCCGACCGGCCAGAGTGCCGGGGGGAGGGCGGCGAGCCCGCCGCGGCTCCGCTCTCCCCGGCGGCCAGAGCGCTGGGGGGAGGGCGGCAAGCCTGGCCAGGGCCCTCCGCTCTCCCCGACCGGCCGGAGCGCCGGGGGGAGGGCGGCGAGCCTGCTGCGGCTCCGCTCTCCCCGGCGGCCGGAGCGCCGGGGGGAGGGCGGCGAGCCTGCTGCGGCTCCGCTCTCCCCGGCGGCCGGAGCGCTGCGGGGAGGGCGGCGAGCCCAGTCGCAGCCCCGCTCTCGGGCTGAAGCGCCCCGCCGCGCCGACCCCCTCCAGGCGCCGCCCCAAGCACATGCTTGGTGGGCTGATGCCTGGAGCCGGCCCTGGCTACTAACAGGGATTTTATAGCTAACTGGCTGTCTGGGTGTCCATAAAAGGGAGCTACCTCCCTCCCCCTTCATTTATCTCACACCCTCTCAAGGGGTGACTCCAGAAGCAAAGATTACTGGAGTACAGTAGCACTTTGGCCACACATCCTTTTGCTGCTCATACCCACTTCCCAGAGGGCTGGGAAGAGTGATGTAGAGCTGGCTATGCCAGCCATGCACCAGGGGAATCAAAAGGTATTACACTCTTCAAGCCAGCAGTGCTGCTGTCTCTTCCTTTGGTGTCTGAGTAACGTCAGGTAAGGGACCTTCTGTCACTTGCCTTTCATTGGGGTGGAATCCCATAATTCTCCAACTCTTGTCTACATACACACGAGTCGTACTGCTTTTAACTGCAGAGATGACCCCCGATAATGGGAGGGCACAGTGACGGCAGCATCTTCAGTAGGCGTTACTGAGCATGCTCAGTATAAGCCAAGCAGCATATGGGGTGGGACACGTGATCCCCTCCACCATGGTGTCGCCTCTGTTTAACTGTATTCGTGTATTTAAAATGGTACAACACACCCTAGCACAGATACAGTTATACTGGATGGCTTTCCAGTATGGGAAGGGGAATAAGCTATAATGGTAGAACTGCCTCAAAAATAGTTCTATCAGTACAACATCAGTGTGTAGACCAGGCCTTAAACTGAGACCATAGTACACTGCCTAAGTACGTGGGACCGGTTAGCACCTACAGGACCCAGTATGAGATTGTGTGTAATAATCTCCAGAGACAGAAAACAGTATAAAT